>NC_138882.1:78953775-79366690 GCF_965194825.1 Balaenoptera physalus | reverse complement strand
ATCCTCCCCCCACCCTCCCCCAAAAAGCTGAATAGAAGCTATGGGAAGAAGTCAGTTGAGTATGATAGTAAAGGAATAATTAGGGACGAACTACAGGACTGCTTGAATTTGGGGCCCAGATAAAATTTAAAGTAGGAACCCTGCTCTCTCCCTTCCCAGCCCTCTGCTTTGCTGTGATTACCACCCTCCCACCCCAAACCCCAGGCAACAAGACTGACAGACTTGAGTGCCTACAGGCCGCCTCCTGCCCACTGCAGGGATCTCCAGGTCCTTGCAGTTCCCTTCAGCCTTAGGCAGCTGCAGCCGATGTGAGGGAGGGAGGAATAGCACCTCCTAATCCTCAGGCTTCATTAAATTCACTGAGGATTTGGAACCAAATGCTAGGGAGAGGATAATCATAAATTAATGTCCAAATGCACAGAAATTCTTTTGGTGCTACCACCTCCTCCACAGGTGGTTATCCCATTTTGCTAGGCTCTCGAAGTGTTCCCAGGGCCCGCCCCTTCCTCCCCCAGTGCCCGTGGAGCACCCACCTGTCATGCTCCCAACTACTACCCTAGAAGGTCAGAATATAATCCTTACCTCCTGCCCCTCTTCCTCAGCATCCTCAGTTGGTTTGACTTTTGTGAGGGCCCCACCTGGGGCCAGCTCGGAAGGAGAGGGAGGAAGGAAGGAAGGTGTGAGGAAGCGGTGAGCAGAGCACAGAATGATCTGGGAGGGAAGGGGACTGACTTCCTGGCAGCCTCAGCCCCGGTTCCCGGTTCCTGCCCAAGTATCCTGTCCCAAGAGTGGCCTCCGCCCAGGCTGCCTGGTGTTCCCTGGGCAGCCTCTGCACTGTTCCAGAGATCAGGAGGACTCTTCAGAGCTATGAGGGCAGGAGACTTCTCTATAGGCCCTATGGAATTCTAAATCTTAGGTGAGGAAAGCAACATGGAGGGTGAAGGAGCCAAGCTTCTGCCAAGCCCCACCTACCATAGCCAGACTACAACTGGACAATGGTTGACCAGGGAAGCTTGAGAACCAAGTAAGGAAATTTCCCCCAAACTCCCCTGCCCTTGGCCCTGCTGCCACACCCAGGCCTGGGCAAATGGGATCTCTCCAGGGAGGCAGGACACTAGGCTGCCTTTCCCTGCTCCCTTACCAGGCCTTTCTCCTATCCCTTCTGTCTGTTCTTACTCACCACTCCCCACATCCCTCCTATCTAGTGGTGTCATTGTCCTGACAACTGAATGGGGGGGGGGGGTACCCAGAACTGAGGTTGCCATGGTAACCACTGAGCTGAGGCTGCAGCCTTCTCATCGTGGACTCTGTGTGCTCCCTGTGCGCCTCCCCGCCACCAGGATTCCTCATTTGCAGCCTCAGTCTCTTTCCCTCTCCCAACACCAGTTCTCTTCCTCCATTCTGTAGGCTCCCCTTACCCTTCCTCTTTTCTCTGGATGTGAGCCTGTGATTATCTGCCTTCTTACACATACTCTCAGCTGGTCAGACACATACACACAGACCACATACACTCAAAGCCACACATCCAGCCCTGGCACATACACATCCATTACCAGAACATCCAAACACACCCACAGATACCAGCACTTCCTCCTCCCTGTACCTGTGCCCACACCCAGGGATCAGCATCCATCCAGAGGATTCTGGCACACACACATTCCCACCCCCATTTCTCTTACGGGCCTCACTGTATCTGTTTCACTCTCACAGAGAGCTCCTACTCACCGCCCCCAGCCTTTGTGGGTGGGTGTCTAATACACATTAATCCCTTCCCGCCCACCTCCCCTGTAAGTCTGTGTTTTCAATTCAGAGTCCTAAATCTTAACTCCTCCCAGGAGATACACACACACACACACACACACACACACACACACACACAGACACACACACACACACACACACACACACACACACACACACACACACACCACACACACACACACACACACACACACACACACACACACTCTCTCCTCCCACAGGATCTCTGTATTTACAAACTCTTCTTCTATGTGAAAGCAGGGCACTATGGTCCTAAATCCTGTCCCATTTTCCAGCTAAGGACTTGGTCGCAGGGTCTCCTCGACTGAGGCAGCCTTCTTGAGGGCATCTTGCCTCCTTCCCATGCTGGCCTTTTCTCTTCAGCTCTCTTCACACCCCCCCTCCATTATTATCCCCATCTCTGAAGCCTGTCCCCATCATTCCCCTTGTCTACATTACCCCCCGCCCACCGCTTTTCTGTCCTTGGATTATCAGTGGAGGGGGGCGGGGGCTGGGCTCCAGAGCCTGCTGCTGTGACCTAGATTTCAAGGCGAGACGGTTCCTGGTGCTGACAGTCAGGGAGCATTGTTTCTGGCCCAGCCTGGCAGGGCCACCGCTGGGCCCTCTGTCTGGTTGCACCTGGGTGTGCAAGTGAGCATGTGTATAAGTGCCTGTTTCTTGTGGGGCTCATGCTGGCCCTGCTGCCTGGCTTATTGTGTGTTTGTGTCACAGTGCCTGCCACCAAGGGAGGCTTGTCTGTTCTGGTCCAAGTAGGGGGCTGGGAATGGGGCCTCCTGGGTGCATGCTTCTCTCCCTCAGTTTCCCTGCATGTAAGTGGAAATAAGGAATATGGGGTGTGTCAACTAGTCCCTTTCTGCTATATTCCCAGCCCATTGTTGGGGTGATTTGTGGGCAGTCTCAGTCAAGTACAAGGTCATCTAGCTCCTTGCCCCACCCCTTAGTCTAGCCACAGAGTGTTTATGGCATAATTTACTTTTTAAAATGCTTTACTTTTCTAATTATAAAAGAAATACATAGTCATTGTGGGGGAAAAAAAGCCCCTTTTTAAAACTCACCACTAGAGTTTCACATTTTATCAAATCCAGAAAGTTCATTCTAAGGTCTGACCTTCTTTCTTCCTGTCTTAGCCACAGTCCCTATCTTAGTGGAAGGAGGGCCTTGAATGTCCTCTCCCTTTTCACCTAAAAATCTTCATAGAAGAGGGATGGGGTGAAGGCCTAGATGAGAACCAGCCTTCCCCAGCCCCCTGTGGGAGGTCACGCTGAAGGTAGTGCCAGCCGGATGTTGATGCAAGCAGAAGTGGCAGCCCCCTTCCTGACAGACTTTCCCAAAGCTGCATCTGAACCCCTTCTCCCTGCCACCCAGCCAGCCTGGGAACTGGGCAGGGGGCCAGAGCCAGCCGCTTGGTATTCTTGGGCGCGGGGGCTGTAGGCATAGCACAAAGGCTAGGAGAAAGGGCTGTGTAGAGGCCCAGCAGCAATCAAGGGAGAAAATGGGCTCCGCAAAGGTGGGGGTAGCCCACTGCTTCACCCTCCCCACCCCCATCCCGAGACCTAATGACTGAATACAGGGCTGAGCACGGAGGGGCCAGGGGACCATTTGACCAGGCAACTAGGCATCTATCCAAAATGAGTCATTAGTGGGGTGGTGGGGAGTTGAAGTGAGGGACCCCCTTTGCTTCTGGGAAAGAATGGAAGCTAGAACATGAGCTCCAATCAACCTCCCCCAGCCCCTTCTTTTTAGCTTCTCACTGCCACAGCAAGCCTCTCCCTGGTCGTCGTTTTGGTGTGTTTTGTTTTGTTTGACAGGGGGAGGGGTTGCAGGTGGGTGGGGCGATTCTGGGGGGGACTTGGAGACTGCGGGTGAGAAAGTCGGGAGCAGGTTGCTATGGTAACCGCCTCCTCAGTCGGGGAGCTGTTGCCAGGGTTACTGTTGGAGGGGGGGGGGAAAGGAAGAAAAAAGATGGTGGGGAGAAGGAGGTGTGACTTTTCACTCTAGACTCCAGCCTGGGCCCTAGCTTCCCAGTTTCTTCCTGTCTACTCCTACCTCCCTTAGGTCTTCCTTTTCTCCCTTCAGTCCTAGCCTCCCCAACCTCTGTGTTCCAGGCACTTGCCTGGTAGGGTAGAGGAGAGGTGGGTCGTGCCAGTGAGTGAACCAAACCCTGAACCTCAAGCTCAGCCTCCTCTCCCTTTGTTCCCCCCAACCCCAGTCATGGCCGAGTACGGGACCCTCCTCCAGGACCTGACCAACAACATCACCCTTGAAGATCTGGAACAGCTCAAGTCAGCCTGCAAGGAGGACATCCCCAGTGAGAAGAGCGAGGAGATCACTACTGGCAGTGCCTGGTTTAGCTTCCTGGAGAGCCACAACAAGCTGGACAAAGGTGGGGGAGGGGGACACAGGCATCCTACCAGCAGCCATTCAGGCTCAGTTCATTCAGCACGTAGAAATGAGCTCAGAGCTCCTAGACAAAGTGCACTCCTTTCTGACAAGGCAGGATAAGAGGGGTGCTCTGAGAGAGTAGAGGGGCTCTAGGGCAGTGGTCTTTACATTCTGCACGGTGCCCTTCTCAGTAAAAATATTATTCAGCAAAAAGTGTTACTCAGATCCTACTGTGCTATCATATATATATATATATATATAGAACGTTAAAATAGAGCTTAAAAGTGATAAAACTTTAAAAAGTTCTAACATTTTCGTATTCACTTTTAGAGACCATTGCTCTGGAAAGGCCTTTGGGGAGGAACTGGTATTTAAGATGGCCCAGAAGGGCAAGTGGGATTTCAAAGGCAGGATCCAAAGGAGGACATGCTAGGCAGAGGAACATAGTATGTTTAGAAGTGGCTGGAAAGGTAAGTTAAGACTGTGTTGTGGAGGGCCTTGAGTGATAGGGTATTTGATAGGTGAGGTGAGTGACCTGAGAGTGCTTCAGAGATACTAATTTGTAGCATGGAATGAAGGGAGGGAGGCTGAAGGAGGACATGCTACACTTAGGACAGGGGTCCCTAGCGGTCCTATTAGGAACCAGGCCGCACAGCAAGAGGTGAGGAGCGGGCACGAGTGAGCGAAGCTTCATCTACTGCTCACTCCCCATTGCTCGAATTACAGCTTGAACCATCCCACACCCCCCGCCCACCCTGTCCATGGAAAAATTGTCTTCCACGAAACCGGTCCCTGGTGCTAAAAAGGTTGGGGACCGCTGACTTAGGGGACTGCTGCAGTAGAGGGGAGGAGCCAGGCAAGAAGGCATCTGCAATCTCCTAGAACTGGCCAACCCATGGACATCATCCCTCTGGTCATGTCTGTGCCTTCTCATTCAGAATTACCCTTCTCACTGGGCCCAGAATTTCTCCTGGGTTGTCTACAGATCCCACCCTTCTGGTCCCACATGTGCTGCTGGGAAATTCTGATGCTTGCTTGGAGGAAAAGTGAACGAGGGACAGGGTGGATGTTGGGTATTTGGAAGCCCAGTTAATTTTTCTCTTCTCCCCTCCACTCAATGTGGAACCTGGTATTTAACCTAAATCCCTCATTCTAAATCTGTAATCTAGAAACTTCACTCATCAATGATCTGCCCTTCCTGGGAATAGTCCTCTGTACTGTTTTTTGGTGCTTTAGCTTTCTTTTCCTGGCTTAGTTGCCCCTCTTCTTCCAGTGTTGCCTCCTCCAATAACCAATGTGAGCAACTCAGTCTTGGTTCCTGAAGCCTAATCCAGCAGTGTAGGGGAAGCTGACCTCTACAGCCTAGCTCTGACCCTCAGTCTCCTGCCTTCCTCCAGACAACCTCTCTTATATCGAGCACATCTTTGAGATCTCCCGCCGTCCTGACCTACTCACTATGGTGGTTGACTACAGAACCCGTGTTCTGAAGATCTCTGAGGAAGATGAGCTGGACACCAAGCTAACCCGTATCCCCAGTGCCAAGAAGTACAAAGGTAAGAGGCCATGCCTTTAATATGTACCTCTGCCCCTCCCATGGATTATCTGTGGAATACCTGAATTTTGGGAGAACAGAGGCTTATGCTCAGTTAGCCTGCCTGCTGCCTCCCATGACTTCTGTCCCTGGACACATCCCTTTTTGCCCCCAGACATTATCCGGCAGCCCTCTGAGGAAGAGATCATCAAATTGGCTCCTCCACCGAAGAAAGCCTGAGCAAGGGGGAGGAAGAGGAGGAAGGTTGGACCTTCATCAGACCATTCTCTTCCCCCATCCTCCAGGGGAGGGGGCAAGGGCATCCCCCCCCCATCTACCCACTTACTAACCTGGTCCTAACCCCCTTACTGTGCGCGTGTGTGTGCGTGTGCGCACGCTCTGGCTGTCTGTCTATATGTCTAGCTCATCTAGTTCCTCCTCCTTGTGAGGGGATGGGGGTCAGGGGCTGGGGGTGGGGGAGCTCAGTTTCCCCCCTCTAGGGGGAGTTGGGGGCTATTTCTATGCAAATAGAAATGGGCACATTCCTCCTACTTCCCTTTCCTCCACTCTTCCCCCACCTCTCTAAAGTGTGGGAGCAGAAAAGGGCCTGTATTTTCCTACAATGAGGCGGCGAGGTAGGAGTGAGGCATGGGAGAGGTGGGTGAATCTAATGAAAAGCAGTGAGAGGGAAGATGAAGAGGCTACCCAACCCCCACCTGGAAGGGGCAAAGAAAAGCCAGAGTTTGTGTTTGTACCCCAAAGCTGGACTGGCTGAGGAGTCCAGTTTCCAGTTGTTCCTCAGGTTGGAGGGCCTGGGCACCAGCAGGTCCCTTTTTGCTCCCCTCTCATGGGCCTACGGTGGGTATGAGCCAGGGACCTAAAGAGAGAGGATCACTGGATCCTTCCCTGGCCCCAAAGTTCAAACCCCATGGAGAACCCAGCATTAGATACCCTCCACCCACCTCTGCTCTGGAGAGACTGTGCTGGGAACATGCCCCATCACTGAGCCTGAGTGGGGATGAAGGCAGAGAGGAGTTCCCTGTTCCACTCCTTTATTCCTACTCAGACTGTTGCACACGAGTCCCCTGAACCTAGGGAGGTTGGGGGATCGAGATCCTTAGGTTTTAACTCCAATCCTGCTCCCACTTACAGAGTCCCAACGTGGTTATCGCAGGCAACCTTCCCTCTCTCCATCATCTAGAACCCCCTCTCCCCCAAGCCAGAAAGAAGGGAAGAAGCTAACTACAGTGTTTTCCGTTGCACTGGTCCCCAATTCAGTCCAGGAGGGGACTCGGTAACCCCTCTCCCTCAATATCCTGGCACCTTGGGCTTGTGAACGCCTCCTAGCCAAATCACTGGAGTACAGTGACCCCAGCCTCCTGCCTGTCCCAAGATAGCCCTCCCCACCCTGACCGTGCTAACTGTGTGTACATATATATTCTACATATATGTATATTAAACCCGCACTGCCATGTCTGCCCTTTTTTGTGGTGTCTAGCATTAACTTATTGTCTAGGCCAGGACGGGGGTGGAAGGGGAATGCCACAGTGAAGGGAGTGGCAGAGTCAAATTGCTACACAGTCAAAACAAAAAAAAACTTTTTTAAACTTTAAATTCACATGCAATCTCAAGAGGCTGTTTAGAGAAAGTTTAAGCTAGGAGCTTCTCGGATGCGGGAGCAAAACTTTAGTGGAGGGGAGAGCTGGCTACTGGAAGAGGGAAGACGCCAGACTGCTTGGAGAGCACCCTCTAACCCTAGCCCAGCCCAGCCCAGCCTGCCTGTCCCCTCTGGCCACTGCTGCGGACACCTGCCTTAACACATACACCTCGAGTACTCCACAGTTTTGCCTTAAAGGACCTTCCCAAGTTTCCCCAGTCCTGTCTGGCTTCTCCCTCAAGGAGAGAGAGATACTTGTAGAATTGGGAGGGGGGAAATAAGCAGGAATTATCCTTCCAAGCCAGGATATGTTATGTGAGAACAAGTCTGAGAGAGAAAGGGGGTGGAGGGAGGGAATATATAAAGAGCCTTCCTTTGAAGAGAGAAGAGGATGAGATGGGAGAAGGGAGACAGGGTCATTTTCAGCGGAGTCTAGCAATTTCTCTGTAAGGAAAATAATCTAAAAAGACTAACCTGCCCTCCCGCCCCCTATACTGCTGTGAGATTGCCCCTATCCTGTGCTCCTCTGTCTGCAGTGTGCACGGCCTTGTTCTAACCCTGGAATAAAGGTGATTGATTGTACTGTACCTAACTGATTCTAAATTTGTGTGAATGACCGGGATTTTTAAGCCTTTGGATGACTGGGGAGGGAGAGCAAAATTTACCCCCAAATCCTTAACTGCAGCCTGGAACAGAGGCCAGGAAAATACCCCTAGTAGGGTCTCTGCCCTCTCTCATTTTCTAAGTATCACTGAACTGTGGGGCCTATTCCACTTACACAGTCTCCCATTGGAACCCAACCACTGGAAACATGGATATCCCAGACTGGACTTCCTAAAATTGTAATAAGACCAGGGCCAGGCACCTATACTGAAAGGAACAAAAATAGCCCATCATGAATGAATGGCTCACATATCACACACACAGCAGCAGTCAGGAAAAAAAAAAAAAAAAAAAAGGCTTTACTGAGAGAAAATACACAACAAATTCCAGAGTGCATGGTTTCAGCCCACTCCATCACCCCACCAGCAATAAGAATACAGACCACTCACGGTCACCACACATCCACTACCTCAGGGAGGAAGTACAGCAGCTAACATCTGGTCTGAGAGCTGCTAGGAAAAGGGGCAGGAGGAAGGAGTATCTGAAATTCCACCCTTTCACTCCTCCCTTCCTTCCTGGCCTGTTCTAGTAGAATCTGACTGTCCCAGGATGCAGAATTCCTGGTTGGGGGCAAAGAAATAGCAGCAAAAGCATTTAAGGGCAAGAATTCAACTGGGACTTTCATAATTAGTGACCAGTGATACAACAGGTGTCTGAGCCCCAGCCACCTTACTCAATCCTTAGATTAATGACTTGTCCCTTCAATCCCAAGATAGGAAAAGGTAGACAAGGTATAAAGTCAAACCCAGGAGGTCTTTCCCTATACTATTCCATTAGGAAGGGAGCTGGTGTGGAGTTGGATAGTTTAAAGAATCAAGCAGCTAAAGGTAAGAGTGAGTGTGTCTTCTGTCACACACAGTATTAGGAGAGACGGTCTGCAGTGGCAGAACCCTTCCTGAAGTCACAGTTCAGTCAAGTTTTGAAGATGAGCCAGTCTCTGGTTAGCAGAGCCATCCTGGGAACCCCCACAAGACTTAAGCAGAGGTAGGATATCTGGAGCAAAGAGATGAAAGGGGCTTCCCAACCCTGAAACCATGGTAGGAAAGCAGGAAAGGGCAGAATTCAGGATCCTTCCATTCTTGAGCCTCCTAAAACATAAGGGTTAAGCCCTAATCTCCAGTGGCCATGCATAGAGGGTAGGCCGACCCCAGGTGATACCTCCACATCATTACTCTCACTCACTCTCTCCTGTAAGTCCCTTTATTGCAGTCATAGAGAATATATAGGTATTTAAACTTCAACAATAATTTTAACATGATACATCCAATTTTGACTTGCTTTTTAATATATTTATAGATATAAAATTAGGCCTCTAACAGTGATAGGGACAGGAGATTGCTGCCACCAAACAACTTTTTTTTTTTTTAAGTAACAGAAGAGGTAATGACCTTCCTATTCTTCCACTTCTGTCCCTCCTCCCACCTCCCCCCAACCTCCCTCACCAGACCTACTGAGGGGGTGATGGGATGAAGAGAAGAGAGTGAAGGATATATAATCAAGTGCAAAACACTGTGATAAGTACAGAGAATGAATGGGGTGGAAAAGAAAGTGAAGAGTGTGGGATGGTTAGGGGCTCTAAGGACTCCCCAGAAAAACAGGATCCTGGGATGGGGTTGCTCAGGGGGAAGAAAAAACAATGCAACTGTCATAGAATTTTAAAAAATAAAGGAAATAAAGTCAAAAACCTCAACCAAAGAGAGAGTGGCATTTCTACCACCCCCAGTCTGGCCCCTTGGTACTGAACAGCCAGTTATCCCCCCACCCACCACCCAAGAAACAAGGGAGATCAAAGAAAAGGAAACCCCGTTCCCTACCCCAAACCAGTTAACAAAATAGGCTCCCCCCTCCCCCAAAAAAAAGGCTTTGGGGAGAGGCCATTTCTGCCAAGTCCTATGCACCTCTCCATGGAACCCCATTCCAGGGCTCAATTCCCACTTCTAGATACTCTGTAGGTTTGCTCCCCTCTGGCTTGTCCTCCTGGGATGTCTTTTTTTTTCTTTTTTTTCTTTTTTTTTTTTTTTTTAAATCTAAAGCAAAAAAGTCCAAAGTGCGTTTCTGCTGAATGTTAGAGCCTGGGACAGGAAAGGGCTGCCCAGGCAGGATCGGGTTGGCAGCCCCAGCCTGCCCCTCCTGGGTACGAGGCCTCAGGATGGCATGCACTGCACCCGGTCAGGGCCCTCCTCCTCGTCCGATGTATCTGAGGAGCTGGGAGACTCATCCGAGTCTGCGTCTGTGGCCCCAACCCCAGGTTCTCGCCAGCGCTGTAGGATGGAAAGGCTTATTAGTAATTTCCCTGGAACAAGGACAAGCCTGTTAGGTCTTAGCTATAATTTACATGCTCTAGGCCAGGGGTCAGCAGAATTTTTCTTAAAGGGCCAGATAGTAAATATTTTAGACTCACGGGCCGTATCTCTGTCACAACTATTCAACCCTGCTGTTGTAGCATAAAAGCAGACAGACAACACATAAATGAATGGGTGTGGCTGTAGTCTAATAAAACTTTATTTACAAAAAGCAGGCACTTGCCCAAACTGCCACAGTTTGCTAACCCCTGCCCTAGGCCTCTTCTGGCACAAGAGAAAAAACAGAAGACACCTGAGATGACTTATTTCTTCTCAACTCCTTCCCCACCCTCATGCCTTTGCCTTTGTGAAGACAGCCCTGCGCATGCGTGGTGATGGAGAACACAAAGCAGACACCACCTATTTCTGCTAGTGGCTCTTCCAAGGCTACATCAAAACTCTGATGGGGATGGGGAATAATGGATAGGAAACCCAACTAACTCCACCTGATTCCTCCTAAAGCAGTGAGAAGTATGCACTGGAACATTTTACCCTCTTGAGAGGGTCAATGCCCTTGGGAGCTCACTTCCCACTCCAGCTTACCCGGTGATGGCGTCTTTGTCTCAGGTGATGCATGAGGAACCAGAGCATGTGGCTATCAAATAGGTCGGTGTGGTGTAAGCTATCTTCATCCCGTTCCCGCTTGTTCTTCTTAATCACCTGGAACCAAAAAGGGTTGGGGAAGTGGGTAATGAATAGGAACCCTGGGCCTGATCAGAAAAGGCTGGTGTTCTAGCCCAGTAAAATCTTCCCTTAGAAACTACTGAGCTGGA
This sequence comes from Balaenoptera physalus, assembly GCF_965194825.1. Lineage (NCBI taxonomy): Eukaryota > Metazoa > Chordata > Mammalia > Artiodactyla > Balaenopteridae > Balaenoptera > Balaenoptera physalus. The sequence goes on along the minus strand of NC_138882.1, from coordinate 79,355,560 downwards.
GTATAGCTAGATTCCATTAAGAAAGGATGCCCCAGGTTCATCCACTGAGAAGATGGATGATTCTTCCTAAAGATGTCCCCTCTACCATAAACTAGATGCACTTCAAGCTGCACCCTGGACCCCTGGACTGGGACTGTTCCTAGAGAGGCAATGACAGGAATGTGGAGGAGGTCAGAGCAGTGCCTTTAAAGAACTGTACAGCAAGTTATTCCTTCCTATGACAATGAAAACTCCTCTAACAGTATGTGGATAAGCAGAAAGAAGAAATCTATAGTCAGCTACTTACATCCTTTAACCCTGTAAGTTCAGTGGAAGTTTCAGCTGTGGGTGCCCAGATCTTGACATCATGATCTAGGCCACTGGTTGCCAGCACAGGCAGGTGAGGGTGGGGCTCAAGACAGTTTACCTGGTCAGGAGTAAAGGAAAACATAGGCTCAGGGGTATGTGGCAATACGGTTTAAAAACCACTACTCACCTTGAACCAAACAACTGTCCTTGATAAAAGTTAAGGCAGCTGCTGGGAAGACAGGCCCAACCATCATAAGCCTAGGCCAAAGGGCCCTCGGGGTGAAAGAAACACTGGACACAGACTGGGTATAAGACCAGGCCTATCTCTCACTTCCTAGGTTTAGGTAGGGGTGGCCTCATCCTCAGACATAGCTCTAGGGGTGGGCGGGTGACTGGCCAAGCATACTGCTGGCTTCACAAAAAGGCAGTGAGGTTCAGATGACCTCATTCTCTCCAGCTTCCAAAGCTCCAACTTGCCCCAGTCTGGAAAAAAACATCTCAGTGGCTTTCACCAAGTGGCAAATACATTTTTAAAAATGAAGAAAGCAGCAGCTGCTGCTGAGCCCCCAGAGAAGACTCAGAGAACAATTACATTCCACAGTTTACTAGAACTGGAAGAAGGCATAGGCTGGGAAGAGGCTGAGCCTGAAGAGTACTGGAGTAGTGGAGACACATATCTGCTTGAGAACCCTGCACACCCCAGGAGACAGCATTCTGCTGCCTGCCATGAAAGCACAACATGGCTCAGCTATAGGACAGCACGGTACAGTGAGGCAGCTTCCTGGGGCACCCACAGCCTCAAGCTCAGCCACCCTCTGGATATATTCACTGAGCAGGAGGAATGAACTGCAGCAGCCGAGGCAAAGGCCTCCTGGCTTAGGCAGCCTCCTTCTTTCCAAAGGCACCCATGCCCCCTGCTGTCTGACTTGGAAACATCAGCCTTCCTGGCAGAGCAGGGCAGCTACCACCCCCACCGGAAGAGCTGGTCCCAGATCTAGCTGCTAAAGCATTTTTGGGCTTTTAGTCAGATGAGGAATAGATGGCAAAAGCATCCAGAAGGAAGAAGGTGTGGTCCTAGCCACTCCTCACCTCACCCCACCCCACCCCATCTTGCAGCTGCAGTACAGTCCAAGAAAACAACCCCTGGCAAACAGCCTCTTAGTTCTCTCTGGACCAACCTTCTCTGCCTCGCCTGCACATGCACAGAGCAGCTGATGGGAAGGCAGGGTCAGCATGGAAAATAAAACTGACATACTGACTTCCAATCTTCTTTGTCTTCCATTTTACAAATAAATTCTCAGAAAACACTGAAGCTAAGTCTGAGTCTAAGAGTAAAGCAGAAACCACATTTCCCTTCTTCTTTTACTCCACATATCAGCTCATTTCAAAGTTTGTATTTGGGCTCTTTTAGGCAGTGTGGAAGAGGTTCCAGCATCTGGAGCAGAGGTGGCACTAGAGAGAAAAACTCCATTGCCAGAAAATATCAAAAGATATGTGACAACCTAACACATACAAACTTGAACTCGTTCATCCATCTCCAGATAAGCCCTTGCTACCCTTCTAAACTCTGACCTAGCTGTGCTTGACAAGTCAGCAAAACAAAAAGGCACAGGGGAGAAATTCCTTGGAACTTAAGACTAAGGACAAAGCCAATGGCAAGAGAGTAAGTTACATATAGTACCTGAGTTGGAGCTTGCAGGAGAAGCCAACAGAGAGCTTCTGGGCCAGAATACCTGGTCACTTCACCCGACCTGTCTGCATGCCAGGACTTATCCTGTCAATAATGCCTGAGCAGAGAAAAGAGCTCTGGCCTTAGACGACTGGGCTGAGGGATGCAGGGGATGGGATAAAGGAGCAAAGTGCTTTTGGGAGACTAAGGATTGTCCTTTGACATCATCCCCCACCCTTGTCCCCGAATGGAAACAATGAAAGGACTAGAGTTTGAGCCAAAAACAGAATCGAGAGACCTGGGCAAGTTGGATGAGAATTTCAAAGATCCCTTCTGGTTCTAATAGTCTACTTAATGATATAGTCTGCATTCAGGCTGGTGCTGGTGACCCCACTGCTGGGAGGTTAGCACAAAAAATCAGGAGCCAAGTGAGGACCACAGAGATCATGCAGCTTACACAGAGGCAGGAAGAAGCCAGGAATCTCGCTGCAGGGTGCAGTCTTTATACCTCTTGTTCTAGTACCTCACTCTTATGACCACTAAAACTCAGGCGTGGGGCCCACCCATCCTACGCAAATGCCCTCCCAACCTGAGCACGTGGATTAATTATCAAACCCTGACACTGGCTAAGCTGAAAGGAGATTGGCCTGTAGAGTGATTCTGGACAACAGACAAGTGCTGGCCTGGGGGAGGGCATTCAGCCCTGCATCTCTCTAGAATGCAATGCAAGACAATAGTTTATGATCAATAAAAGATTCACTGGCCCCTTTTGGCTTTCTTATGACTACATGCCTACTGCAGAATTCTCATTAAAACTCCAGTGTTTTGGGTTTGTTCACTACAGATGATAGAAGAAGACCTATGGAAAAGTAGGAAATGAAGCAGGCAACAGTGAGACACACCTTCAAGTTCTAGACTCTTCTCCACTTATATTCAAGCCATAGAAGCCTTGGGTCTATACTGGTCCCAGGTCCCCAAAGTTTAGAGGAAACCAGAAGAAAGTCTGAAATAGCCTCACACCAGGATAAGAGACACACAAGAAGAAATGGGCTCCCAACTGCAACGAACCATTCTAAACTCTACCACCACTCTGGATAAACCTCATCAAGAGATGGCTGGGTTCTTTGTAGCTCCCCACAGCTTAGGAGGAATGAAAAGGAAGAAAGAATAAGCATCTGAGCCATCCCTCAGAAGCTCTTAACAAGACTATCTTGGGTAGTCAGTAAAATGTAGTTGCCCAAACTGCCTCTTTCTTATCTTCTGCAGTCTGAAAACCTTGTAATAGAAAGCTACTGAATCCTTCTTGACTCTAGGTCTCAAAAAAAAAAAAAAACCAAAAAATTTATGGTTAGCTAGATGCATCCTAAGAGCTGACCACCTTTCACTCCCCAACTCATGATCCTCAGGCTTCCTTTTTGCCCTATCTCTATGGAGGCTGTCTGTAGAACTCAAAGGACAGGCAGATTATGATATGATCATGGGTTGTATAGAGGGTCAAACAACAAAAATGGTCACGGGGGCGGGAGCATATTTCTCTCTCCCTATATATGCATACATATTATGTGTCTTTGTATCAATATACAGACCATATTCTGATTTTCCCAACTGTCAGAAAAAATGCTCCTTCTAGCTTGTATCCGCTAATCCAGGATCTATTCAAGATCACTACTTAGCTACCTACTACAGTGTGTAGGATGGTGTGCCCTGAACACTAATGCTTTTGTTTTGGAAAAGGTCCATGCCTAAAGATACCTCACTCAGGCCAGAGGTTCTTCCCTAAAATCCCTTTCTCCTCTTAATAAACCGTGCTGTAGAGGGGCAGAAGACAGGAAAGGGAAGAAAATACTCCATTAAAACCTCAGCACCCCCAGACTATACTGTCTTTTTATTTAGCTGTTTAGAGCTCTAAGATGTGGTATTACATTGTCAGAGTGAGAATTCAGTGGCCCTGTTAAAGCCTGCCTTAATGACTGGAGAGAGTAGGAAGCCAGCCAGCCCAGCACACCATACTCACCACGCCTCCCTTGTCCCCCTCCATGAACTGAATGATCTGGCAGGATGCTTTCTCCCAGAGGAAGATGTGCCCGCAGTCACTACCGCTCACCACAAACTCACTCTTGGGGCCATAGAAATTGACGCCTTTCACTGAAATGACAAATGAAGGAATAAACCACATGAGAGTTGGCATCAGGCCGACATATATTTACCTCACAGGAAATTTAGTTATTCACAAATCTAAATCAGCTAAGAGCCAAAGAATTTCTTTCACTTTCACAAAACAAATCAAGGGATTATGCATGTATAATAGACAGAATAAGAATCACACCAGTTTCAGAGACTATTTATATTCTCCTAAAGAGGTCCATAGAGCTGAGGAGTTTGCAGTCCTTAGCAACAGCCTCAGTCTCATTAGTTTGCACCCTACGGAGCAACCACAGGCCTCACTAACGCCTCACCTGTCCCAACCTGAATGGCCCCAGCTCTGCCCACTCCTAGGCAGCACTGTCCTATGCCCTAGGATTATCCTTGGTATGTGTGCTTCACTGGTACCTTGTCAATGCTTCCTGGGTCATTAGGTGACCTAAGACTGATGGAGGTATATGCCACAATTGCCTGTAAGAAGCACCTGAACTGTGCTTGTTACCAAGACTCTGAACAACAGGGCTCCACCCTCTGAAATTAGTAAGAGAAGCCAGGAGTCCCAACGGCTACGTCCAGTTCCATACCAATCATGAGACTGGAACACTTTCTTCTGTATGCCCAAGGACTAAGATCCAAGTACAGGTTTTTCCCTCTCCTCTCACCAGCTCAAGAGAAAAAGGAAAACTAACTGCTCTCCCCAGTCAACATTATGACAGACATCTGATAGGAGCACTAATAACAACAAAGAGCAGTGATTCCAACTTTTCTGTATATTAGAATCAAAGGGAGCTTTTTAAAAATCCTAATCAACGTGCACCCCATACCAATTAAGTCAGAATGGATGGGTATGGAAGCCAGGCTTCAGTATCTTTAAAAGATTGTCAGATGACTTCATTGTACAGCGAAGTTTGGGAAGCACAGACAGAACAAAAAAGGCCAATCGTCACTGCAAACTTGGGTGAGGTGCTATCACCATTTCTCCTCTTCTGCCTCATTCAAAAGAATTTCCTCCTCTTCCCTGTAAGTACAAGCTCACCCCCTTATTTTAGGCAATTCAGTGCCACTAACTAAGGAGGGCTTTCCCAAACTCCCTAATAAGTCTTTTAATCCTGAAGCTACCTGAAATCATAAGAAAAATATAGTCAGTCCAGTCTTCTTACATCCAGACCAAGTAACATCACTGTAGTGGTGAGAGATGCTCCTGAGCCCTCTCTCCTCTAGCACAGGAGGGCCTATGAAAACTCCAGCCCAATTAGGCTTGCTGTCACTTGGTGACAGGTGGCCTACTCCTTTAGGTAGTTCTTATTTGCACAACCTGCATGAGATACTGTGGTTCTTCAAACCAACAGACTTGGGGTACAGAAACCTAGAAAGACAGCCTCACCTGTGGCGTTATTTCTGTGGCCCTTATATCTCTTAATATACTGGGCCCCATCACTGTGAGAGGAGTTGAAGAGGTAAATGTCTTCATCATTGTAACTGGCCAGGAGCTCTGCCAAGAACAAGCACACAGCAGTGAAGGCAAAGGCTGAAAAAAGCTAGGACCAGGAGTTGGGGGTTGGGGTGGGGCTTCTTGCCAGTAGTGCCCCCTCCTAATACCCAGGTATAGCACCCATCTTACTCAGTTGGAACAGCAGGCAATTCAGGTGTCTAGGGTAGACTAGGAACACGCTGCCAACCCAGGGGTAGCAGAATGCTCAGGAAGATCATACCCATTTATTCAGGAATGAGTCAAAGGCATAAGAACCTGCTCAACCAAATAGCCTGGGCTTTAGGACAAGCCCTGCCAAATATCATCTGCAGCATTCTGCAAGTGCCTGGCATCTCCAAGGGTCATCTGCTGCATCCTCCCGCTGTGTGCTCACCATCAGCAACTACTCCCCAGCTGCTCCACTCGGAGCTATAGCACAGTGGTGAGCACTGGAGGGCACATGCCTCACTGGCTCAGCAGCTCCCTAGACAGAGGGGGCATGCCAGCCTAGGAGCTGGGCCCTGCTCACGTACCTGTGCCGTCGTGGCTGTACACAAGACAGGTGATGTTTGCTTTGGACTCACTGTTCACCTGCAATAAGGAGCAGATACTGACTGATGCCCCACCCCCCCATTTGTTATACCACCTTCAGGAAACAGGTTTTCCTTCCAACTCCCCTATATCTTCTCCCAGAGATAGATAGATAGAGATAGAGACAGAGAGAGAGAAAAAGAGAGGGAGAGGGAGAGAGAGAAAGACAGACAGAGAGATAGAGACAGGAGTACAACTGATGAAACTTGACCACCTTGTGGGGAGAGGTCTTTCTACTGGTCGTCTTCTGTGTGCTAGCCATTTCATATATACATTATCTCATTAGGCCTTACCATCGTGGTACAAGGCAGTTATCTGTATCTCTATTTTGTCAATAAGAAAACTGAGGCTAACAGAGGTAAGGTGACTGCCCAAGATCACAAAACTGGTAAGTGGCAGAGCCAGGATTCAAATCCAGGTGTCTGACTCCAAAGTCCAAGCTCTTCCCACCATACCAACAAGTTTGGGGGCAGGCTTGGGGTTGAGTCAGGGAAGCCTGGAGCCACTGGCCCTTCATGAATCTTACCAGGTGATGAGGGCAGAATTTCTTGAGTACTCCATTGTTTTCATTCTCATCAATTTTCCTCTGGTCATAAATCCTACAGTGGAAGAAGCAATGAAAATGTCAAAATTTACAAACATCCCCTGAAGAGTTGCAATTCGATGCAGTGGCAGGAACACCAGTCAGCTGGATGTCAGGACAGATAAAGGACATTCCCCAATTAAGCTTCTGGCTCAGGTTCTTCCTCAAAAATCTTCTTCTCCCACCCCTCTTCCAAACCAAAACTCTTATCCAGGTACTTCTCATTTCAAGTAGTAATTCTAAATTATATTATTTTGAAGTGGCTTATCTCTTCTCTCAGCTTTTATATCATTTACTGTTTATCTGCACTGAAATAACATTATTATAGAGCCTTTTGCATGTATGTTGCCTCCCCAATACGGTTTATTACTCATGGGCAGAGACCATGCTTTATGTAAGTCAGTGGGTCTTCAATCCTTTTTTGAAATTTTATTTGGCTAGTTCTTCCCACAACTATTACAAACCAACAACTGTATCTCAAGACTCCCTCTCTCCTTCCTTCATTCTCATCAAGCATCAAACTACCTTCACCTTCCTCATCTCACCAATCCAAACTTTAATCAGTTGTGCAACTATTTATGACACATGGATTAGATGCCAAGTATTATGCCAGGTGCTAGAAATATAGTGAGGAACAAGACAGATCTAGTCCCTGTCTTCACACATCAGTCTCCTCCAATCTCAGAGTCTCATTCCTCCACAGCTGCTCTTAATCTCATCCCTCCAAGGACCTTGTTTGATTGATTAGTCCATTTCTCACTGATTAGTCCTCTTCCTCACCATTGTCTGCCCATTTTCTAAAAATCCTTCCACTGACCTTTCCTACTCTGGCTTTTTCTATCCTTCCCCCCTGTAGTAAAATTATTGAAAAGAGCAATCTGCATTCAACATTTTCACTCCCTCACCTCCTATTCATTTCTCGTTCCATTCTAATCTAGCTTTGGTCTTCAACTCACTACTGAAATTTCTCTGGCTAAAGTCATCAGTAACCTAACTGCCAATACCAACAAGATACTTTTTTAGGCCTTTCTCTCTTGTCTTGACATTGTTCATTACTCCTTCCCTGAAACACTTTCTTTCCTTGATGTCCAACCACTCCTTAATGTTGTTCATGGGCTTGTCTTTGTCTACCCCTTAAATGCTGATGTTCCTCAAAGGTCTGGTCTTAAGTTCTCCTCTGATTCTACATGAGGAAATTTTAAAACCTAGAGTTCAAGTATATGTGAATGCCCAGAAACTGTGCTTATGTGTATTTTTCCTGGGAGAAGGGATCATGGTTCTCCTTATATTCTCAAAGAGGCCAGAGACTCAAAAGGGAGGAAGAATTCTGCTCTATACTTTCTTTTGGTAATCAAATTCCATTACCAACACTTTACCACCTATATGTGGATATGTCTCTTAAATCTGTGTCTCCAGCCCACACTTGTTCTGAGTGAGCTCTAGATTTATATCCACATGCCAAATGAATGTTGTAACGGAATGTCCAAAAGTAAAATCATTCTCCTTTTTAAGCTAAGATCATTCTAGACCTACCCTTTCCCCCAAATCTTTGTTAATGGCACCATCCTAAATTCAGGTGGCCAAACCAGAAATCAGGTCCTTTCTCTCCTATGTATCTAGTTTCTTTCCTGTCAATTTGACTTCCTGGGTATATTTCTTGACTATATCTGCTTTCTCCACCCTTAGGCATTTTTTGCCTATATTATTTATAGTAATCTTCTGATTTCCTTGCTCATACTGTCACCAGAATTATGTCTAAAATGAAAAATTTAATGTAAATTCCCTGCTTAAATCTCTTCAGTGATTTTGTACTTTCTACTAAATAAAGTCCAAACTACTTAGTATGGCTGCCTACCACTTCTCAAAGATCCTATACATTATACAGAAAACAAAAAAACTATGCTTCCTTGAACATACCATGTCACATCTTGTTATCCTAATTCTACACATATTGTTCCCTCTACCTGAAATACTTCCCATTTGTCTTTAATATTTCCTCTGTGAGAAAGAACAGCATAGTGAAATGGTTTCCACCATATTTAAGGTATCTGAACTGAGTTCAGATACTATGCTACTTACTAGATGAGCAATACTGGGTAAGTTACTTAATATTTTTAATCCCTATATATATCTGCTTCTCCCAAATCCTCCTTGAAGGCAGAAACTATGTCTAGTCAAGTGTGTACCTAGCACACAACAAATGCTCAGTAAATGCTGGATGAATAAACGAACAAATCAATGTATGTTTGTATTCTCCATAATCCATTAATATCTTGCATAAATAGACTATCCAGGAAATGTTTTTTAAATGAACCAGTAAAAAAAGAAGACAAACAGGAGACTGCTGTACTACCAATTACTACTCTTCAGCAAATATAGCAGCTGATAATCAGATTTTTTTCCCTCTAAACTAAGTCTAAATCAACAGCTCTCAAATGTCACTAAGCCATCATTATCTTCCCAAGTCATCAAATTAGTAAAAAATTTTAAATATTCAATATCTTGTTGTATGGACCATTCCGTGTTCCTCTGTATCCAATGCTCTTCTTTATGAGGAAATCCTTACCTACCCTCCCCTTTCTTCCATAAGTATTTATTAAGAACCTACTATATTCTAGATATGATGCTTGAAACTAGGGGTTGGCAAACTTTTTTTTTTTTAATTTATTTATTTTATTTAATTTTTGGCTGCGTTGGGTCTTCGTTGCTGCGCGTGGGCTTTCTCTAGTTGCGGCGAGTGGGGGCTACTCTTCGTTGCAGTGTGTGGGCTTCTCATTGTGGTGGCTTCTCTTGTTGGGGAGCACGGGCTCTAGGCATGCGGGCTTCAGTAGTTGTGCACAGGCTTAGCTGCTCTGCGGCATGTGGGATCTTCCTGGACTAGGGCTCGAACCCGTGTCCCCTGCAATGGCAGGTGGATTCTTAACCACTGTGCCACCAGGGAAGCCCCAAACTTTTTCTTAAATGGCAAGGCAGTAAATATTTTAAGCTGGCAGGCCATCCAGTCTCTGTCACAGTTTCCAGACTCTGCCACTGTAGCATACCATGGATATATGTGAACAAATGGCTATGGCTGTGTTCTAATAAAACTTTATTTATAAAAACAGTGTAGACTGCCAAGCCCTGTGCTAGACAGTGGTGATACAAAGATAAATACAAAAAAATTCCCCTATTATCTGTGCATAGGACAGGACCTTGACATTAAAAAAAAAATTTTTTTTAATTTTTAAGACTTTGTTTTCTTAAAGCAGTTTTAGGTTTACAACAAAACTGAGAGGGCAGTATAGAGGTTTTTCATACACTCCCTACCCCCACACATGTACAGCCCCTCCCATTATCAAAATCACTCATCAAAACGGTAGGTTTTTTTTTTTTAAACCAAGGATGAACCTACACTGACATATGATAATCACTCGAAGTCTACAGTTCACCTGAGGGTTCACTCTTGTACATTCTACAGGTTTGGACAAATGTATAATGACGTATATCCATCATTATAATATCACAGAGTACTTTCATTGCCCTAAAAATCCTCTGTCCTCTGCCTATTCATCTCTCTTGCCCCACCCCACCCCTGGCTACCACTGACCTTTTTCTTATTTCCATAGTTCTGCCTTTTCCAGAATGTCATACTGTTGGAATCATACAGTATGTAGCCTTTTCAGATTGGCTGACTGGCTTTTTTTTTCACTTAGTAATATGCATTTAAGGTTTCTCCATGTCTTTTCATGACTTGATAGCTCTTTTCTTTTTAGTGCTGAATAATATTCCATTGTCTGGATATACCACCATTTATTTATCCATTCATATACTGAAGAACACCTTGGTTGCTTCCAAGTTTTGGCAGTTATGAATAAAGCTGCTATAAACATCCACATACAGGTTTCTGTGTGGACATAACTTTTCAACCAAGGAGCTTGACTGCTGGATTGTATGATACCAGTGTGTTTAGTTTTGGAGAAACCATCAAATTCTCTTCTAAAGTGGCTGTATCACTTTGCATTCCCACTAGCAATGTATGAGAGTTCCTGTTGCTCCACAGTACTCACCAGCATTTCGTGCTGTCAGTGTCCTGGATTTTAGCCACTCTAATAGATGTGTAGTGGTATGTCACTGTTGTTTTAATATGCATTTTCCTGATGACATACAATGTGGATCATCTTCTCATACACTAGTCATCTGTGTATCTTCTTCAGTGAGGTGTCTGTTAAGGTCTTTGGCCCACTTTTTAATTGGGTTGTTTTCTTGTTGTTGAGTTTTAAGAGTTCTTTGTATATTTTGGATAACAGTCCTTCATCAGATATACCTTTTGCAAGCATTTTCTCCCAGTCTGTGGCTTATCTTCTAATTCTCTTGAAAGATAGTGTCTTTCACAGAGCAGAAGTTTTTAATTTTAATGAAGTCTAACCTATCAATTACTTCTTTCATGGATGTCTTTGATGTTGTATCTAAAAAGGCATCACCGAGGGACTTCCCTGGTGGCCCAGGGGTTAAGAATCCGCCTGCCAATGCAGGGGACACAGGTTCGATCCCTGGTCCGAGAAGATCCCACATGCCACGGAGCAACTAAGCCCGTGTGCCCCAACTACTGAGCCTGTGCTCTAGAGCCCACGAGCCACAACTACTGAGCCTGCGTGCCACAACTACTGAAGCCCACGCGCCTAAAGCCCGTGCTCCGCAACAAGAGAAGTCACTGCGATGAGAAGCCCATGCACCACAACGAAGACTCAACGCAGCCAAAAATAAATAAATAAAATAAATTTTAAAAATAATAATAATTAAAAAATAAAAATAAAAAGGCATCACCGTACCCAAGGTCTTCCAGGTTTTCTCCGATGTTATCTTCTGGAGTTTTATAGTTTTGGGCTTTACTTTCAGGTCTATGATCCATTTTGAGTTAACTTTTGTGAACTGTGTAAGGTCTATGTCTAGATTCCGTTTTTACACGTGGATGTCCAGTTCTTTCAGCACCATATATTGAAGAGACTATCTTTTCTCCATTTGTTGCCTTTGCTTCCTTGTCAAAGATAACTTGACTGTATTTATGAGGGTCTATTTCTGGGCTCTCTATTCTGTTCTTTTGATCTATTTGTCTATTTCACCAATACAATGCTGTCTGAATTACTGTAGCTTTACAGAATTGATAGGTCTTGAAGTTGGGTAGTATCAGGCCTCCAGCTTTATTCTTCTCTCTCAATACTGTGTTGGATATTCTGGATCTTTTGTCTCTCCACACAAACTTTAAGAATCAGTTTGTCGATATCCATAAAATAACTTGCTGGAATTCTGATTGGGATTGCACTGAATCAATAGATCAAGTTGGGAAGAACTGACATCTCCACATTATTGAGTCTTCCTATACCCTGGACATTTTAAATCAAATAAAGAATGGTTTCAGCACTGTCTCAACACCCTTACTGCATTTCTCTCCACAGGCCTCCAGGTGCCCACTAATTTGTTACCTTAAGCCTCTCTCTTCCCTCCTCACCTCCTCTTCCCCCAACTTGCCTTTAATCTAGTGTTCTCTCAATGTTGCTGATAAAGATAGAGGAGCAAAGTGACTATTTATTGACTGTGTTTTATAAACCAGGGCCTATACCAAATCCTTTAGCAATAAATTTACATGTCAACCAATCACACTGCCAAATCTATCACCACAGGATTCATTCATCTGATACATTCTCCTTTTCTTCACTCCTGCAAATTCTTAAACCAACCTAAACAGGATTTAGTAGCAGAAATTCAAATCTATGCCACCCTCCACTTGCCTACCTTTTTTCTTTCTCCCTGCCCATCCCCCCTTTTTGGTCATATTCCAAACAGCATGACTCTCTAAGGCTTCCCTTAAATGCTCCTTCACAATCCTAAACTAAAATTCAGTATTTATGATGTGAAAGCCTTGAGGATGAGTAAGCTATTTCTCTGTATTCCCCTAAAGGAATTCCTTCAGGCTAGTGAAAGCTAATGGTGTTATGATATAAAATACTCAGCAAAAATATTTTCAAATTTGTACTGGCAGGTGAGCCTAAAGTTCTTTCAAAGAACAAAACAGAAAAGAGGAATTCCAAAACATTCAACTGGCTGAACTGAAGAGGTGCCAGAGAAATTGAGGATGATCAGAGAAGAGCTAGGGTGTGGAAGGGCCGTCTGCTCATAGGCGATCAGTGTGCCTCAAAATCTACACGTGCTTCTGTCGAGTAAACAGCCTATTACATGCTGAGAATTTGGCATGTACAAAGGGATAAAGGATATTGAGGCTGATAAGAAATAGAAGATCTGAGTATTTCTCCTTGTGATGAAATGCTAAAACTAATTTCCAGCCCCACTCTCACCCTGAGAAAGTATTAGCTCTGGATAAAAGCATTATCAATTGCAGTTCTCAATACAGCCAACGCCTCCACTCTCCTCCAAACATCAAGGTCCTAGTGGTTGAATTATCTAGAGACACAGACTCTTCCATGAATCCAGAGCTCTAAGCAGGAAATGCAAATTAGAAAATTCAGTAAATGCTTGATTTGGAGGAGGAAGCACCTGCAAGTTCTTACAACTGCAACCCCGTTTTGGATCAACAACTTATCTTAAAAAAAAAACTACTGCTAAACATTTGCTATTGGTGAATAGAGGAAAGGAATTTAGAAGGCAAGGGAAACAGGGGAAGAAGAAGAGAGCAACAAAGTTGCCCAGTTCTCTTGTGGCAGGATTCTTCAACAAGTTAAGATCATCTCTCAGGTATTTCTAAAAATTTAGTCCCATCCCTGTGATTATTAATAAAATTAATTACAGAATACAGTTATAAAAATATCCTCTTATTTAAAAAGGAAGATGGGACTTCCCTGGTGGCACAGTGGTTAAGAATCCGCCTGCCAATGCAGGGGACACGGGTTCGAGCCCTGGTCTGGGAAGATCCCACATGCTGCAGAGCAACCAAGCCCGTGCGCCACAACTACTGAGCCTGCGCTCTAGAGCCCACAAGCCACAACTACTGAAGCCTGCATGCCTAGAGCCCGTGTTCCCCAACAAGAGAAGCCACTGCAATGAGAAGCACACGCACCAAAACAAAGAGTAGCCCCTGCTCTCTGCAACTAGAGAAAGCCCGCGTGAAGCAACAAAGACCCAACGCAGCCAGAAATAAATAAATTAAATAAATAAATTTATAAATAAATAAAAAGGAAGATAATGCTTTTCATCCACCATCAGGAAAGCATAAAGTCATTCATTCTTCTAGTGATCCTTTCCTTCCTCCCTTTCAAACTGATGATCTCTTGGAAACCAAAGAAATATACTTAAAAATAGGCCAATTGCATCATCAAAAAAATCTACAAACAATAAATGCTGGAGAGGGCGTGGAGAAGAGGGAACCCTCTTGCACTGTTGGTGGGAATGTAAATTGATACAGCCACTATGGAGAACAGTATGGAGGTTCCTTAAAAAACTAAAAATAGAACTACCATACAACCCAGCAATCCCACTACTGGGCATATACCCTGAGAAAACCATAATTCAAAAAGAGTCATGTACCACAATGTTCACTGCAGCACTATTTACCATAGCCAGGACATGGAAGCAACCTGTGTCCATCGACAGATGAATGGATAAAGAAGATGTGGCACATATATACAATGGAATATTATTCAGCCATAAAAAGAAACGAAATTGAGTTATTTGTAGTGAGGTGGATGGACCTAGAGTCTGTCATACAGAGTGAAGTAAGTCAGGAAGAGAAAAACAAATACCGTATGCTTACACATACACATGGAATCTAAAAAAAAAAAAATGGTTCTGATGAACCTAGGGGCAGGACAGGAATAAAGATGCAGATGTAGAGAATGGACTTGAGGACACCGGGAGGAGAGGGAAGGGTAAGCTGGGACAAAGTGAGAGAGTAGCACTGACATATACACACTACCAAATGTAAAATAGATAGCTAGTGGGAAGCAGCTGCATAGCACAGGGAGATCAGCTCGGTGCTTTGTGACCACCTAGAGGGGTGGGATGGGGTGGGGGAGGGAGATGCAAGAGGGAGGGGATATGGGGATATATGTATGCATATAGCTGATTCACTTTGTTATACAGCAGAAACACAACACTGTAAAGCAATTATACTGCAATAAAGATGTTAAAAAAAAAAATAGGCCAATTGGATAGGGATGGGATATAATTGTGACAAGGGGCCAGAAGGAAACTAACTGCTACACATGGCGACTGAATCCATGAACTCTGTTTTCCTTAGGATATATCTCAATAGACAGTGTTACAAGAAATGTTCATAGTAACAAAGATATCACTAAAGATAAAGAAAAGTGGTTCAGGATCCCGGGAGCCAAAAACCCGAAGTTCATAATGAGTACTCCCAAGTCAAATTATTTCTGTATCTGAAACCAGCATTCAAAATTTCTAGTACGTGTTAATTTATATATGAAAAATGGTAGAAAATATTTACTAATAGAGCACTTGCTAGTAAACCTGGGTTTATGCCTAGCTGCTAGGTGGAGAACTTGGTCAATTCATCAAACTTCTTTAGAACTTGATAATATCTACAACATGTTAAGCCATCCCTCAGAGATTGCTACATTAGGGAACAGAATATGTCAGAGGAAGTTTAAACTCTTTGGAAGATGGCAAAAAATTAAAGATGGTGGTTAATGAACTCCTAGACAATTCATAGCCTTCCGTAAGGGACAGCTGGTAGTACACAATACATCACAGTCTCAAACTCTCAAAGACACAAAAGAGCCACAGACTCACCTTACAAACTGATCTCGTCCACCCACTGCAAACTGGTGGGTATTGGCAGGATTCACATAGATTGTATACAGCCCCACCTTCTTCTCCTTTTCTTTTGTCACCACCAGTTTCCTTCAAGAGTAGAAAAGTATATAAGTTATATTCTCCAAAAGATCCAGATAGTCATGGCAAGTGAGAACAGAGACAGTAACGCACACACAGCTAATAAGAAACCAAACAGAGTCTCACTTGGAAAGAAAGAAAGAAGTGGTTTTGTTTGTTCGTACATTGGAACAAGAAAAACAAAAAACCCACCACCATATATATTTACTAAATGCTACTTTGGAGATGGAAAAAACGTAGTAATTTTCTGGTGTTCCTCAAGAAGTATAAATTAAAGGTGTATGAAAGTACTGCTCCTCAGTAGCCTTAGCTTGAGTCCAATATGATGACAACCAATCATTAAAGAGACAATACTACCCACATCTTCCCATCCTCTACTTGTAAGTACATCTTCCCAATCATCTGGGAGCAGGGAGTGAGGGGAGGATGAATCACAGAAACAGTGGACAGAAAAGACCTTAAGGGGGACTTCCCTGGTGGTCCGGTGGGTAAGACTCCGTGCTCCCAATGCAGGGAGCCCGGGTTTGATCCCTGGTCAGGGAACTAGATCCTGCAGGCATGCCACAACTAAGGAGTCAGCATGCCACAACTAAGGAGTCAGCATGCCACAACTAAAAAGTCCAAACGCTGCAACGAAGATCCCACATGCTGCAACTAAGACCCCGCGCAGCCAAAATAAATAAAAATTTAAAAATAAACATTAAAAAAAAAAAAAGGAAAAGACCTTACGGTCAGAATCTATCTCCCAAATTCCAGAGAAGTATCACTTAAAACCCAGCTTTAAAAATGCACGATGAAAAACGACAAGCAACGGTTAATACAAAGGAAAACAGTATTAGTCTTCCCTTATTTGAAGCAAATTAGGAGCAGAGATTCTTGTCAAGACAGCTGTTTTTAATGCTGAAAAATTATTTCTAAATTATTCTTCTGGTTGTACCACAAAAAAAGGTGATTCTTAGGAGGGCATGGGACCCCGAGGAAACCTTATAAAATTTCAGAGTTTTAGCCAGAAGATTTTGGCCAAAGAGCCATAATTTTGTCCCACCTTAAGGGTGGCCCTATAAATACTCCTCCCAGATTGAAGCGTTCAACCTGTCAAATATGACATCATAAAGATTAGTAAATTTACAGGAAAAGGAAGACAGGAAAGGAAGGGACTGGGCTTTAGCTTGCTTGCTTTCTTTTTTTTTTTTTTTAGTGCTGAATAATATTTCATTATCTGGATATACCACAGTATACCCATTCACCTACTGAAGTACATCTTGGTTGCTTCCAAGTTTTGGCGATTATGAATAACAGCTTTCATTTTTAATTCTAAGCTTTTGCTCATTTCTGGTGCTTACAGAAAATGAAAGAGCTATAACTATGACAATAAGTTTCTTTGTAAATGATGTCAGCATCCTCTCTGAATGGTCAAAGTCACTCCATCCTAGACTGCTCTAGGCAAAGGAGAAATTTAATTTTAAAATCTCTGCAGCCTTCCATTAAAAGAATAGTGTACAAAGGTCATTAAAAATAAATGTCATTAGGAAATACACACATACCCAAAACACAAGGCAGAAAACAAGTCAAAAAAGAGTTTCAGGAACAAAACTAGCAATGGAGAAGAGGCAGCTCTAATTGGGCTTTAGATATGGAAGAGGAAGAGGAGCAGCTGCTGCTCTTTTTCAGAGAAACATCTCATTTCCTCAGCAATTTGGATTTTTAGAAGGAGAGGGTCAGACAAACATAACAGTTACCATGCAGAAGCAAAATGAAAGAAGTGAGGGGATAGATTATGAAGTACTGGCTCCACCGTCATCTAATCCTGACAAAGAACTCAATCTTCTATGCCTCCATTTATTCACCTAAAACAAACAATTCTCTCTCCTAATGCATAAATGCACAGAGCACCTTGAGCCCTGTGGGGAAAATGCAGAGGTGCTATAAAAATGATTGATAATGGCAGCAGGAAAAAAAAAAACGTTTTGACACCAGAGCAAGGCAGCACACAAAGCCATATGAAACAAATTTACCAAATTCTGCCTTAAAATTTGCAGTTTTTAGCGAGCTGGTATGTTCCAGGAAAAAGGGAAAAACAATTACAGATCAAACCAAAGGATTCCTCTGAAGAATATCTCAAACTAGCTTCCGCTGCCTAAATGAATATCCCACCCACAGCTCCAAATCCAACTCCTCCTATGATGTTAGCCAATATCACCAGCTTCCAGAGACTCAGCTATTATGTATACACAAAAGAAAAATTCCCCTATGCCAACTTCACACAAAAATGCCTCTGATATACGCAGATGTTCAGGCACCAGCTTAACACATACGGATACACATTCTAGCCATGACCTTCACATTCAGTCCTCCCACCTCATTCTAGCCTTCCACTAATTCAACCCCTAAAGCAAAAACTTTCTTAAGGCCAGAATCTGGACCTCCTCCTACTCAAAGTTTCTCCTATGTTCCCCCTTTTAGTTTCTATCCCATCTATTACTGCTTGCACCTAGATCCACTGATCAACTCTCAGTCAGATTTTCTGCTTACATCTTTTCATTACGCATTCAATAATCTGCCAGTCATTTACTCTGCCCATTACTTGAACCAGATTCCCAATTTCTTGTGGCCTAACAGTAGTTTTCCTCTGAACCTGATCCATAGGATTTCACTCAGCTTCACAACGCTCTACCAGAGCAGACCAAACAAACTCATATCATTTTTTCCATCTTTGTCCTTCCACTCCCCTCTGGAAAACTTGCTAATGTTCCATTATCATCACAGAACCATGGAACTTGAGAACTGAAAATAACAAACATCATTCAGTTTAAGAGATTAAATGATTTTCTCAAAGCTATATAACTGCAGGCTAGTACTAGGAGGCAGATCCCTTGTCACCCAGGCCTGTTCCCTTTGCAGGAGAAATCCATTCATTATCTCTCAGTCTTCATCCTCTTAAGTTTTATATAAATAACCAGTATATCCTTTCCACAAGCCAAAAACATTTCCATCCTTTAACCACTATTTTAAATTCTTCACTTTCTAGACAACTTTTTGTATACTTATCTAAAAATAAGTCTAATAATAATCAGCCTTAAGATTATATTCCCTAAATTAACTTATATTTTACTTGTATGCTATGTAAATCAGTGACACCCCTTACTCAATATTGGTATTGACATGTAAGAGTTAAGATAATTTTTAAGGGGGGAGAGTTCTGAAAAGTTGAAATCTTGAGTTCTTCCTCACTTTGTGATCCTAGAATAAACTTCCAGAATGCCATATTAAAAAAAAAAAATAGTTTTTAAGACTAACAATACAATAAATAATGTAGATAATCTATCAACTAGGTAGTCGTTAAACTGTGGTACACCAATGCTATGACACAGGTGTCATGGTTAAAAATGAGGTAGGCCATAGGGGCTTCCCTGGCGGTTCATGGTTAAGACTTTGCCTTCCAACGCAGGGGGCAGGGGTTCAATCCCTGGTCAGGGAGCTAAGATCCCACATGCCTCTTGGCCAAAAAACCAAAACATAAAACAGAAGCAATATTGCAACAAATTCAATAAAGACTTTAAAAATGGTCCACATAAAAATAAATAAATAAATAAAATGTTTAAAAAGAAAAAATTAGGTAGGCCTTTTTGGTCTGACGTAGAAAGCTCTCCAAAATACATCATAATGTGAAAAAAGTAAATTGCAGGAACATACGTATATGTAAGTTTATATATACGTACAATTATCCCATGTTGGAGGGAAGAGTGTATATGTATATAGTAAGATACATAAATGTATACAAAAAGGATTGAAAAGGTATTCAAAATTTTTAACAATGGTTATCAATAGCTAGAAAAGTGGGGGGCAGGGGAGGTATACATGAGGGAGCATTTACATTTTGTCCACATACTTCATTATTTGAGTTTTTAAAACAAGATATATTTGTTTATTATAAGCAATAAAAATGAAAAAAGGAAACTGAAATAATTAGTAGCTACAAGTCAGTATGTTCCAACCATGGTGCCAGACACTATGCTGAGGTATCAAACACATTTATCAATAATCCTCACAGAAACCAGAAAAAGAGAGAATAAGACTGACTGATTATACCCATAGTGAGGCTGAAGAAACTGAAGTTCAGAAAGGTTATACAGGTCATTACTAGTAGTGCCCAAGTTGAGATTTGATCTAGGTCTGCCTGGATCCAAATAAGATGTTATGCTCTTTCTATGATATCACACAGCTAAAAGGGGATATAATTTACCTATGAGTCTCTGATTCATGTAAAAATAAGCTGTGATATGATAGAGTTCTACTATAGCTACCAATATTTTTGTTCAAGAATTATCATTTAATTTTTACATTTCTACACAAAATTGAAGTGAAAACTACATAGGAGCATATCTCTAAGTTGCTAGTAACGTGCTTCTTGTGGGGAAGTTGAGTGGCACCCAAGTGAATGGAGAGTGGAAGACTATCCAGTTATTAAAGCCCACATATAATAAGATAACTGAACCCTGCTTTAGAAATGAAGATAGGTGAATAGTATTTTACTGCTGAGAAACAGACAACAAAGAAGTAAGGAATTCCCCTAAACTCATCTGTTTCTTATCATAAATACAAAGGAACCATTCTGATGGACCAGAGAGTTGAGCATTACCTAGGACACGTGCAATATTTTCAAAGCCAAGAAATCCAATTCTGTAAAAATACTATTGCTATACTTACGAAGCTGGCCGGTCTTGTCTGAGGTCAATGGTGAAGACAACTGCATCTTCACCTGCAGATAGGAACGTACAGGGAGAGTCTGGTTCCAGGGCCAACTGAAGGAGAAAAAAGGGAAAGGATGAGGTTTCTAAAGATTAAAATTAGAGGTTGTCTAACTCATTCCTTTATCTTTACGAAGGGCTGCATTTAAAATGTCTCAAAAATGGGGCTTCCCTGGTGGCGCAGTGGTTGAGAATCTGCCTGCCAATGCAGGGGACACGGGTTCAAGCCCTGGTCTGGGAAGATCCCACATGCCACGGAGCAACTAAGCCCGTGAGCCACAATTGCTGAGCCTGTGCGTCTGGAACCTGTGCTCCGCAACAAGAGAGGCCGCGATAGTGAGAGGCCCGCGCACCGCGATGAAGAGTGGCCCCCACTTGCCGCAACTAGAGAAAGCCCTTGCACAGAAACGAAGACCCAACACAGCCATAAATAAATAAATAAATAAAATTTAAAAAAAAAAAAAAAAAAAATTAAAATGTCTCAAAAATAATAATAATAAAATGTCTCAGCAAGAGAAACATCTACCTTTTTTGTTGTAAAATCCCAGGAAAGAAGATAATAAGCCCATTCTCTCTTGCTCTGTGTGAATTATTCACAGCTTATTTATTCTATACAAGTCAAAAGGACAGGTGATTTGCTATTTTAACGAAGTACCCAAGGGATATGAACAGTGATACCAAAGGAAAACACCGCCATTAGGGCTCATTCTCAAAATCAATTCCACACCCTCAGGTGGGGAGAGAAATGGCACCCAAGTTTCATTCCCTACAGCTTAGTTCTAAAAGTTAGTTATCTAGTGGTTGGGGGTAGTCTTAAGAATCAAAGAAATAGGTAATTTTCATATTTCTTGAGCCATGGGCGAGGAAAGCATACTGCAGGTCCACCTACATATTTGTTTAGGGTTTGTAAAAAAAAAAAAAAAGAGGACCATCCTCTTTCCACGGCATGGAAGAAAACAGTGCCTACTCTGAGACTAGGCAGTTCTTGGCTCCTCACTGGCTGCCATCATGATTATTTGGCCTATATCCCCAGCTCTAAATAGGGCTTCCAGAAATAGTACTGTTTATGCACTGAGAGTTGTGAGCAGAAAAGCTGGAGCTCTCACATATAAGAAGCCAACAGCTAGCACCTTAGAGCTGTTAAAATGTTCTAAATACAATAGGAGTAAATTTTAAAGGTTTGGAAGGCACAGTAGACCTCAAGGATCTCCAAACCAACCATGTTTCAGCTTAGGAGTTAAGTATTATCAGGTGAATGTTGCATGTGCAAGATCTAGAGCTCTCTCAAATACTTGCCTTCTGAGAAGTTTAGTGTGGCTGCTTTTTCTCCCATCTTACCTACAAATCCTAGGACTGAAAGAAGTGATGCAGGTGACCACAACAAAGGGGACACAATGGACAGAGATACTGGAGGGCTTTGGCTGAGATCCACAGAGGAGCTGAACTGCACAACCTTTGGGGCAAGGGCTTACTTACCTTGTGGGATGCTCCCTTGTGCTGGGCCACACGCTTTGTATTCTTGCAGCACTGTGTAGCAGACAACTCTGCTACCCGAACCTGCCCATCACGGGCACACATGGCCAGGGTGGAATCGCCACTGTTAGGAAGGAACTTGGCCTGGGTTGTTAAGAATAAAAAAAAGGACAACAGAAATTGAAGAGGTGAATTTGAGAGGGAAAAACATGATGACAACCCCAAATCATCCGCTTTTGCTACACAACAGCTGGAAACTTAGACCTCCTGCTCTTATACAGTTGGCTCAAGTCCAATTTCTCCCAAGGGTTAAAGGAGAGGAAAAGAAAAAATTTCTGATATGAGAGGATTTCTGTTGATTCTGTAAGGCTGAACTGGTATGAGTGCTCAGGTGAACTAGGACTATACCCAGAAAGAAAGAAAGGTAAGGGAAAAAGGAGAAAATCTTCCTTGATTCAGGAAGTAAACATAAACTTGCTACAAAGAAAAAGGAAACTAGAGGGGATATTGGGGAAGGAAAGAGAACATGCTTAGGGATAAATAGCTAGTACCATATGACGGATGGGGCTGGTAAGTAAAACTTCTAGAGAATAACAATATTAACTAATATTTATCAAATGTTTATTAAGTACCAGGCACGGTTCTAACTGCTTAGCTTCTACTGTTATTTAATCCTCATGACCCTGTATGTTATTAGCCCTATATTATAGGTAAATAAACTGAAGACAGAGGTTAAATAAACTTGCCCAAGATCACACAGCTAGTTAAGGGGTTGGACCAAGATTTAAACTCAACTAGACTGGTTCAAGGGCCTCTGCTCTTGTATTGTACCGCCTCCTAGCATGGCATTTAGCGCCTTCCTGATGATTTCCAAGCACCCTTCCTATTATAATGAGGCTTCTTACAGTCTCTGTGCTCAAGGAAACAAAAGGTTGCCATGAGTCTTTCAGTGTATTTAACTCCTCTAAGTCATTATGGGAGCCAAGGAAGGACGGAGTCCTGATATCTAATTCCTACCACAACTCACTATCACTCCTACTCCAGGCAGCAGCTCAGGTTTATCTAACTCGTGCCTGATTTTCTCAGTTGCCAATCTGCTCCCTTGCCTCACCTGGAAGACATTGCTTTTGTGGCCGCTCTCAAAGTCCAATACTGGCTGTCGCCGCACCCAGTCCCAAACGACCACTTTCAGGTCATCGCTGCCACTGGCCAGCCAGGTGCCGCGCTGGTTAAAGTGCAGGGTATTAACACAACCAGTATGGCCCTCAAGCCCATGCTGCAGGCGGAAACGCTGCACAAAGACTCTTGCCCCACAAGCCTCATACACAAAGCGGGCACTTGAACCCAGCTCCCGCTCCCGAAGGGCAGGAAGGGCTTGCCAGCGAGGTCGGGGCAGGACTGAGGTCTCCGAGGACACCCAGTCCTCCAGGGCCCGCTCATCATCTGATGAGTCCTGGTCACGGTTGGCCCGCTTGCGCTGTACGCGACGACGAGGATGCTCTTCCTCCTCCTCTTCTTCCTCCTCTTCTTCCTCTGAGTGGTCATGGACTTGGTTTTCATCATTGATGGAGTAATGGCCAGTGTCCTCCATGCTGTCAGAGTCCTTGTCTTCACCTGAGCTCTCTGTATCTGTGCCTCGACTTTCTGTGCTGGTGCGGTTGGGGCCACCATCATCCCCGGTCAAGCTCAAGCTCAGGTCTGAGGCCTCCACTTCAATGCCTGAGGATGTCTCCCTCCCCTCCTCAGCACCAGACATCTCCTCTGGACTGCTAGACAGGCTTCCTGCATGTTAGTGAGGAATGGGTAGGTGAGGGGGAAAAATAAGGAAATAAGATAGTGACCAGAAGGATTCCCACTCCTTAGTCTAAAAATTCATCCCACCAAAAGACCCAGAAACCAACTTTGGTCAAAATGTTTTCATTACATATGCTTATAAACAGTACCTTCTGAGAGGGAATCTTGAAAAGATGAAAACCAAAGTCACACACAAATAAAGAACTGCAGGACAACCAAAGATTATAATAAATTCTCAAGAAGCAAAGCACTGGCAGATTTTAAAAAAGTATGCCTGATACAACTACCTTAGGCTCTATTTTGCTAGATGGGCATCCATTAGTTATGGCACATAATTAAGCTGAACATAAGAAAAAAGAACAGCCATCCCTGGGCTTCCCTGGTGGCACAGTGGTTAAGAATCCGCCTGCCAATGCAGGGGACACGGGTTCAAGCCCTGGTCCAGGAAGAGCCCACATGCTGCGTAGCAACTAAGCCCTTGTGCCACAACTACTGAGCCTGCGCTCCAGAGCCCGTGAGCCACAACTACGGAGCCCGCATGTCGCAACTACTGAAGCCCGTGCGCCTAGAGCCCGTGCTCTGCAACAAGAGAAGCCACCCAATGAGAAGCCCGTGCACCGCAACGAAGAGCAGCCCCCGCTCGCCACAACTAGAAAAAAGCCCGCACGCAGCAACAAAGACCCAACACAGCCAAAAATAAAAATAAATAAATAAATTTTAAAAAAAGAACAGCCATCCCCAGCAAGAGTTGGACTATTTACCACTTCGAGAAAGCACCACTACCTCCCACCTCTTAAACCCTGAAGTTTCTTCCCCCGAGGTTTTAAAATCCACTAAGAATCCAGAAGGAAGTGCAAGGGACAAGTGGAAATTGTGACCATTTGAGTGGCTTCTTGCTCTCTTTTTTGCTGATAAATGTATTCTGCCTTACTTCCATTAATTTAATAATCGTAATACTAGTTTTAGATATAGGAATTCTAGTGAGACAAAGTTTTATCAGGAAGCATAAATAAAATTGATAAAAATCAGGGCTACTACAGTGGGACCTGAAAAGTTCATATTCTAGGTCTGCCATATTGGTAGTTATAAAATAACTGGGTCACTTTGAGCAATATAATCCCCAAAATTAGATACCGAATTCTCCTATCTAACAGCCAAATCATACTCTAGTGAGCACTTTGGCAATGTTCTAGGGCCAAAAGGACCAAAACTTCCAAACTAAGGTCAAGATGTAAAGAAAGGAAGGGGGTGAATGAGGATTTTAAACCCTGCTCATGGCCTCCTTTCCTCAGATGACAATAAATTTTATCTTGCCAGAAGTAAAGGCTATTAGGAAAGGCTGACCAGCTATGTGTGACTCTGGTATAAGCTATTCAACTCCAATACCACATTGATGTTTAAGGATTCAAAATGGGAATATCTTCTTGCTTAGTCATCTGGATTAGAGCAGTAATTTCTGAAGATCTTTGAAGCAATGGAACGTCTTTTCAATGAACTCTTAGGCAAAGCCCAATAAAGAAAACAGATAAACAATACACACACTTTTGGTTCAAGTAGTGACAGAAGGTTGGGAGACACACAAACAGCTCTTTTCAAAAAGCACCTCAACTAAGAGCACAGTGTGAAAATGACTAGGAACTGGAAGAAAAAGGGGAAAAGTGCAGCAATTTGCTCCCAGGAACTACATTTGCTGAGGCTGCTGTATATGCTGAGAAAGATTAATAATTGTGGTTTTTGAAATGAAATTGGGTTTGAGATTGGGAGTGGTGAGAAGGGATAAAATATCACACCCATCACTTCTGTGAAGAAGAAAAAAAAAATGAAACATCAAAACTCCTAGCATTTATTGTTAAAATTAAGATGACTTTGGGGGCCTTACCACATTAAGATAAGGTCCAGAGCATATCACAAGCTCAGCAAGAGGACACTAACAGTCAGTGACCAAGATAATGGCTAGGGGTTGGCAAATTTTTTCTATAAAGGGCCAGATAATAAAAAGTTTAGGCTTCTAGGGGCTTCCCTGGTGGTGCAGTGGTTAAGAATCTGCCTGCCAATGCAGGGGACACGGGTTCGAGCCCTGGTCTGGGAAGATCCCATATGCCGCGGAGCAGCTGGGCCCGTGAGCCACAATTACTGAGCCTGCGCGCCTGGAGCCTGCGCTCCGTAGCAAGAGAGGCCGCGATAGTGAGAGGCCCGCGCGCCGCGATGAAGAGTGGCCCCCACTTGCCGCAACTAGAGAAAGCCCTCGCACAGAAACGAAGACCCAACCCAGCCATAAATAAATTAATTAATTAATTAAAAAAAAAAAAAAAGTTTAGGCTTCTAAACTTTGGCCCATATGGATGTATGGCACAACTACTCAACTCCACTGCTGTAGCACAAAAGTAACCATAAACACTATGTAAATAAATGCAGCATGACTGAGTTCCAGTAAACTACAAAAACAGCAGCCCGCAGGCCTGTGGATTTAGCCTGCAGGCCATAATTTGCCAATCCCTGATCTAGCTAATGGCCAAACTCCAAATCAATTGTATACCTCCAACCCCTCTAGAATCCTGTGCCTTTCAACTAAGCCCAGTGAAAAATCTGAATCACTCTCCTTTACAGAAGATAAATGAACACCAGTGGTAAGAAAAGAACAAAGGGGCAGTAAAACAGCATGCTGAAAGTCTCGCTCTCCCTTACTCACTTCATTGCTCTACCAAAGTCGTCAACTAGAATTTAGACGATAATCTTAACCTACAAGGTGCTGAGGAATGCTGAACACTGTGCTGTCCAATTATATCCATTTGAAGGACCTCCTCTAGTTGGAAGTTGGCTCAGAGTGGATGCACTGGTCAAATAACCCAGGTAGTAGCTATACTCTACCAGAATCATGATATTCTGCCTTCAAATCTGCCGTAGACCCAGTGATTTAATACTTGGCAGCACTGGTGGAAGGAAGGAAAGGAAGCAGGGAGGGAGGGAGGGAGGGAAAGAAAGAAAGAAAGAAAGGAAGGAAAGAAAGGAAAGGAAGGAAAGGAAAAAAAGGAAGAAAGAGAATAAAAGAAAAGAAAAAGAAAGAAAAAAGCCCCAATTGCATCTATTTATAACTTCATCTCTTATCTAATATCTCTACTGAACTATGATCTACCATGAAAAGAGACCTCTCCTTATAACTGGGGAGCCTTGCCTTCCCAACAACTCCCTTGGTTCCACCACCAATTGGATCTTCTTTTTCTCCTTTAT
The DNA here is from genome assembly GCF_965194825.1 of Balaenoptera physalus. NCBI lineage: Eukaryota > Metazoa > Chordata > Mammalia > Artiodactyla > Balaenopteridae > Balaenoptera > Balaenoptera physalus. The sequence continues at coordinate 79,328,729 of NC_138882.1, read as the reverse complement.
TAACAGCATCTCCTAGGTTTTGTCCACCCTTACAAAATTCCAAACCATTTGACCTCTTAGAGGGACAACTCTATTATTGATCTTCTGAAAACAATCAGATAAAAGCTGAAGGAGCAAAAGTACCAGGTAGTCCAAGGTGTTTCCTGTGTAGTTTCCTACACTCAAAACAACACAGGAAGAGTTCACTCTTAGGAAAGATTTCCTTCCCTCCGCTAAAATCCAGGTCTCCACTCTCTTTGCGGGAGGAGGAGAACCTCAGTCGATAGCAAAAATAGCTTCACCTTCATTATGGCCCCTTACCATTAGCTAAGTCTGTTTTGCCATCTGTGCTGCTCCCTTTGCTGGACATCTTGAATGACGTTTACTGCAGCCAGCCTGGATTGAGGAGAGTAAGAAAATGAAACAATTAGGAAACAATCTGGGAAAGATGATAAAAGGCACCAGGAGATTTAACAATGTACAGCCTTTGTCATTTTTACAAAATTGATTTTTTTGTGTGTGCTCAGCAGGGCTTCTCAGCTGCTGAAAATTATGCCAGATATTATCCCCCCATGTCTAAATTCCATAAAGTAACATATCTTTGGGAGGCTAACTGCCATCTCTTCTCACTGAGTAACTGGCAGTGATTTTTCAGATGGGAAAGAAGGAACTGAAATAAATCCTGGAACAGCAGGTCTATATCAAGTGACATGTATTGCAAGCAAGCAGAGAGTCTTAACTCAATACAAAAAGCTAGCTTCAGCACTACCCTCTAAAGCAAAAACCTTCTGTTGTAAATAATCGTCGTATGTATCCACAAACTCTATGAAACACTTGTCTTCACAACATGAAGAGGAAGGTCAGACTCTGAATATCATTTCACACACAAAACAGCAGAGATAGAAGAAATTGAGCTCTTGGGATAACAGCCTGAGCTTTATGGTCATTCAGATGCCTAGCTTCAAACATACAGGCACAGATATTAACTAAGGATTATAAGAAGCAGAGTCAAATTAGAACTCAGGAGTATCCTACCCCTAAAAAAGAACCTAAAAGGTTTTTTCTTCCCTTTTATGACTAGTAAGTCAGTCATCAAGTGCAAGGCTGGAGAAGAAAGTGCAACACTTCCATTAAAACCATCTCAGTCCATTTCATAAAATGGCAAACACTATTTCACCTAGTTCCAAGAACTTTCACCAGGTTTGTCTGTTTAGCAAAGCCCTAACTAGGAGTCAGGGTACCTAGCTTTACTCCTTTTATACCACTATAATACAGTCATTATTTTTTCAGGGCCTCACTCCCACCTCAAGCAAATTCCAAAGAGCAAAGAATAATATTATTCAGACCAGAATTCTGTTAAGCCCTTTCAGTGCCTTGGACAAAAGGCACTGAAAAGACAAAGTATGATTATGACTCCAGTCCTTGTACCCAGGCACACTGGCCTCTAATCTTTCAACAGCCCTTTCATTCCCATAACAATTATCCCAGAAGCAGCCCCATCCTTATCTTTACCCCCTTCTCTCCTCTACAAAAATCCAAGTTGCTTCAAAAAAAAATTTTAAAAAGTGTCCTCTGCCAAGAGACAGCTGCCCAAAGCTTGCTCACATTAGGCCACGGCGGGGGAGTAGAAATAATGCAAGAGGAGGACTGAGGCTGAATTTGAGGGAGGGACACCTGGAAGGGTGATGATGAAAGACAATGCCAACAAAAAACAGATCTGTGAAGCCACATAAAGAAAAACAGTGAAGAGCTGTTTGCAGAGCAGGCTGTTTTCCTCCTCCTACTTCAGTGATGTATTTTTGTACAGCATTCCTCACACAACACTTGTTTTTTTCCTCTCAGTAGTCCCTGTTTATATTCTTTAGTAGCTCAGCAATATCTTCTTCCTCACCTAGGGCTTAAATTAATTACATTAATTGCAAAAGTTCTATGAAGCAGGGAAAACAACTGTACTACTTTAAGATTAAAAACTAAGGTCATAGGCATACTTTATGGTCAACTGAGAACAGAATTGATGTTTTCTCACCTCCAGAATCAAAACTGTCAACCACACCATACTTCCCATCTCACTGTTATCCACTCCTAGAGAAGAAGTACTGAGCAGCTCCAGAGACCCTTTCTCAAAACTGAATCTCATCAACTTCTACAGAAGCCCAGACTGCCTGAACTTTAGACTCACAGTGGCTCTAGAAAACACATTTGCTGGGCAGGAGGCACCAAATGCCTAATGCTTACCTAGCTCTGAGAACCTCTTCTCAGAAAAGGAGAACCATGAGGTTAAACCTATACCCAGAGGTTGTAAAGCTCATCTTCTGGGAAATTGGTTTAAGGTTCTTGCAAGAAGCGATCTTTTCTTTGAGGAAAAAAGTTCGCAGAATTTATTCCTAAATTCAGAAACAGAACAAAACCTGTGAATGCTTATGTCAACTCTGTTTAATCACTGAGCTGATAGGCAGAGAGCTTCTAAAAGTCATATTTTAGGGGCCACAGAGTTTAGTATAATTAGTCCTAGGCTGAAAATTGGAAGTCCAGGGTTCTAGTACTAGCTAAGTTATTAACAAACTTTGTGATGTGACCTTGGATGTGCTGCTTAATCTTCTCTAGGCTTCATTTTCTTCTTTTGTAAAACAGTATTAGTAATTCCAGAGATGGTACAGTTAAGCAAAATTATATGTTAAAACTTCTGAAGAAGGACACTCTTAGAGCAGTGATCTCAAAGCTGATTATGAACTTCTATCAGTGAAAACTTTGATAGTTTCATGAACCCACATTTAATCAATTCACATTAAATATTAAGCTTGATTTTTCCAGAAAAAACTTAAAATTTCAACATTCCCTCCCTATACACCACTGGATCATCTTCCATACCCCCTGGAGTACATACATTCCCATTCTGGGGGACCACTTCTCTAAAAGCCAAGAAACTTCGATGACAGTGATAAAATACAATTACTTTGGGGATGAGTTGTGATCGTATACATGTCTGTCAAAATGAAGAAACTTAAAACCATCTCAATTCTGGGGTAGAAATTAGAGTAAGTGCCCAAATTAAAGCAGGCTAAGGTTCTATGACTGTGCCCTAGGTCTTAATTAAGCATAGGAGTCACTCTAGAATTTCTTCCATCACCAAAGAATACAACCTTATTTTATAATTTGAGGTAGGGACCATATCTGACCCAAACTTAAATTACCTTCTTCACTCTTTAATGCACTCCATTCCCAACAAATCCACTGTTTTTACCTTGATCAATTTCCATGTAAAATCCAGTCCAGAGCAAACCAAACTGAGCCTGGAAGAGCTGATGAGCTCACTGCCCCAGGTAGCTGGGGGAGTTTAATTAGATTAGCTCTACTGCCTGTACTCTAAAAATAACCATAACCCCTGCCAAAGTGAAGGTTAAAGAGTAAACTATTGGGGGATGGGGAAAAAAGACCCAGGTGTCATTTTAATTTCTACCTAAGAAATTCCAGTGACCTAGATTTCTCCTGTCTTAATAAGAAAAAGGCCTTAAATTTTAAACCAAATACATGATAAAATATTAACTAAAAATCAAGCAGAGGGGGAGTTAAAACAGGATGTAAGAGTACTTTGTGGAAGAGGCACCAAACATCTCCTGTTTAAAACCAATGGGGTTGCTTTCTTATCCTAATATTGATGAAAGATTTATACAAGAAACCAGGTATACTAGAACAACAGGACATCCAAATTTAAAAAAAAGAAACTCGACTTGGACATTGTACAATATACAAAAAGTAACTAACTCAAAATGGATCACAGACCTAAATGTAAAAGCTAAAACAATACAACTTCCAGAAGAAAAACAAAATAGATAATCTTTGTGACATCAGGTTAGGCAAGTACTTCTTTTTTTTTGGCCGCACCGTGAGGCATGTGGGATCTTAAGTCCCCCGACCAGGAAACGAACACATACCCCCTGCACTGGAAGTACAGAGTCTTAACCACTGGACCACCAGTGAAGTCCCCATGGCAAGTATTTCTTAAGATAGAATGCAAAAAAGCACAAACCATGAAAGAAACAATTAATTAACTGGACATACCAAAATTAAAAATCTAGTCTTCAAGAGACACTTAAAAAAACGAAAAGATAAGCAATGAACTAGAAGAAAATATCTGCAAAAGACATATTTGACAGCAATCAGAATATATTTAAAATCTCTCACAACTAAATAACAATCACTTGAAAAATATGATCAACATTATTAGTCATTAGCAAAATACAAATTAAAACCACAATGAGAATCCTCTACACACCTATTAGAATAGTTAAAATTTTTTAAATAATAATAATAAAAGTTTACTTTATCAAGTGCTAACAAGCAGTAGAGCAACTAATGTCTCACACACTGCTCAGAGAAAGGTAAAATGGTAGTTAGTCACTTTGAAAAACAGTTCAGCAGTTGTTTTTTTTTTTTATAAAGTTAAACATACACTTACCATACAACCCAGGAATCCTACCCAGGTATGTACTCAAGAAAAATGAAACTATATATCCACCTAAAAATCTAAATGTAAATGTTTTAGTGGCTTTACTTAGATCCATCAAAAACTAAAAACAAGTGGTTTTCAGCCAGGTCATGTATAAAAAAATTGTGGTCCATCACACAATGAACTACTGACATATACAGCAACATGAATGGATCTCAAATGTGTTATGCTAAGTGAAAGAAGCAAGACTCAAACAGCTACATAGTATGACTCCATTTGTAGGACATTCCAGAAAAGATAAACTATAGGGACAGAGAGCAAATAAGTCATTGCTGGGATTTGGGGAAAAGGAACTAACTACAAACAGTCATGAGAAAACTTTCTGGAATGATGAAAATGTTCTATGCCTCCATCACAGTGGTGTTACATGACTATGCATTTGTTAGAACCCATAGAATGGGTCAGTGAAACAAAAGGAAAATTTTACTGTATGTAAATTATCAATCAATCAATCTATCTGGCCAGAAAAGAGAATGAGGGGGGGGGGGCGGGGGGGAGAGAATCATGCAAAGTGTTAAATGACAGATACAACCCAACAATTAAAAATACTAGATTCTCAAGCCTGCGATTATTAACAGAAGTTAGCTAACACTGGCCAATAGGCCACAATAAATGAGAGCAAAATGTCCGGTCTTCTTGCTTGAAAATTAAAATGTGGAAGAATTTTTGCTGCAAACAAAGCTGCCTTATCAGAACCACATTAAAGGCAAGATGAATCCTGAACTCGTAAGAAGTCTTCAACCCTACTGTCTAGGTGACAACTAAGAATACCAGAAGCTTAAAGTGGTCCAAAGTAGTTCTAACGGTTGTACTACTAATTTGTATACATATGCTTTTTATTTTTATCTTTAAAATTTCTCTCAAGTTCATTTTAACTCCTTTGGACTCTAGGGTCTATGGAAACTGGTCTGATAACTCTACCTTACCTCAGGTTCAATGGAAACATCAACTTGTAAATAATATTACTGTCCTTGATCCCTTTACTAAGACCTGAACTCATGCTCAGTGAGTTCCCTTGAGTTACATAATCTCAGCATTCTCTTGGGTCAGTCCAGCTGGGTCAGTCCAGCTGTCTCGTTTGGCATGTCTCATTCTGCAACTGAAGTGCCCGACTCTCTTACACAGACACCCATGTTTAAATGAGACAAGGTTTCAGAATTTCCTCTTAAAGTGAAATGTGATGGCAGAAACTACTTCAATTATTAGTAAGACATATCTGAGAGCCACACATCCCTGGTTCCTCTTGGGAGGACAGATGTCCCACACCACTCATGACTGAACAGCTGTTCAGGGTTGATCTCCATCCAAAGTACAAATTTGCTTTTCAGTCTTAGGTCCCACAGTCCATCTGGAATCAACCAGTCCTATTTTCTCCATCCCCAGTTTTTGCTTTCAAGCTGAAATGGCTCAATTTAAATTCATTCTCCTTACCTTACTGTTTTTCTACTTCACAATAAACACTTCTCCAAGCCAACTTTCCCAACTCCTGCTGCCAGCCCCACTCTAATAGTACAGTGTTTATTAATCAGACAGAGAACTTCAGACACTGAATTCAAAGGATGACCCCAAGGAAACTGAAACTCATACTATATAAACATGTTTACAGGGGGGCAGGCCTTTAGTTCTGGGCTACTCTCTATTAAAGTACTCGGAGGAGTTAAATATACTACACTGTCTCCTCTGGTAAACGGGACAGAGGAGCAGAAACTATAAACGTTTCTGGATCAGGGAAATTAATCTCTATTCCTATCTTGCAGAAGATGTAACAGCACTGGGTAACCCAACTGTATAGCAGCTCTAGCCTCTCTTTTTTATCTAAATTATAGGCCTCTGGCACCACCCAGTGGCCCATTTGTACTGAGACATGCTAGTAATACAACAATGTACAAGGCAATACAGGATCTACAAATATAAATAAGGCAGTCATAATACCTTTTGTAGCCAATAAGCAACTAGGAAAAACAGGTATACAACTATGATACAAGAGACACAAGTGCCAGTACCATTTAAAAAAAAAAAAAAAAAAAAAAACGAATTTCCTAGCAGTCCAGTGGTTAGGACTCAGCTCTTTCACTGCCATGGCCCGGGTTCAATCCCTGGTCAGGGAGCTAAGATACTGCAAGCCGAGTGGCGTAGCCAAAAAAGGAAAAGGAAAAGAAAAGATAAACAGAATGTTTGTTGTAGTTCAACAGAGTAAAGGATTATGTTTAGTCAGGGAGAAAGGAAAAGCTTCCATGGAGAAATTAGCTTTTAAACTGGACTTTGAAGGAAGGAGAGGATTTCAATGGGTAGAACTGAGGAAGCTATTCCATCAGGACCACGATGAGAAAAGACATGGAAGATGAAAAACCTGATTATGTTCAACAAAATACATGGGTAGTCTGGCTTGGCTAGATGCTGGGGTATAGTTCATTAGTTAAGAAGTACAGTAGAAGGTGGTGTGTGTGTGTGTGTGTGTGTGTGTGTGTGTGTCTGTGTGTGTGTGAAGTATAGTAGAAGGTGTGTGTGTGTGTCATCAGGAAGATTTTAAGGATAATAAGATGGACTGAAATGGACAGTTGCCAAAGTTAAGAAGCAATGAGACCCTGTCTTAGGCTGATGGCAGAGAAAATTAAAAAGAATGGGGTCAACGTGTGAAACACTGTAGAGGCAGAATTGATAGAATTTGGCTCAATGAGCAGTAACAAAGCTCAAAAAATAAAAAAGACAAGTTTGAGTCTGGGTGCCCAGAGGAAATCAAGTGCCATAAATGAGAGACTGGCATGTGGCGGAAGAGAGGAATTTGATTACGTTTAAAATCCAAGTTGACATGTCAGGAAAGTAAGTGGAAAATCAATGTATGTCTGAAACCTGAGAAATAAATTAGGGCCAGAGATACAGGCTTGAGAATTATTTGTATAGATAAGCTTCAAAATAAAATCCCTTGTAAATTATACCTCACTAAAAAAACAAAACAAATAAATTAAGGACTCAAGAAAGGAAAAAAATCTTGGGGAATACCTACCCTTTGAAAAAAGAGGGAGAGAAATGCCCAGGGAAGTTGAAAGAGTAACAGTTTTAAATGACTTGTAAGTCAAGAGATGAAAAGGTTTCAAGAAAGTGGGGATGGTTCTTGTTTCAAACGCTACAGAGTACAGAAAGGTGCAAACTGATAAAAGGCTGTAAGACTCAGAACTGCTTTTCCATGGAATTACCTCAGGAATTGAGTGAGAATGCTGGTTTTCTCCCTATTCAAGTATCATAAAATAAAAGGATTCAGCTATCTCTTCAGTTAAGTCCATTAAAATTATTCCCATAAAAAACTTATTAGGCTACCAATTAATCATAACCTGAGACCCATGTTTAAACAATTCAAAAATGTGTTCATTCATATTGTCATTTGGACAGACCTTTTATACTTTAAATACACTTTTATAAGAAATACTGATGGACTTCCCTGGTGGCAGAGTGGTTAAGAATCTGCCTGCCAATGCAGGGGACACGGGTTTGAGCCCCGGTCCAGGAAGATCCCACATGCCGCGGAGCAACTAAGCCCGTGCGCCACAACAACTGAGCCCGTATGCCACAACTACTGAAGCCTGCGTGCCTAGAGCCCGTGCTCCGCAACAAGAGAAGCCACCGCAGTGAGAAGCCTGCGGACCGCAACGAAGAGTAGCCCCCGCTCGCCCCAACTAGAGAAAGCCCACGCGCAGCAATGAACACCCAACACAGCCAAAAATAAACAATAAATTAATTAATTTTTTAAAAAAAAGTACTGAACTCTACCTTTCAGCTCAATTTGCTTCAGCACTTGGCATTGAAGAGCCCTGGTTTTTAAAGACAGCATATGGTATAATGGAAAGAAAAGGGCTTCGGTGTCCGTCAGACCCCGGTTTGAACTGTACTTCGACCATCTACCCTTGAGTTTGTTTCTTTTGTAAAATGGGACAATATCATTACCCTGAAGGAGCTGGTTTAGAGGATTAAACACAACATTTGCAACTGGCTGTCTGTACGTGGTAGGCATTTATATTATTTTTCTAGCTTCTCATCTCTGATTCCAGACTGCATTTCCTAGAGAAGCCTGGGCTTCTTCACCACTCAACAATGATCCTCCAAACATTGTACACAAATCAACACACAGTTCCAAGTCTATGAAATCTGCTTACCTACTCTCACTGGCCTTTTAAAGAATTCAGAGAACTCTGTTAATACCTTCTTTTGAGTACATTCGTGTTCTATGAACTGGGGTAAAGCAATATACCCAGGAGCCCACAGCATAAGTCTCTTTAAGTCTTCTCCCTTTCTAAGGTTCAGAAGATAGCCAAGATGAGAACTTCAAAGCAACCATCACAAATGATGATGAGGAAGGTAAGAAGTCCTACATCAACTATACTACAAACAAGGAACTCTGTTCCTCCACTGGATGAATGCCTTCTCTCCCTGTTGGTAGTACCAAATGCCCTGTGTTTATAGTTTATTGGCTTTAATTCTACTAACAGTATTTCAGAGTATGTTAGGAATGCACTAAGTGCTATCTCCAGCAACAGAGCTAAGGAATGTTTTATAATAACATTTAAGCACATTCATCTCAATTTAAATCATTTTAAGGAAAACCCATTTCTTAGGAAATTTCATTGTGTTCCCACTATGAAATGATTTATATTTACATCAGAATCCAGTCCCCATTACCAGTTTTTGCCATTCACATTTCAAATTTTTCTTAAATTGTCTGAAAGGACACTACAGAGATGAAAGGGTACAACTTACGATAAAACAATAAAGAAAGAGAGGCTAAAACATCAAGAAGTGCCCTCCTATCTGCACGAGACTAGAGGACAGAGTATAAATAATGTGGGTCCTAAGTAAGGTTAAAAACATACCTGATAATGTGGCAATGCTTAAAGTGCACCAGAGGAATATAGCCTCTTGGCTACCACTAGAGGTAAATCCTATAATAGCTTTCCAGATGGCTAACAACAACAAAAAAAAAGACATGTGAGGCAAGCATGGATGCTTCACATTAGAACTTGCCCAGACCTCCTTAAATAGTATCCTCAGAGAATAAGAGCAAATATCTAACCTCTCAGATACAATAATGAAAACTTTTGCAATAACCCAATCTATTTAGACACACTACGTTTCATTAATAAGATGCCATCTTTGTCAAATTAATCATTCACCATGCCCTATTTGCAAACTCAGGGCAGCCTTAATTCATTAGTTTATCTTTGGCATACACATTCCTTGGGTTAAGGCAGTACTTGAGAAACTGGGCTTCTGGCCCAGAAACTACGTCCTGTAGAGGTAGAGATAAAGACTGCTATAAAGAAGTGACCAATTCATAAAACGCATCACACTCTAATTTTTAAAGACCTTTCAAGGACTTTCTTCTCACTCCAAAAATAACTGAATCAGTAAATAAGAAGAGGTAGCCCCTTTTTCTGACCAATTTTAACAGTGATAAAGTTTCTTGGGTATACTCACAAAAATGAAAGATGAACAGTTTTCAATATTACTGTAAAGCTAATCTAAAATCACCAGCATTTGGCTCTGGAACTAAGATATACATAGTCACTACGTCCATGACTGTTGCTGATTCAATTCTTTCAGTTGCCTGGGTTCCCAATGGCTGAGAGTAAATAACAGATTATCTTGGCTCACTGATAATCTGCTTTAAAACAAAAAAAACTAATTCAATCTTAAAAACTAACTTTAACACCAATGTGATGCAATAAAAAGCTCTGTTTGGATAATTCTGTCTTTTATAATCTGGACACTTCCTAGACATGTTTAGAATAACTTTTCTACAGCAGAAATAATCCAGAAATAAATCTATCTACTGAAAACAAAGGTCAACCCGTCACTTCATGATTTTTAAAGCCTGTAACTCACCTGATAGAATACAGGACCTAGACCATGAAACTCTGAAGATCTCAGTCTCCCACAACAGGGCATACTTCTATAAAATGTCTTCTACTGGAGTCCGTTTGCTTTTGAAATGCCAGTATTGTTTTAAACTGGCAACAAAAAAACATTTCTTTTAGCTTTCTCTGAAGACAAGCTTCTGTCTTAGGTTGATCCTAGTCAAAACTAAGGATCATAGATAGCACTGAGACTGATTCTTATACATTTAACAGGCTGCTGAATAAAATGCCCTGTCAGGCTGGTGGTGGGAACTAAGGTCATAAGCATACCTAGCCTCCCACTGCAGCCACGGTAGGTAATACTTCTTAGTAAGGTGCAACAATTCTTATGCAACACCCTGAAATATAAAATATCTTCAGAAATATAAGAATTTTACAGTTGTGGTCTACAGACTAAAAATATTGATTCACTGTATACACAGGTGTCAACCTGGAGCATAAAATGTGAAGCCCTTCTTGGTAGTGGTGATGGTGGGAGTGGGTTCTTCCCAGCACATACAGTAATAAGGAACAGTCAAAGTTATGCCTCTTTCAACATATTGCCTTTTCTCCTCCCACACCCACTCTCGCCCTGCTGAACACAGAACTCTAGACCTCATAAATAACACAAATAATAAAATGCACCTCACTACCCTCCACCCCAAGAGTCTTTACCTTTGAACAGAGAGAATTTAGACCCTAGATGGTGGTAATGAAAGTTGGTCAACTCTAAGTTGATCACTGGCCTGAATGAACACAGTTGCTTTCATAGCAATGTTATCAACACTTTCTTAATTTTCATGTGCCCTTACCTCCCTCAAAAAGATGTGAAAGAAAAACCAACAAGAGGTTAAAAACTTTTTATCTGTGCTGTCGTATTATTAAGATGGTCCAGCTGGGGAGATGAAATAAAAAACTCTGCATTCCTAACTCCCTAGCCCAGATTTACTTCAGAAAGAAAGGAGACCTTTTCATGGTCTAGTTCTTTGATTAACTATTGATGAGGACCACTGCAGAGCCCAACAACTTGGAAAAAAAAAATGTATTCCTTCTATGGCAAAAAGGAAAAGGCATAAGAGGTAGCTAGAGCTGAGGTGGTGAACAACATTGAAAGCTGGAAGGAAAGGAGTTACAATACTTAGGTCAACTCTGATTAGGTGAGCTAAAAGAAAGACCAAGAGGCAGGAGCAAAGAACAAAGGAAACTTATTGATGTTTAATTTAAGAATGCATTTAGAAATATACATACATCAACATCTAATACTCCTGCTGTCCTCTGGTCTGGAACTCCCACCAGACTAAACTGAATCATGTTCAGAAGACAACCCTAGGTGGGCACCTACAAAGAACACATCTAAGCAGACCAATTAAAAATGAATCTGAAGGGTTTCCCTGGTGGCGCAGTGGTTAAGCAGATCCCTGGTCCGGGAAGATCCCAAATCCCGCGGAGCAACTAAGCCCGTGCGCCACAACTACTGAAGCCCGCGCACCTAGAGCCCATGCTCCGCAACAAGAGAAGCCACTGCAATGAGAAGCCCGTGCACCACAACAAAGAGTAGCCCCCGCTCAACACAACTAAAGAAAGCCCGCACACAGCGACAAAGACCCAACGCAGACAAAAATAAAAATTAATTTTAAAAAAATGAATCTGAAAAATTAACCAGAAAAACGTGTTCAAAAGCAAAATGCAAAGAAGTGTAAACTAACATGTAACTTATTCAAAGCTATATCAATGATGTGCAAAGAAAAGAGAAAATACTTTTTTAGTGTCCATCTTGGGCTAGGCATAATGTAAGACCTTTATATAAGCTTCCTCATACAATACTGACAATGACCCTAGGACGTAAGCAGTATTATCCCACTTTTACACATGTGGAAATTAAGACTCAGAAAAGTTTAAGTAACTTACCCAAGGTCACATGGCTAATAAATCTTAGTACAGTATTTAAACCCAGACCTACCCAGTTCTAAAGACTGTATTTTCTCCTTTTTATCTTATTGATACACATACATACTACCAATAATAATCTTATTCTAGTTCATAATGAGCCGTGTGGAATAAAACTCACCAATGTCACACTCAACCTCTTCCTACTACAAATCATAAAGATATTAAGAATCAGCCAGGCCTACCTTCCAGAGCCACTCAGCTCTTCCGTCACAGCCTATGAAACTCAACCACAGCACTATTCTCTGCTACCAGAAATCTAACACCCTTACAAAAATTACGTTTACAAGTATGTCCTAACTCCCTCTGTGGGACGGGCCCACGCTGCTGAATGCACAGGATGATTCCTCTGCTAACCAAGAATTCTTCAGACCAGACATGAAAGAGCACCACTACTTTTTTTTACCAAAAATTTATCACTGTGTCCTGAAAAGTTGGAATTCTGAGGTGGATTGGACTCAGTCACCAACTAAAGGCAGCACCACTCATCACTCACTAGCTTTTAGTTAAAAGCGGCTAAATATCCTCCATAGCAAGAAATGACAATTTAAAGTCCTGAGAGGCAAAGAGACTTGACTTGACAAAAAGCTAAACAGAACTCAGGCAAACTAGTTCCCAGCTTTTAACAGTGTAAGAAACACGATCCGCACAAAGGCAAAACACAAGGCAAATGAATAAAGAAAGAGGGAGATACATTCACTTCTAGGCTTAACTGTAGTCATGTGAAAATATACAGCAATAGTTTACGACAGAAAGTCAAGAGGCGCAGAGCCAATTAAACTTGTAAAAGTAATTTAACCAGAGCTGGAACAAAGCCAAGAACAATACCCAACTCTCTGGGAAACTGTGGTAGGAATTTTATGACTAGTGGTCAGCACTTGAGCACCAGGGTAGGGTCTGTCTTGCACTCAGGAATTTAAATGCCTTCAACTCCTACTCACCTTTCCTCCTTTATCACTGAAGTAGGGCCAGGCTGAGCTCCTGAGAAAATAGGTCTGTTGATTCACTGAAGGACTGAGAAAAGTTAAAAGTTTAAATGGCAAAGGTGTCTCTTCTACTAAACATAATAAAAAATATTTATGAATACGTTAGTATTTTTTAGACCTCCTCAGAACTATTTAGAACCACCGTAATTTATCTAAAGACTACTGAACAAATAACTTACAGTTACAGAAATTAAAGGAACCAGGCAAGTAATCTCCCAGCTCCACTAAAACGTAGAAGTCATTTAAAAGGAAAACCTGAATCTTTTCAACGCTAACCCCTAACCAAACCTCTCAACAAGAAGCCACAGAGCAGCGGGGAAATCCCGGAGAGAACGTGATAGCGCTAATGCCGGTTTGTTTACAGAGACTCCAGCAACAATCATATGAGTCAGAAACTCAAGCCACCAGATGCTTTCCAACTAACAGGGACCAAATGGGACCGTTCTACGGTGTCCTGAACGATTTAGGGGTGAGGGGAGGCAGGCTACGAGAATTACATTACAAAAGGTACAGGAACAGACAGCAACAACTGACTGCGGGGTAATCTTGGACCTCGGCCTTCCGTACAAGGTGCTGGGCCCGAGAACTCGGGATGGGGGAGGGGGCACACTGCGCGGTGGTCCTGAGGTGACGGGGAAACGCAGGGGGAGCCACGTCCCCAATCTAAAGGGGGGAAAAGCGCACACAAATGGGTCACCCGACGAGGCAAGACGTCCCTGTAGATTGCGGGGCAGGCTTCTGGGGGCAACCCTGGGGCTGACCTGAGGGAAAGGCAGCCAATCCTCCCGGCGGTGACTCAGGTCAGGGGAAGAAGCCCTGAGCCCTGGGAGCTTGGGAAAGGAGTCAAACCTATCTTGAAGAGGAGTGGGCCAGGGGAGAGGGGGGCAGGCCAAGCCGGAACGAGACACGGACCGGGTAGGTCAAGGGGGGGGTGTCCGGTTGGGGCAGTTACAAGCACGGGAGCCGGCGAGGCTCAGCAGCCCGCTTCCTGTCTTGGGTCATCCTTCTGCCAGAGGCTGCTCCGACTGTTCCACGCCCAGCCGCCCTGTCCACTGCCGCCACCACCGCCGCCGCCATCTTACACTGGCCAGCGGCCGCCACCACCACCGCCTCCGCTCTCTGCGCTTGCGCCTGCGCCGCCACGCTTTCCGGCCCCGTTTGCGACGATGTGCTGGAGAAGACTGGGGGAAGAGCGGTCGCGCGAGCTCTCCGCTCCCAGCCCTCCTCGAAGGACGCATAGGGGGCGGGGCTTAAGACCAGCGGAAAATGGAGCGAGGGGCGCGTGCGCAATACTGAGGAGGCAAAGTTGTTTTCGCAGTGTTCCGGGCGGCTGACTTTGATGCTGTAAAGAAATACGAATTAGACGTCTCCCGGAATTGTGGTAGAAATCAGCTTCATTTCTAACAGGCTGGTAGGCAACCTCCTGGGCGACCTCCATTTTTGCCCTGTTTTTTTATACTGAGAACAAGCAGTTCTCTCCAGAAGGTTTCTTCTGAAAACCCCATTTCCTTTGGGGTTGACCTTGTTAAGTGGTTTCTATACCCACGAGAGCCATTTACCCCCGAGACCTCCATTTTCCCATTTTTGAATAAGGGATTCAGAAGCCTGAGGTGCAGCTAAGCTGTTCAGGAGGTTCTTTCTCTGAAGGGGGGTAGTGTGTGCAAGTTGCCCAAGAATTGGACGGGGTATGTACACTCTGCCTCGTTCTGACACCTGAAGGAAGAGTGCAGAAGGCCCCTGAAAAGGTTACTCCCAGCTGCCAGGCCAGGGGGTTTCTAACCAGTAGGCCAGGGTGAAAGGCTCCTTGTCACCTCCTCTACCGCTACCATCCTATTATAAGTCATTATATATTACCTAGACTATTGCAATAGACGCCTAGCTGGTTTGTGTACTTCCATTATTGCCCTGCTAGTTAAATAAAGGCAGCCACAGTGACCTTTTAAAATGTAAGCCAGGTCATATTATTGCCCGCTCAAAACCTCCAAAAGCTTCCCATCACACAATAAAAATCAAAATGATCAAAAGGGCCTCCAAGGAAGGCCCTACATGATGTGGCACCTATTTCTCTGATTTCATTTTCTCCCATACTACCTAGCACTGCTCTAGCCCTTTTGGCCTTCTTGTTGTCACTCCAACCAAAGCATGGAAGCCCCAGGGCTTTTGCACTTGTTCCCTCTTATTGAAATGTTCATCTACCATATCTTTACTAGACTTGTTCTGTCCACTTAATCAGATATCTACCCAAATGCTACTTCCTCAGAGACACGGCTCTTAACTATTGCAACTAAAATTGTACACTACCATCTTCCTCTGTTCTCTCACTCTGCATTTTTTCATACCATTTTTTACCTATAATTATATATTTGTCATCTAACAATACTATTAGAATATAAGCTCTATAAGGGCAGGGGCTATGTCTTTTTTCATCTTTTTAACCCCAACGCCTAGGAGGGCTAGGACACAAAGTTAACTATCTAGTGCCCTACCATTCTATTCATTCTTTCATTTACTCCATCAACAACTATTGGATTCCTGCTACGTGTAAGGCCCTCTTCTAGGTACTGAGGCTGCAGCAGTGAATAAAACAAACCAAGATTCCTGCATTCATGGAACTTATTTATTAGCGCAAGGGTTGGGAGTGTAGGGGGAGGAGAGGGGCACACAGACAATATTAAATTACGAAGAGTATTGTAAAGGAAAATAAAGCAGGGTAAAAGTGGGTTACCTGAGTAGGTGTGCTCTTCTACATACGGGGTTCAGGGAAGGCCCCTCTGCTGAGGTGACATTTAAATAGAGATTTGAAGTGAGAGAGTAAGTCATACACACTAGGGAAAGAATCTTCCAGGTAGAGGAAACAGTAAGGTAAAAAGACTTGAAGGTTGAGTGTATGGTGTATTCAAAGAACAGCAAGAAAGCTAATGTGGCAAAAGAGCAGGTAGGAAATTAGTTTGGAGAAACACAATGGGAGCCAGCTCACTTACGGAGTTATAGACCAAGAAGGGGACTTTGGATTTTATCCTAAGAGTACTAGAAAGCCATGGAGGGCTTTGAGTAAGAGTGACATGATCTGATTTATAAATGAAGAGATTCATTCTGGTTGATTCTTTGAGAACTACCGGCAGGGAGGCAAAATAGAAGCTGAAAGACCAGTTAGGAAGCTATTGCAGAAGACCTGCAAGACTACTGCTGCAGTTGAAGTGGTAGGAAGTGGTCGGATTCAGGATGTACTTTGAAGGTGGCAGAGGTGATTTGCTAATAGATTGAATATGGGGTACAAGAGAAAGAGTCGAGATATCTCAGGTTTTTTGACTTAAGCAACAGGACAAATAGTAATGCCATTTACTGACATAGAGCTCAGGGTGGGGGCGGGGGTTCAAAAGGAGAATATTTTGGGGGAAAATGTCCAGTTCTATCTTAAACAGGTTAAACTGGAGATGCCTATTAGATTTCCAAATGGAGCTACTGAGTAAACAATTGAAATATGAATCTGAAACTCATAGGAAAAGAGACAATTGGTGGTATAAACTGGGGAGCTATTAAGGTATAAATGGCATAGATAAGCACTAGATGGGGAACATTCACTTAGTTAATGTGGAAGAAAAGAGAAGCACTCTATAGACTGAGCCCTCTAATCCTGAGGCACACCAACTAGTAGGGTTCAGACAGAAAACCCGACAAAATTTATTTAAAAGGAGCAACAAGGAAATAGAATTTAAAAACCAAGAGAACAAGAGATCTTAGAAGACAAAATTTTTAAATGTTTCAAGAAGGGCACTATAAACTGTCCTTCCTGTTTAAGAGTTTGAGGCTAAGATGACTGAAAATTGACCACTGGATTTGGAAACATGGAGATTATTTAAGATCTTGACAAGAGGGACTAAAGTGGAGCTATGGAGATAAAAGACTCCCCCTCTGTGGTGTGGTTTCTGTGCTCACTGCTTTGATAGGCACCATTGCTATTACCACCAAATCAATTGCTATTACCAAATCTTCTTTTTCTTATTTTGGGCTTTCCTATTGCGTTTGAGGTTGTGATAATCATTACCCCTTCTAGATATTCAATCCCACTGATTTCTGTGACACTACATTCCATAGTTCTATTTATATCTCTCTGACCATTTATTTCATGAGATTCTCTTCCTCTTCATTCTACATTTTTTTCCAAAGTGATCTTATCCATTCTTACAGTCCAAACTACTATCCATATAATGATGACTCCTACGCCTTTATTTCCAAATCAGGATTCTCCTTCAAGCTTTAGACTGACATACCTGATAGCCAATGGCACTTTTTAAAAAACAGCTTTGGGGGACTTCCCTGGTGGCGCAGTGGTTAAGAATCCACCTGCCAATGCAGGGGACACGGGTTCGATCCCTGGTCCAGGAAGATGCCACATGCTGTGGAGCAACTAAGCCCATGCGCCACAACTACTGAGCCTGCGTGCCACAACTACTGAAGCCCGTGCGCCTAGAAACTGTACTCTGCAACAAGAGAAGCCACCGCAATCCGCAATGAGAAACATGTGCACCGCAAGGAAGAGTAGCCCCCACTCGCCACAACTAGAGAAAGCCCATGCGCAGCAACGAAGACCCAACGCAGCCAAAAATAAATAAATAAAATTAAAAAATAAATAAAAAACAGCTTTATTGAGATGAAATTCACATACCATACAATTCATCCATTTAAAGTGTTCAATTGAATGGCTTTTGGTACATTCGCAGATATGTGCAACCATCACCACAGTCAATTTTCAATCATTTTCATCGCCTCAAAAAGAAACACAGTCCCTTTTAGGTATCACCCCCCACCCCATTTTCCCATCCCTCACCAGCCCTAAGAAACTACTAATCTACTTTGTCTCTATGGATCTCCCTATTCTGGAATTTCATATGAATGGAATCATATAGTATGTGGCCTTTTGTGACCGGCTTATTTCACTTAGCATGCTTTTGAAGTTCATCCATTTTGCAGCATGTATCAGTACTTCATTCTTTTTCATAGACAAATATTATTCCATTGTATGTGTTCATCCGTTTATCTGTTGATGGACGTTAGGGTTGTTTCTGCCTTTCGGCTATTATGAAAAATGCTGCTATAAATGTTTATGTATAAGTTTCTGCGTGGACATAAGTTTCATTTCATTTCTCTTGGGTATATACTTAGGAATGAAATTGCTGGGTCATATGGTTAACTCTATGTTTAATCACTTGAGGAACTGACAGACTGCTTTTCAAAGCAGTTGTACCATTTTACATTCACCAGCAGTGTATAAAGGTTCTAGTTTCTCCCCATCTTTGCCAATGTTTTTTAAGTTTTTGACTCTAGACATCCTAATGGGTGTGAAGCGATATCTCACTGTGGTTTTGATTTGCACTTCCCTGATGACTACCAATGTCAAGCATCTTTTCATGTGTTTATTGGACGTTTTTGTCTTCTTTGGAGAAATGTCTATTCAAATCCTTTGCTCATTTTTAAATTGGGTTATTTGTCTTTTTATTATGGAGTTATAAGAGTACATATTCTAGATACAAATCCTTTATCAGTTACATGATTTGCAAATATTTTGTCCCATTCTGTGGGTTGTCTTTGCAATTTTTTTTTTTAAACTTTTGGGTTTATTTTATTTATTTATTTATGGCTGTGTTGGGTCTTCGTTTCTGTGCGAGGGCTTTCTCTAGTCGTGGCAAGTGGGGGCCACTCTTCATCGCGGCGCGTGGGCCTCTCATTATCGCGGCCTCTCTTGTTGGGGAGCACAGGCTCCAGACGCGCAGGCTCAGTAATTGTGGCTCACGGGCCTAGTTGCTTCGCGGCACGTGGGATCTTCCCAGACCAGGGCTCGAACCCGTGTCCCCTGCATTGGCAAGCAGATTCTCAACCACTGCGCCACCAGGGAAGCCCTCTTTGCAATTTTTTGATGGTGTCCTTTGAAGCACAAACTTTTTAATTTTGATGGGGTCCAATTTATTTATTTTTTTCTTTTGTTGCTCATGCTTTTGGTGTCCTATCTAATCATTCTTAGCCAAATCCAGAATTATGAAGGCTTTACCCCTATGTGTTATTCTAAGATCTTTATGGTTTTAGTTATTACTTTTAGGTGTTTAAATTATTTTGAGTTAGTTTTTGCCTATGGTGTGAAGTAAGGATTGAACTCATTCTTTTCCATGTGGCTATCTAGTTGTCCCAGCACAATTGTTGAAAAGAATATTCTTTCCTCATTGGATGGTTTTGGCACCTTTGTAAAAACTCAGTTGACCATAGATGTATGGGTTTATTTCTGGACTCTTAATTATACTCCACTGGTATCTATGTCTATTCTAGCTATGTGCCATCACCACATTGTTTTGATTACCATTGCTTTTTTCAGGATTATTTTCTTATCCTGAGTCCACTGTGATTCCATATGAATTTTAGGATTAGCTAGTCAATTTCCACAAAGAATTCAGTTGGGGTTCTGATAAGGATTGCATTGAGTATGGAGATAGGGAGTACAGACAGTCCCCAACTGACAATGGTTTGACTTACAATTGTTTTACTTTATGGTGGTGTGTATGTGTTAAACATTTAGTAAAAACTGTATTTTGACTTTTGATCTTTTCCTGGGTTAGCGGTATGATCCTCTCTCATGACACTGGGCAGCAGCAGTGAGCCACAGCTCCCAGTCGGCCACGCGATCACGAGGGTAAACAACCAATACACTTGCAACCATTCTTTTTCACTTCAGTACAGTATTCAATAAATTACATGAGATATTCAACACCTTATTATAAAACAGGCTTTGTGTGAGCTGGTTTTGCCCAACTGCAGGCTAATGTAAGTATTCTTAGCATGTTTAAAGTAGACTAGGCTAAGCTATAATGTTTGGTAGGTTAAGCGTATTAAATGTATTGGCTTAAGATATTTTCAATTTATGATGGGTTTATCAGGACGTAATCCCATCGTAAGTCGAGGAAGACATGTATGGACATTTTAACAATGGTAAGTCTTGTGCTCCATGAACATGGGGTGTTTTTCCATTTATTTATATCTTCCTTATTTCAACAATGTTTTGTAGTTTTAACAGTATAGTTTTGCCCTTCTTTTGTTAAATGTATTCCTATTCTCCCCCTCTCCCAAGTATTCCATTTAAAAAAAAAAAAAATTAATTAATTAATTTATTTTGGCTGCGCCGGGTCTTAGTTGCGGCGCGTGGGATCTTCCTTGTGGCATGCGGGATCATTAGTTGTGGCACGTGAACTCTTTGTTACAGCATGCGAACGTTTTGTTGTGGCACGCGTGTGGGATCTAGTTCCCTGACCAGTGATTGAACCCGGGCCCCCTGCATTGGGAGTGTGGAGTCTTACCCACTGGACCACGAGGGAAGTCCCCTCCCCCAAGTATTCTTTTTGATGCTTTTGTGAATGGACGTTTTCTTAGTCTCACTTTTGGATTGTTCACTGCAAATGCATAGGAATATAATTGATTTCTGTATATTGAACTTAAGTCCTGCAACCTCGCTGAACTCATTAGTTCTAATAGCTTTTTAGTGGCTTCCTTAGGATTTCCTATATCATGCCATCTGCAAATACAGTTTCATTTTTTTTTCCCTTTCCAATCGCAATGTCTTTTATTTCTTTTTCTTGCCTAATTGTCCTGGCCAAAACCTCTGGCATAATGTTGACTAGAAGAGCTGATATCCTTGTATTGTTCCTGATCTTTAAGTATGATGTTAGCTGTAGATTTTTTGTAGTTGCACTTTATCAGGTTGAGGATGTTCCCTTCTGTTCCAGCCAATGGCACCTTAACATTCCCAAATTGAACTCACCTTTGCTCTTTGCTCTACCTTCTGTCAAACTCAAATCTCTTAGTTGCCACCACTATTCTCCTGTCTTAGGTTGGATTCCCTAGAAGCAGAGTCCAAGAAAGGAATTCTGTGCAAGTGGTTTACTGAGGGAGTGCTCTCAAGTAAAAGCAGGAATGGAGTGAGGGAAGCAAGATAGGAGAGGGGACAAGTTAGGCAAAGATATGGGTTCAGCAGGTAAGTTTAGCCTCCACTGGGAACTCTTGGCACATAAATGGCACATTTGTCCCACCTTGAGGAAAGCAAGAAGGAATTTTGTACCCCAGTACCATTTGCTGATAACACAATTACTGATTACATATCATCACTGACAATGCAATCCCTATCAGAATCCCATCTGACTTTGTTGCAGAAACTGACGTCATTCCATTGGCTGTGGTGTTATCCCTGGGAAGGCACAACCTTCCAGGAGTTTCCAGAAGTTGGTCCTGTTGGCAGAGGGTGATTCTCAAGAAAATGCAGCAGTGAGCTATTAGCAGCCGACACTCACTTCCTGGTGAAGGGGATCTGGACAGGGTACCAACAATGTCTACTACAGTTCACCTCTAGCACCGCTCAGATCCATTTGCTTTGTACATTAAGTTCACTCTCTCTAGGCAGTTTCTCCAGCAGTCAAGTTAGTCACAATTTCTGGAAACACAAGTTGCTGCAGTTGGTCCAGAAACTGCAAATGATATTCATCATCTTCATTCTATGCCACCCACTCCAGATTCATCTCCCTCTTGACTACAACTTCTGTTAGTCTAGACGGCTTACCTAATGGGGTGATCCAGACCTTCATTCCTCGGGGTTCTGGGCCCCTGGAGATCATGCCCTATCAGGCCATAACTGTTTACTTATTCACAGTTAAAAGTGAGTACAGTAGGACCAAAAGATAACCCAGGGATCACATATGCATCAAACACTTTCCTCCTTGCATTCATAATGTAGCAGCAATCCTACCTCCTCATAACAGAGTTAATTCTCCCAGACAGTATGGCAACTTCTTTCTTTGCCTGATAGTTTGCTGACATTAGGAGCCCAGAGTGACCAGATGACAGCCATACCTTTAAGTTTATTGAGATTCTTATGCTGTGCCTGGTAGAAGCATCCCCACTCTGAGAAACAGGACCTCCAGACCCACAGAATTTAAAGTTGCAGGGACTCCTAGGAAATACAAATTCCTCAAGTGGATCACTGGAAGTGATGTTGAATAGGGTCACTCCTATTTCCACCCCTTGGTTGCAGAGCCCATGAATTCTACCTCTTGGGGATAAAGCACCCTATTATGGTCATATAGGTTTATACTGTATTGTGAAGGACAGCACTCCACAAATGCACCTTCAAAAGACCATCTCACTGCTGTACCAGGTCAGAGGCTTCTGGGTGATAAGGTGTTTGGTAGGAACAGTGGATCCCACTGTCATGTGCCTGTTGCTGTACCTGCTTTGCCATTAAGTGGGTACCTTGTTCCAAGGCATTATTATGTAGGACCCAGTGCTGGTAAATCAAACATCTTTGAGTCCTTGGATGGTAGTACTGGCTCAGGCACTTATAAGCAAAGCAAAATATATATCAGTCCTGATCAGAATAAACTGTTGTCTTTTCCAGAATGGAAAAGGTTTGATGTAATCAACTTGCCACCAAATGGCAGGCTGTTCTCCTTGAGTAGTGGTAATTAACCAGGGGATCAGCATTGCTCTGTGATGCTGACAAGATGGACATTTAGAAATAGCAGAGCTAAGTCAGCCTTGGGTAAGAGAAGAGTCCATGTTAATAGGCCAAAAAAACAGCCTCCATCTCTGCCACTGTGGTGATTCTATTTATAAACACACTGTGCAAGAACTGGGATAGCTGAAATTGTCCTAACTAAATTATCCTATCCATAGTTATTATTTAGCACCCTTCTGGTGAATACTTTCATAAGTCCCACTGTCATAAATCCACCCAAATGCTCTTCACCAGACCCCATTTTCCTATCTTGCTCCTTCTGGGCCTCTGACCAACCAGCTCACTGACTGTGAGTTCATGTATATCCTTGCCTCCGGCCACTTCTCTCTCCAAAGCGGATGGTCAAGTAAATTGCCTAAAGCCCTACTCATTGAGAGAATTTCCCCTCATCACTGTCTTTCAGGACCACTCAGGAAAAGGCAGTTGAGAAGCAGTAGTCCATACTTGGCTTGCCCTAACATGATCAAGCCAAAGCATCCACAAACCAGACCTGGATTTTTTCCTCCTCTGTCAAATGGTTGAAGGAATTCTTATGTTGCCATAGGCATGAGCTAAGAGAAAAGTATTAGTGCAACAGATGTAGGTAATATGGAGGCCCGGGGCCCTTTGTTCAATTTAACTTACTTGTGCCAAATCTGCTTGGGCTTCTTCCAAACTGTACAATTTCCATTGTAATATATATTGCTATTGTATCCACCCAATCTTATGATTTGGCACATCTGACAATAACAGGCTGTTTATATGGGCAACTGGTCACATAGTCACTTGATATTTTGTGGTTAGTCACTGAATCTCTATCAGGACCTAACAGTATGCCAGGAGATGCTTTGCAATGGTGAAACTTTCTCTACTGCAGGAAGCATCAACTTACTCCAGAACCCGAGAGGTCTGTGCTGGAACTCTCCTACTGTGGATTGCCAGAGAATCCACACACGTATTTTCCTACCACAGATACCTCTAGTACCATGGAATTTTCCGGGTCTTATGGCCCAAGCAGCAGGACTGCTTGCATCATAGGCTGGACCTGCTGTAGAGGCCTTTCTTGCATTCCCAGGTTCAAAAATATGCTGCCTCCAAAACTGGAATATGCCTACCAAGGTATTGTGCTACTTTCTTATGGTAAAAGACACAAGATACAATAACTTATCTTTACTAGAGAGGATGTCCCAGAATGCTACAGATCACTGGACACCTAAAAACCTAACCAACATGGCAGGGCCCTGCATCTTTTGAAGAATTTCTCTCTCACCCTCTGGAGTGTATGTGTCTCACCAAGGAATCCAGAATACTTGACACTGCTTGTTCCTCAGATCTGATTAGCATATCCTTAATACTTGAGTAGCATAAGCTTAATAAAGCAAACAAATGTGATATTCTACAGAATATCCAGGTCCTTTTGGACTATACTGTGAAAGAGAGAAAACTTAACATAGCTCTAGGTCAAAACTGTGAACACAGGGACTTCCCTGGTGGCGCAGTGGTTAAGACTCCAAGCTCCCAATGCAGGGGGCCCGGGTTTGATCCCTGGTCAGGGAACTAGATCTCGCATGCATGCCGCAACTAAGAGTTCGCATGCCACAACTAAGGAGCCGGCAAGCCACAACTAAGGAGCCCGCCTGCCACAACTAAGACCTGGTGCAACCAAATAAATAAA
Organism: Balaenoptera physalus; assembly: GCF_965194825.1. Classification (NCBI taxonomy): domain Eukaryota; kingdom Metazoa; phylum Chordata; class Mammalia; order Artiodactyla; family Balaenopteridae; genus Balaenoptera; species Balaenoptera physalus. Next base: position 79,304,224 of record NC_138882.1, on the reverse strand, counting down.
TAAAAATAATAAAATATTTTAAAAAAAAGAACTGTGAATGTATACTGTTGCCCATCACTTGCGACTCCAACTGCTTCTGATACTTCTTCCTGATTAGTATTGAAAGAATATATTCACTAGATCAGGAAACTTTCTGTAAAAAAGGCCAGATGGTACATATTAATAGCCACATAATATACCAGAGGCTGTGTCACTCTCCAGTAAAGAAAATACATCTGGCCTCTGGCCTTCTGAGATGGCCCACACTCTGTCTGTGGAGTGTGTTTCTCTAAATAAATCCACGTCTTACCTATCACTTTGTCTCTCACTGAATTCTTTCTGTGATGAGACATCAAGAACTTGAGCGTCCTTAAGTCCTGACACCAGGAAAGAGGGCTGATGTTTTCTCAGACTGAGTGTGGGCTCAACATATGTTTGCAGATGAAGAGTCTCATTATCTACACAGGCCAGAGATGAAACTTGTCTGATGTAAAATTGGTTGTGTTCAACAGAAAAATATCGAGACCTAGTTGTAAGGGCCAGAACAGCTCCTACTTGCCAGTGGCTGCTTTTCTATTCTATTTCTCAGAATAAATGTATAAAATCATATTATGAAGTTACAATGCAAAAAAAAAAAAAGTAAGAAAAAAAGAAAATACATCCATCACAGGATTACAATCAGGACTACTAATTGCTTGAGTTTACAGCAGTCCATTGTAGTCCACTACATCCCACCCAATGTTTGCAAGGACCAGAATGGTGAAACTAAATGAGGATATGATGGGGACCAACACCCCTGCATCCTTTGAAGTTTTTAAGAGTGTAACGAATTGCTGCCATTTCCCCCAGAATGCAATATTACTTTTTATTTACTATTTTGGCACAGGTGCGAGTGCAGTTTCGGGGACTTCTACTTGGGCTCTCTGCCAACTGCCAAATATGTCCATTCTGATTACCTAGGGAAACTGGATAAATGACCGTAAAGTGGATTTTTGGACCCACTGTGAGACAGACCTGGGCAAGCACTCCATTTATTATCTGACCCTATATTTTCCTACTGTAATTGGGGTGAGGTGGGGGGGGTGGGATGCAGGAATGGGAGGTACCGTGATGGTGCTCTGGGTCCCTGGTATCAGTGTCAACTCAGACCCCGTATCCCTGGTTTTCCAACTCAAAAAATTTGGGTAGTCTTCTTTCCCTAGTGTATGGTTAACTAAGTAAATTGTGCATTCAATTGATAGATTGAGTCTGAGAACTGTCTCAGGTGTATAAACTAGGCAAGGAATTGTGACTTTTCATTGAAGTTACTGACCTCAGCCTTCTGTTCAACCATTCTTGGTCACTCTTAGTTATATGTAAATCAATACCCTACTTGACTGTCCATCTATATGGTCCCTAAGACCACCCACGTCCCATTAGCCACCCCCACTTTGACTATGCTGCCCTTATGGAAATTCACCCACCCTGCTTCTGAGAGTTAAGTGTTGCCATTTGGCCTCTGCTATCAGGGCCAAATGCTAGGATCCTATTATCCCCACCACTACCAGGGAAACCAGTTCTTAAACATCCTCTTCCATCAGCCTCCACCCACAGAGACAGCCACTTCTTAACTTCTCAAACATGCTGGTGACCCCTTCATTAGTGACTTTCCTTTATAAAAAATTTTCCTGAGGCCCTCCTGAGAAACATAGTCAGCAGGTGGGTTTTCCAGTGAAATATACATTCATTCTTGCATGCATACTTCCTCTAAGCCTTTTGATCATTTTTCATATGGTCTGTCATCTCTACTTCATTTACTGTGGGCCATCATTTCTCCCAAGCTCCCAAAAAGCCATCTCAACAGCACATTATAAGCACCTCATGGGGCCCCTGCCAGGATGTTCCAGAATCATAGGAACATGATTATCACAGTACTAACTTGATTCTTAATTCATTAAACCATCCAAACAATCACAAATTTGTTTTCTAATGTACAGAATTTTGGAACAAAGGGGCACTTCCTTTAAAGTTTGAGAGCAGCATAAACACTTAACATACAGCTTAAACCTAAGCTTTGTGATGGTTATTTTAAGCAGCAAAGGAAGGCTAGAAAAATACTAGAAACGTCCTTACAGTGACACATTCTTGCTGAAGAAAAGGTTCAGTAGAAGCAACCCTCACATGGAACAAGTATAGAGATGTATCCCTTTGGCTGATGCAGCTGTGGAGAGACTGAGGAGGGCCCCAGAGCAGTGCTACTCAGGTGGTTGGAAATTTGTACTGGTCTGTGAACAGTTTTTCACCAGTCTGCGACAAGAATGAGTTAGAAATTCAATGTGTTCAGAAACCATTTAGCATTTTTATTTATTTATTTATTTATTTGGCCGCACCGTGGGGCATGCGGGATCTTAGTTCCCCAACCAGGGATCGAACCCATCCATGACCCCTGCAGTGGAAGCTCGGAGTCCTAACCATTGGACTGCCAGGGAAGTCCCTAGCATTTTGACTGCTATAATATCCAAATGCATGATCAGTGGCCTTATCCTGCAGAAGAGGTCTGGTCAGTTTGGTGTTGTCAAACTTGTGTGGTGGGTAGCCCACAGTGTGAACTGCGCATATGGAACACATATTGGTGGACAAAGGACAGGATACTTATAAAACAAAAAAACCTGGTCCCTTACCACAGTTTGAGAAGGACCGCTCCATCTTTCCACAATTCCTAGAATAATTCAAATAGTATTTTTGGAACAGAGAGTAACCTGAGGTCAATTTGTTCATGTTCAATCAAAATAAAAATGAAAATGAATGGCTTGGGAACAAAACTAAGGTGGCATCTGTTTAGGTTCCTGGCGTAAGCCCTGGCCAGGTCAGCAGAAGTGAGAATGTGTAAAGGAAAACTGGCACATAGTTCAAGGCGCACGGCCCTTTCGTTCTTCCCTCCTTTTTCTCTTTCCTCATCCAGTTTTTGGCTAGAGTTATAAGGAGAGAATTTTGGCCATTCACGTCCTGTGACCATCATCACAACTCTGCCTGTACTTTCCCATCTCTTGCAGAGGAGAGGAGTCTCAGATTCAGACCCGGGCTCTTCTGTACTCTAAGGTACAGTAGCTGGACCTTCCCGAACAGCCTTAGGCCTTAAGAACATTTCCTTCCTCGCCAATACCACGGAATGTGTGGGATCTTAAGGGGTGAAAAGTCTTAACCCAAGGGAAAGTGACATGTCAGGAGCTCAAAGTGCCACAAATGATAAGTACGAATTTGCTCTGGAAGTTATTTTCTGAGTCCTGAACCAGGACAGCCAGCTGGTCTGACCAGAGTATCCACCAACATGTGGCAGCCAAGGTCTACAGATTCACTGGTTCCCACAGAGAAAAGCAAGGTCAGCTCAAAGAAAAATAATTTAGTAAACATGTTAACAATATATTACTAACATTAATAATAATACTGTGAAATGTTAAAATACAACACCAATCGAAGGGCTTCCCAAATTGAAATATTCAGAGAAAATGAGGAAAGATGGCCCATTCAGTCTCCTTTGCCGACTGGGGTGCAGACTGAGCTGGGGAAGGGAAATGGTGGTAGAACCCAGCAATGCAATGTTATGCTAACATTCCTCACACGGCAGCTTAGAGAAGCTGAGGAAGATTAGGAAAAGACTTGGATGAAAAACAGGCTACAATCCCTCACTCAGAATATTTATTAGTCAGGAAAAAGGACCCAGGCTGCATCCCACCCCACCTTTCCCAAGCTACCTCCCTGAATCAGTGAACAGGATTCAAACGAATGAGATGTCTCAAATAAGCCAAAATGTATCTGGGGAAGAACAGTAATTCATTTCCTAGACCTGACACTATAATTATATACGTTTGCCAGGGAGATAGGGGGGCCAGTGAGGGTGGTGGATGGACTAGATGAGGGGAAACAGGATGGACCCTTCTTTGTCACAGTTTGGGCTCAGAGAAGGGTTGGAATAAAGAGGTATTTAAAATAGAGAGATGAGAGGAGAGGCAGGGGGTAAAGGAAGGTCAAGGGCTGAGTTCACCCAGATCACATAGCATTATAGAAAGAACAGGGCAGCTACTTGAGTTCTCAGGCTGGTACAAGGAGTTGAGGACTCTGTACCTGGAGAGAGGAGAATCCCAGGGCTTCTATTTCAACCTACTGTGAAAGAGTAGCATTTTTAGATGCAAAAGCCCCCCCACTTACTTTCCCTTCAGAGAATTCAGAACAGTCTGAAGGCAAGAGGGTGTGGTGACAGACCTAAACCCCCAGCCCAGGCTAAGTTTCTCCCCATTCACTCCCACAGGTGCTGCCCAAGAGAACTATAGAAATATAGAGTCCTAGGACTCTGTCCCTGCTCCCCAGGTCCAAGACAGGGAGTAGAGACAAGGCACGAAGACCCTGGGTACAAAACTGAACTCAGTGTGGCCCTGTATAACATGATTTTGGGAGAGGAAAGAAGGTGCATGCCCCAAAAGGGACGCCTTCCTTCACCTGGTAGGTAGCTGGGCCTTTGCTAGCAGCAGAAACCACAATGGAAAGCGTTCACAGAAATGATCTGCAGAACAGGCCTTATTCGTAGAAGGACAGAGAAAAAGCCTCAGCTGGTATGGCACAATCTTGGGTGGGATGACAGATGGCAGTGGGCAGACCACTCCTGTAGACGACACTCCTGCCTCAGCTCCCAGTGGTGCTGCTGACTCCAGACGTTCCCCCACGGCTGGGAATCAGGGAAGAAAGCATGTTGTGTTTCACATGATCAGACACTGTTCGCCATTGGCACCTGGTGGGCCCGAGAGATTGAGGGCATCCAGGTCAAAGTTGAGGCCAGGAGGCTGGAGAAGAGATGAAGGGACTCAGATAACTCCTCCTATTTCAGAAAGTTAGAGCTTTTGAAGGTCCATCCCCAGCAGCCACAATTATCACCTTAGGTGGAATCACTAAAGGTTACAAAATACTGGAAACTGGGGCTCAGATTAAAGTATATGAGAAGGTATACTCACCATCTCCCCAGCAAGCTCTTTTGGAGGATGGCCCAAATCCTGTAGCTGGAAAAGAAGGAAAGAGGAACAAGAGATAAGACCATGCTATGTGGCCTCTCCTGTGCTCCCTCCTCCACCTTGGCTGGGCAGGGAGGCATCCTTCCAGGACACCTCCTCCACTGAACACGCAAGCAGACAGCAGCAGCGGGCAGACGGCAAGAGGAGGCCTTACCTGCTGCATGAGATCCAGCACCACCTCAAAACGAGCCTTTTGAGTGCCCTCACTATCTGTGGGGGTTTCTGCCTCAAACTGCTCACATATTTTGCCCATGACACTGTGTTGTTCCTGATATTTTTCAAACTGCTCTGGAGGTAGAGATTCTCGGTGAGTCTGCAACCATTCTGGATACTAAGCAAAGAGAGAATGGGTGGGGAGGAAGTAAGTGAACAATGAATAAGTAAGGGCAATAAAATATGAGGAAGAGTAAAACATGAAGGGGACAGGAACATAGGAGAGGGAAAAGCTAAAAAAGCGAGTTCAGCATGAGAAGCAGCACTGACTTCAATCAGATCACCTGGCTATGCTAGCATTTACGGTCACCAGAGGACAGCAAACTTTTTCTGTGAAGAGCCAGACAGTAAATCTTTGAGGCTTTAAGGGCCACATATGATCTCTGTCACATATTCCTTCTTTTGTGTTTGTTTTAACAACCTTTGAAAATCTCTTCAGTGACACTATAAGCTCTGTGATGGCAGAGACCATCATTTAAACTAATCTTAAAATTGTGCACAGCATAAAGCCAGTAAATCCTCAGTGAAACCTTATTGGAGAAATGAATGAAGTTGGAAATGCAAGAAAGGTTGATCAGACAACAACAGAGACTTACACCAATTTACAGAAAACTAGAGCTGATGGATTTCCCCTTCTACCTTAAACATCCTCAGTATGGTAGCTTTATTCTCTTGGAGATACAACTCCTCCCTACCTCTCCCCCTCCAAATAAATAAAGGAGAAAAAAATAGATGAACCTGTACACTTGAGTTACTCTATCTCTGCAGGCTCTAAATAGACAAAGCAGCTCACAGGAGTTGATACAATGGGGAACGAAGAGGAAAAGCATGAACAGAAGTTCACAAACCTTTTCTGTGATCTCCTTCAGTGACGGGTACAGCACATCCTTGGACAGGAGGTTCTGCATGATACTCTGCATGATGGGGAGGATGGTCCCTTCCCCGTCTCCTTCGTCCATGCCCAGCCCTTCCATGGCCTTGGTCAGCTCCTCTTCTGACATGCCAGAGTTCTAGAAAGGACAGGAGGGAGGTGAGCAAGTATACTACCTTCTTGGGATGCTCACCAACCTTTCAGGTGGGAAAGAACTATTTAAACTTGCCTGTAGCAAAGTAGTCAGGCAGGGACAGACTGGAGATGATACCCAAGAGAGTCTGCCTTTTGAGACTCTGCTTGGTGAAGTGTCTGGGAGTGGGCCCCTTGTGTTTCCCTATCTCTTCCCCCTCACCTGAAGGTCAGTGGCATTCTTGGCTAGTCCACTTAATGTCTCCTTTAGGCAAGAAGTGAATTCTTGTTGGGAAGTCGCATCACTGCCTAGGAGAGATGAAAAGAGCCAAGGTCATTTAGGATTTTAACCGTTTGCTTGCCTAGACTGACCTGGTTACCGGCTTGGATATGGAGCGTTTATTAGTGAATCAGTAGCACTCCAAATCTTTGAATACTCTATGGTTATCTTCATAGTTATTTTCACAAATCTACATGGACTGTGTGTCCGTTTGTTCTCCACAATGATACCCACGTTAACACTGTGACCTTTAAAATGGTCACTTTTTAATAATCTTTTCTGTTACTTTCCAACTTATCTCACGCCTTTCATTAAACAGGGTCTCATGCCTCCTCCCATCTCCTCCCCCATCCCATGGCAGTGGTATCATAATTGCTGTCAACTTTACAAAGTTTGGTGTTCTCAAGCAACAATGACCTAAGAGGTTTGTTCAGACATTTCCAGTTGTCTGGGGCCCCCTCCTCACCTACTCTCCCAGCAGCCTCTGAGAGCTTTTGGAACTGCTCTACCAGGTGGGGCTCTTCCTCAGCCAACTCCTTCATTGCTTTCTCAAACTCTGCAGTGGCTTGGGAAGCCAGCTCGCTGTCAAACAGTTCCTGGAAAAACTTCTCTTGGGAGGCGAAGAGGGCATCCTGCAGGGGAGAACGGGGCCTAAGTGCATCTCTTACTTGGCACCCCACTGCACACGGCCTCTGACAGAAGTCACAGGCAGTGGCTCTGGGAAATGCAGTGCTTCCCTCCTACCCACCTCCACTGGACATTCTGACTACCTCTCTTACTGAGAGCAGCAAAAAGGCATCTGGCCACTGAGGGAACGGTATGGAGTGTCATTCCCAATCCAACCACTTAAATCTGCTCTTTTCTTAAAGAACTTCCTTGAGATCCCTCTACTCAATCTCAAGTCCCTGTTTCACAAGGACTGAGGCCTGCAAGAGCACTCAGCAATGTGAGGCCAAGGCACCTCCCCCAACTCCCCTCTGGCCCACAGGGGCCTGCCCAACCTCTGCTCAGAGCTGCATGCCCATTCCACCCCCCCATCCCTTAAGTGGGTGGAATTTATACTTTGGCAGTATCTCCCGGCGATCTCTTCTGGGACCCCGAAGCATCAGGGGCTGTGGTGGTAGGAGGGAGTGCTGGAGAGGGTTTGGCCTTATCGAAATCATCAAGAGCACCTTCAGAAACAAGAAACACGGCTCGTATTTGGGGATGGATGAGGATGCAAGGCTGGGGGGTTTCTGGGCAAAGCATTAAGAGAACAATCTTTCAAACTGTCAACTTTCCTAAAATTTTCTCCTTTTTTTGAGTCTCCCTCTCCTGACCCACCCCTCAATAAGCCTCCCACTTCCCTCCCCATTACCTAATTTATTGTGATCAAAGGGGAAGAAATCTCTTAAGGTGGAACAAGCGTCTCTCTCAGAGCTGGGAGAAGAGAGTTAAAACTTCTGCAGAGACATCTCCATCTATACAGTGCCTTCCCTGCCATTCTTTAATGACTCCTAGAAATCCCATACAGATATCCAAGGCGAGCAGAGAACACAGATGTCCTTAACCCCCTGAACTCATTCTGGAGCCCTAAAGGGAATAATCTTTGGCAAGAGAGCTGAAGCCACAAGATGTTTCACCCAGCTTCCCATGGGTCCTGGTACTAGTACGAACTGAGAGACTCCATATTACACTCCACGGGAGGGCACTGAACTCTCGTATCTTCCAGATTCACTCTCCCTCCCCAAAGCTCTTAGAGCTCCCTCTGGCCTCCTCTCCGCAGACTCACACAGTCACTTAGCACTTCTCACGATTTCTGTTCATCTTTCCGCCTGCCCACTCTGTCTGTGACTGAGCAAGAGACAAAAAATATTCACCTCTTCCCTGAAAAGCCTGTGTCCTCACCACCATTCTGCTTGCCAGACTCTAAGTGTAAGGGGAGGGCAGCGGCCCCACTCTGGGCAAGAAACAGGGCTAAGGAGGAAAAGTACAGCCACCCTCTTTTAAGAGGGTGAACTGTCTTCCCCAGAGGCCGTCTCACCCTGTTTTTCAAAATACTGGGAAGGGAGTGTGTTTGAGCTCTGACATGATGAAAGAACTGGAAAGGGGCCTGGTGAGAGAAAGGTGAAAAGGACTGGGAGAAGAAAAGGCGTGTCTTCCGTGTTAAGGAGAACGGGACAGTGCACAGAAGGACGCACTTCGGGCTCGCTAAGAGGTAATGGAAGCAATCCGTGGATGTCCGGTTCGCGGCCCACCGAGGACCGAAGGCTGCTGCCGGCGGGGAGAAAGTCAGACTTTAAGAACTTACTAAAGTAAGGGGAGTTTGGAGCGGGATCGTGAAACATCGTCCTCTGGGTTAGTTTCCCCTCCGGCAAGGAGATCAACGGTCTGGGCCGCTCAGGGACCCAAAGCGAGCTCCTCAGCTCCCGCCGCGGAGGAAGGAGAAGGTGACCCAGAGACTATCTCGGGGGTCGCAGACTCTCCGCCGCCGACCAACCTTTGGAGAACCTCTCCTGCTCCGCCCCAAATACCTCAGGTTCACCTAACCCCCTGAAGGGATCCTTACACCCGCCCCCTTCGGGCCTTTCCCATTACGGGCTCTTACTTTCCAGCAGCTCTTCCAATTCCCGGTCGGCTTCGGGCCCAACACCACCTTCCTCCTCAGCCGCCGCCATCTTGCCACCGCCGCCGTGCCGTAGGAGGCAGGACTCCGCGCCCCACCCCCCGCGCCCGCCCCCTCTGCCTCGTGCAGCCAATGGCATTGTTGGCCCGTGCCGGGCCGCCATTTTTAAAGGGACAGGAAGCTTCGATTTTTTTTCTTTTTTTTTTTTTTCTTCCTCTCTTTCTCTAGGAACGTAGAACCAACAGAGGGGAATTCACTGTTAACCTTCTGCCAGGTTTCTTACTGGCTTGGCCTCCTTTCTTTGAACTGCCCGCATTACCTGGCTTATTATTTCTTCCTGAACTGTGGGTAGGCCAAATTGGGACAAACTGCCTACTACGAACAGCCAGAAGCTGTGCATGTGTAATAAATAACGACAGTTAACGGCACACCCAACATGCTAGTTTCCTCTCACTTCCCTCAGTATTTTACTCAAACGTCATCTTCTCTGAAATGCCTTATTCGGCCTCACTAAATAAAATTGCAACCCCTCCGACACACACATATACACTTCCTATCCACTTTTCCTCTTTTTCTCAACACTTACCACTATCTGACATACTATATATTTTACTTATTTATCGTTATTATCTCCTCTCAAGCCCCTTGGAATTTAAGCACCATGACAGCAAGGATTTTCATCTGTCGTGTTCACTGCTGCATCCCCAGCTCCTAGGCTAGGGACTAAAACTTGGGCACTCATTGGCTGCTCTTTGCTCTCCCAGGCCGTAATGAGGCATGTTTCTCTGCAGAATCTAGTGGCTGTCTCTGATTTCCCTGCATCCCATTAAAACTGTCACAGTGCCAAGAATTTAGAACTCAATGTTAGTTAATTAAATCAGGCAGAAAAAGCGACTCTTGGACCTTGGACTAAGCAGGGAGGCAATTGGAATGTAGCGGTAATAGACCTGCCTTCCCTGATCTATCTCCTTTTCTCTACGCAGAACTCAATCGAGTGTAGTTGGAGGAGGCTCAGATAAAGACAACTCCAGACATCCCTTCCCTCCTCTGGAATTGTTCTATTCAGATCTGTGAGAATGCATCAACTGCCTGAGACAAACCTATCTCAGCACTTGGAAGGCATCTGCTGTTGTTTAATATCCTATGCTGGGCACAGTGGAGGGCAGAGAGAGAAATCAGAACCAGCCCTTGCTGTTAACGTAGTTGACTGGGGATTAGGCTGGAGGTAGGATTAGACATACACACAGTAAGTATGGCACAAGGTTAAGTGTCTTATAAGAAGGATAGAGTACCATAAAGTTTAAAAGGGAGAAATCACATCTAAATGAAAAAAGTTACTTCATGACTTTCAGCCTTAGCTTCCTAAACACACACTTGAGTACTTGTGTCAAGCACCAGTTTAGGTACTTACTCTTTCCTTGACACATAGGGCACAGACTTTTAAAATCATACCTGTGCAAAACCTACTGTGTTCTTCCAGGCACAAGTACTGTGACTTGGGAGAAAACATTCTGGAGTCAGAAGACCTAAATTCCAGTCCGAACTCTGTCATTAAATTGTTTTGTTCAAAACCCTTCACCACTCTAGGACTCATATTACAAATATGTAACATTAAATTTGGGACTCTAAGGTCATTTTCACTTCTAGACTTCTATAATCTAATCCTTCCCTGATTAATCTCTTTCTCCCAAACACCTGTAACATCTATTCCAAGTTAACTTTCTCATTCAACTCCAAACTGCTTACATGTGTTATCTCTAATATGACTATATCAAGCACACGTTACAGGTATTTATATTGGCTTTACATTAATATGGTAATATAAGTATGTTAATAAGGAAAACATCAGATGGTAAATAAGAGAATTAAGATGGAGTCAAAAATAAGCATGATTCTTCCTTTGCACTATTTCTTAAACTTGCTTTACTATTGATAAGCCTAACACCTCATCTCAGTATTTAGTCACCTCCCACCTTTCATGTATAGTGAACACTGTTGCACAACAGTATTTTACAGCATTTTCTTTATATCACTCTCTCAAGTAAGGACTTAATGGTTCTCTACTGTTTATTAACCAACTTCAAATTCTTGCCTGGTATTTAATTATTCCACATGTATCCATTTTGTTTCCCCAATTACACAAGCTTCATGAGATGAGGACTGTCCACTTTTTTCATATCCCTCAGTTCAGAATGTTTATGTTGGTATGCAAAATTAATTTTATAATTTATTTTAAACTTACAAAACATTTTTGCCATTTTGCCAAAATTTTTCATCAACTTGCCTATGGTTACAGAAAGAATGTTTATAACTTGAGAAAGTGTTATGAAAATAGTGTGCAAATTTTTGAGAGGGCAGGCTTCATTTGGGGATTCTGTTTAAGAAAGTATCTTTTAAAGCTAAAAAGATACAAAGCCCTGCCCTCTTTGACAGCAGGAATTACACTTATAGTTTATCCTCAGATTCACTTTCCACACCTGTCCAATGTATGTTCAAGTTGTTCACTGCAGCACTGTTTATAATATCCAAAGACTGGAAATAACTCACATATCCATGAATAACAAGGCAACTTAAAATCATTAGTATGCTTCCATTTAGGTATAACATGGGGATAGGGAAGAACATATTCATATCTGCTTGTTTATACATCAAAAAATCTCTGGCAGGATATAAGGAAGCTAACAACGGCAGTTACCTGTTTTGGGGAAGGCGACAGGAACTGGGTGGCTGACGAAAAGGGTGGGAGGAAGATGTTACAGAATAGCTTTTTACATTTACTGATTTCTGAACTATACGAATGTATTGTTTATTGAAAACATGAATTTAAAATGAAAAAAAGTATATATTTTAATCAAAGGCACAGTACATCCCTCTACGGAATTAATCTTAGTACATGACAAGCAAAATTCTGTATTGCCATTGTAATTGCTGTACTATATACAATGTATTACTAATTAACCACATATATATCACGTAAAACATCTAGAACAGTACCAAGTACATGGCAGGTGCTCAATGAATACACTCTATAACTAGCAATAGATGGAAGGTTGCAGTCAATAATGGAATAGGGGAACTACTTGCTTTCTACCATTCTCACAGCACTTCACTATAGCCTATGAAAAATATGTACTTTAAAAAACAAATAGGTATTTATTACCTTTGTAATTAAAAATAATTATTGAAGGAAAGGTATCTGCTTTGATGGGGCAGCTACACGGAGTAAGTAGGAACATGAGAGTGTCCAGGAAACAAATGGCAAGCCACAAAACTCTCGTAGAAATTTACTTTATTTAGTGTGAGAAACAAAATACAAGAACAATCTTAGTAAAGGACAAGTCAACAAAAATTGATGTGCATTTCTGGAAAATCAAATAGTTTCTCCTCAGACTTTAAGTTTCTGGGCACACAGAGGATATCTGCCTAGGAGTTTCAATGCCCAAGGAAAATGGGCATGGCTAACAGCTTGTTATGACTGAGTAAAAGATGCTATCTTATTTATTACATCTCATTCCTTTCTAACAAAAAGTACACAAAGGTGGTGGGGAGGGAAGGAATAAATATGGAAGGAATTTATTTCACAAATGTTCATCACAAATGTTCTTTGAAAGATCTAAGCTGGGAAGGCAAGGCCAATCGTGACAACTGTAGTTACCTTGAGATGAGAGGTCCTCAGAGGCAAAAAAAAAAAAAAAAAAAAAATGTCAGGTTTAGACATTTTGATTAGCCATAGAAGAAGAGAAAAGGACATGAGGTTTTAGGGTAGAGAGAGCTAGACATCAATAATATGAAGGGTAGCTGAGGAAGGAGTTAGAAGGATATAAAGACTAACTGTCTGCGGGAAAACATGGTGCTTAACCCTACACACATGAAGCAGGCCTTAGCGAAACTGCAGAGGGCTGATCCTTAAACCAATCACATCTTTGCCAATCTCTGTCACCTATGGAAGAAGAAATAGAAAAAAGTTAGGGATATGTGAGGGTGAGAAGCCTAGAAAGCCTACTCCCTCCACACCTCAATGAGCACAGTAGAGTGCTCTGTTATTGCTACTGCCTGGAAGGAACAGTGGGAAGTTCTACCCTTCTCCAGGGTCACTGCCTCAAGGTGTGAGGGGGAAATACAGGAGACAAAAAGGACCAACATGCTAGTTGGTCCTTCCCTCAAGACAGAATTCTAGATGTATTTCTCAAGGACAGTACTTACTGTAGTGACCCTGCAGATCTGACCCTTGAACTCAGGCGAATAGCAGGCCCCACTGAGTGGACATTTCTCCACTGGCTTTCCACGGTAGATGGGCCGATAAGATGCAGCACAGATGTCAAAAGGGTTGTGCATGTCATAATTGAGCTGGTAGGCATCTGTGGGGTTCTTCTCACAGGCAGACAGGATTTTGCGGGTCTAAAAGAGTGAAGGAATATTTTATTTAAGAGGACTGAAAGCTGCACACCACAACTCAAATGATCTCATCACCATGGATTAGTAGTTTCTTTGATGTAGATGCAATTGTACTGAATGAATACAGAATACGTCCTCTGTATAGGTCATATGTGAAGGGGTAACAGTTGCCATTCCTGTTGTATCAGGCTTTCTCCTTCTCTATCCCAAAGTGGCTCCATGGATCTAGACCCATACTCCTCCACTAAGTCTGAGAATTCTCAGGGTTAGCCCTGAAAGGGTTAAAACTGGCTTTCACTGCATAAATAGAAAGCTTTTGGAAAACACAAGTAATGGGACATGTATATGGAGGCTAGTGGTGGTGGTGAGGGGAAATCTAGAACTTAAGGACAGGACTGGGTTGATTTTCAGGTACAGAGGGCCTGTTCCATATTGCAGGTCACACTCTCACAGTGGTGCCATGTCTGAGTAAGATATTAGTTCAGTTTCCGGGAACAAAAGGAGGTCCCCATGCCAGTAAGTAGAGGATGGTGTTTTGTTGGCTCCTTTTGTTGAATGCTGTTATACAGCACCTTGTTTCAGAGACAAGGACCTTGGTCTTCGACTCCCTCCAAGTAACAGCAGATCTAGTTCCCCTACGCTCACTAAAGGAGTTCCCATATACCTGTTGAGCCACCTCCGGCTTGGGCCCGAGTTCCAACAGGCGCCGAGCAAAGGTGGCAGCAGTCTTAAAGTTCTTGAGCTTGAAGAAGAGGTTGAGGGCTGTACGTAGCACCAGGATCATGTGCACTGGCTGCAGGTTTGAGTGGGTGAAATAGGCTGCCATCTGGTGGACAGAAGGAGGAACACATGCCATGCTGATGCTAAAGCTGGGATAGGTCATTTATAAGGGGTCACATATGCATTAGAAACACAGCAAAACAACCAAATAAAAACAGGACTGGCTATAAAGCAGAGAAATTTTCTGCCTCCTACTTATGGAGGACTGATGAGATGAGGAAGACGGGTGGAGAAATATATCCTTTCCTCACAGAAATGGGCCCAAATTTCTCTTACTCCCCATATTGAGACCTAAAGAATTCAGACCTAATAGTGGGTAAAAGGGAAGACGCCTCTGTACTGCTTAGAGGCCCAGAGGTCTTACCTCACAGATGCGCTTCTGCTGTTCTAGAGACTCTTTGGGCAGCTTCTTCCTTTCTATCTCCATGGACAAACCCACAATGTACTCACGGCAAATGGTGATGAGCTGCTGAGCCTGGAGAGGGGGCAAAAGAAGGTCATGGTAGAGAAGCAAGAAGGTGGGGGTGCCCAGCACTATGACAAGTATGACTATGACACTGTGACTGCTCTTACCTCTGCAGTCTCCTGTTTATTGTCCACAACAAGAAGTGGCACACTGAGTAAAATGGAACGGAATTTTTCCACAGCCTCCTCAAACTTGCCCACTGTGGTGAGCTGGTAGCACAGTTGCAACCGTTGGATGAGGTCATTAAGCTTCAGGCCCACAGCTGGTACACCATTCTTCAGCCCTGCATCCTTCCTGAAAGAGAAAGAAGACAGGATGATCAGGAGCCCACTAGGACTTAACCTCTTCTTCTGGCAACATGATCACAACACCCTACTGTGAAAAAAGCTAGCGAAATGGATGCAGCAGGTGTAAACCAAACCTGACAGAGTGCCAAGCCAAAGATCTTTTCCTACTAGGAAACCTCAGCTCTGGGACAATTCTGACTGTCTCTGAGGTTACCATCTAAAATATCTACCCTAAGTTGGAACAGAGAGAAGCCAGGAGCAAGGGGCCTTACCAATTGCGATTAGGGTAGCCATACATGGAGGGCAGGCAGGGCAGAGCCTGATAGGTGGTACGGCCTCGGGCATAGGTCTGCAGGAACAGTTGCTTGTAGGGGCCAAACTGGGTTACCCCTACTTGGTCATGAAGGAGCTGGAATACAAGAGGAAAGAAACATAAGATTTGGGCTCTGCTACTTAAAAACTAGTTGACAGTGGGCAAGGTACTTAACTTCTCTGTACTTGTTTCCTTATCAGTAAATTATATTTAATTATAGGATCTACCTCATTTAATAATACCCATAAAGCATTTATGATAGTGCCTGGCACACAGTCAACACTGAATGTTAGTGGCTGTTGCAGTTGTGATTGTTATTGTTATTGCTACTATAGCACATGGCTTAGTGTTCAAAAAATACACCTGTTCATTAAGGGGTGCTGACTTCATTGATGTGAGCCAGAAAGCACGCTATAAATGGGTGGAAGATGGCTGGAAGAATCCACCTTACGAGATTACTAAGCCAGATTGAAAGCACGTAAGAGGAAGGCCTTATGAGGCAAGTTTCCTTAGGCAAGACCAAAGACTTCCATGTTAAATATACACCTCTGCCCTTGTGGGTATAATAACTTCCATTTGGTTAAGATGAATCAATCATCCCCCTGGGACCCTAGGCAAGGCACACTCAACAAAAGCCAAGGTAGCTTTAAGACTTACCCGCATGGCTGTTTCAAAAGAGCCTGCCAGGATGTGATCAACTGGAAGCTGAGAGTTATTGCACCAGATCTAACAAGAAACAGAAAACCCGAGACAAGTGAAATTTTGCTCTTTCTCTTCCCAACAATCCTACCCTGTATCTGTAATAGAAGAGTGTTGATATTCTTTACACATTAATCAAGTATAGCCAGCTCAGAAACACTTATCCCTATAGGACTGTTTCCCTGCTTACCTGAGTTGGGCTGGTTCCCTTAGTGGGGGGCACAAAGAACCCATCCTCAGCCCCACCAGCTACACCAGGGGGTATATCCTAGGGGAAAAACAAAGAGTGAGTCATTTTTTAAGCCATTCAAGCAATTTGCCCTGATAAATCTAAACACAACTCTACCTTATTCCCAGCCTCTGTTGGGGAGGAGGGGTGGTTGTTGTGGAAGATGACTCTCAAAATAGAAGAAGCTTCCCCAGTAACAAAACGATACACCAAAAGCTCCAATCAGGCAAAAAAGCTTTCTGCCTTTTCATAAGATGACACTGGCACAACCCTAGTTAATCTTATTCTTCTTTCTTTCAAATGGGAGATACGCATCAGACTAGGAGGATCCAGACCCCCTCCCGTTCAGGGACCTCAGGACAGGTGTTGGGGGGGTGATAAGGCCACCGGCCTCCACAGGGAGAAATGGAGAGAACCTTACGAGGGTGAAAATTCCACATACCAGCTCAGGAGGGAGCTCCAGATCTTCTTCCACATCCCAGCCACCTCCTTCTTCCTGTCCCTTGCCAAGAGCATCATCCCCCAAACCTTCTGTAGCCTCCACAAACCCATCTGTAAGCAAAATCCAGGCTCAACAGAGATTCTCAAAGTGACATAATTTTAGCCAAAGGAAAGAAAGACACTGGGATCTTTGTTGGTCCTATGGTCCAGCACCCTGCAGAACTGCCCCACAACCCAGTCCCACTCCAGGGAGCCCATCTGCCCAGAACACTCCTAGAAGAACATTCATACCTTCGTCCAGCTGCAGCTCCGCATCCTCTCCCCAGCCCTCAGTACCAACAGTGTCAATGTCAATGTCAGCAGCCAGTGCTCCTCCCTTCCCTACAGAGGGAAGGAACAGAAAGGAGCTGGTTACAGCCAGCTAAGTCTGAGATGCAGCCTCCTCTGCAGGCAAATTGTTGCATCCTTACAGAAGCAGGTGCCAATGTTCTGTCCACTTACTGTTTTTGTTTATTTTTGTGATATCTATATTATGCTAACCTGGTTAGCACAGGTTTCACAGAGAGAGGGAATAGAAGAGAGATGAAAACAACTGGCCTTCCTGCTACCAAAAGCTGCCTCAAACAATTTCTTACTAACCAGCCTTTGGTGCCAACTCTTGGCATTTCTTGCTGAGATCTTTGCTAAGTTACCACCACTACAGTGTGTACAGGGCATGAGGACAAAGGCTAGATGACAGGATATGGAAGAAAGAGCAGGACCGGGCACGAAATGCCCAAGGGTCTATTCAGGCTCTCAGCTGGGAGAAACAAACTAGTAGACATAGCCGAGAAAACAGGAGTGTAAGGGTGGGAGTGGTAGTGGGTATACCCACATGATAGAATTGAGGTAGCTGAGTTTGTACCTTAAGATTGTATGTCATGAATGATAAAACACAGAATGGAGAGTATGACTACATCTATGGTAAAACCTAAGAAAATACACCAAAATGTTAACAGTGGTTGTTAGAGCCATGGACTAAGAAACATCTCTCTTTTTTCTCTCCTATTTTCCAAATTTTAATGATGTCATAATGCTTTTTTTTTTTTTTTAAAAAGATCAAATTTATAGAGAGAATGTTTTGCTTATCTCTTTTAAATTTTATTTATGGCTGTGTTGGGTCTTCGTTTCTGTGCGAGGGCTTTCTCCAGTTGTGGCAAGTGGGGGCCACTCTTCAACGCAGTGCACGGGCCTCTCACTATCGCGGCCTCTCTTGTTGCGGAGCACAGGCTCCAGACGCACAGGCTCAGTAATTGTGGCTCACGGGCCCAGCTGCTCCACGGCATGTGGGATCTTCCGGGACCAGGGCTCGAACCCGTGTGCCCTGCATTGGCAGGCGGATTCTTAACCACTGCACCACCAGGGAAGCCCCGTCATAATGCTTTTATTTAGTTTTTAAAAGACTGTACCGTAACTCTAATTGGCATCTCAGTGTTGCCATGAAGCATCACACAGAAAAAAAGACAGATGAAAAGGACAGAATAGTTAATGGTACTCTCTAGGACAGCTTTTCACAAAACAAGCACACAACAAAAACGCTATGGAAGAAGCGGGCACTTACCCTTGCTGGCAATGGAGCCTTCAAAGAACCCTTTGGACACAGTCAATAAGGGCCAATTGGTATCCAACGGCATGATAGGTGCAGGTGGCTGAAGCAGCTTGGCATTAGGGTCAATGTCTGGGATCTGAAAGATAGAAGGTTAAAAGCAAACAGCTCTCAGGAACCATCTAGGGAAGGTTATGGAGCCTCCTTTGATCTCATTTGTTTCTCTGCCTCTCCTGGTAACCAGGTGGGGAGTGACATTTGTAGGTTTAAGTAGTCCCAAGATCTCAGAGTTAATCCTGTAATCAGAGATACTTATGTAAATAAAAACTCACTGCCTCCTTCTCTGGGTCAAATGTCTCCTTCAGGCTCTCAGCTTCTTCATCTAAACCATGGGTAGCAGCTGTGAGATAGGCCAGTGACTCTGTTAAGAAAACAGACTTTGTGGTATAGGTACATTTCCAAGTGAACACTGGTGTCCTGATGTCTGACTCCTGGTCAAGTCCCTGCATAATCCCCTTCTCTTCAGTGTGGGCTGGATCTATTGACTTGCTTCTAATGAACAGTATGTGGGAGAAGTGATGGGATGTCACTTCTGAGATTAGGATACAAAGACTATGGCTTCCATCTTGGGTGCCCTCATTTGCTCTAAGGGAAACCAACTGCCATACTGTGAACTGCCCTACGGAAAAGACTACAGAGCAGAAAACTGAGGTCTCCCAGCCAATAGCCAGTGAGGACCCGAGGACTGTCCACAGCCACAGAGCGAATGTGGGAGTGGATCCTCCCCTACTTGAGCCTTGAGGTATCTGCAGCCTTGGCCAACACCTTGACTGCAGCCTCATGAGAGACACTGAGCCAGAGGCACCCAGGTAAGTCATGCTGCAAACTGAGATAATCAACATTTGTTGTTTTAAACTACTAAGTTTTGGGTAATTTGTTATATAGCAATAAGTAACTAAAACAGTTGCTTATCCTTAAGATCTATCATCAGTGTTAACAAGAACCTTGGACTCATCCCTGTCTACTCTCTCTCACATCCCCCCAACCAGTCCCCTTCGACAAATCATGTTGGTTCTACCTTAAACATATATGCCGAATCTGACCATTGCTCACCCATTCACAGCTAGCACCTTGGTCCAAACCACATCTTTCACCTTTCTTATTCCCTAAGGTATCTCAAGTGCTAGTATAATGCTTGGTATATACTGGGTTCTCAAAAAACATCCCTTAAATATAAAATGAATAAATAAATGGGTGAAACCTCCAGATTTGAAGTAAAAGAATACAACTCTAATGGCATTCAACCAACCACATTTACTATGGTATCTGCACCAGGACCTTTTAAAACCCATTTCCCCCAAGATATTAACTATTTTCCTAAGAGTGCCTAGCCAAACTATATTTTCTGGCTGTCCCTCCATTTGGCTTTGAAGAAAGTCTCTGAGCACGGTAGGAGCATGCAGTCTCTTTTGAAAAAATGTGCAATGAAGGGAAACCCCTCACTACTACACATGAATAACTCACCATAAAGAGCAAATACTTCCTAAGGCCCCAAAGGAAGCGAGTCCTGTATACTTACTTTGCCCACAGTTCTTCAGGATCCGTACCCGCTCTGACACGTCTCCCAGGTAGAGGGCATTCTGATAATGGCCACTCATGTCCTTTCGGATCTCAGCTGCACCAAGTCAATAAGAGACACCAAGTTAGGTCTTCTCTCTCAAGTTCTCTCTTGCCTCTATTTGCCTTCTTCCTTCCCCCAAGGACCACTTTTCCCATCCTTAGTTTCTGGGGTCTCACCAATTTTCATCATCTTGCGAAGTTTCTCTAGATTGCCAGTGATAAGGTACAAGAAGGAAAGTTTGTCAAAGTTTTTGGTGCGCTGATAACACATTTCCACAATCTGGTGGTTCCCCTGTAGTAAGGCCACTTCTCCCAGCTTTTCCCAGCAATTCTTGTCATCCAGTGCTTTGGCTGCTTCCAGAGCAATCTAAAGAATCCCCAGAATTAGAGTTAACAGGTTGGAGGTTATTGTGACTCAAAACCAGGGACTACAGTCAAAATGTCTGTCTCTAAGTAAACCTCCCAAGGAACTCTTTACACTTTCAATTCTCCTAGCTTTGTTTTCAATCTAATACTATTGAAAATTCAATCAACAAATAAGATGTCTTAGGATCCATGGATAGAAGAATCACAACACATTATCTTCCTCCTCAGAAATTTACTTTTACAACAAAATCATCTTCTAGCAGTTGCTGATTCCATAAGGCCAATTCTTGTTTAGCTATCATATTTCCCATTTGCCAGGTTTGAAGATCCACAGGGGCTCCTCAGAAGAAATAAGGAGGAAGTTCAGAACTGGAAAGTCAATTTTCCTTAGGCTTCTCCCCATTTAAAAATAATACCTATAGACTCTAGGCCTCAACATTTAATAAGTATTCCTTCATCTAAGCTGCCAGTTAGCAAGTCAAATGTCAAGGAAGTAATGAAATTTTTCAAATTCTATGCTATCTTTGTTCTGTTCTAAAAGTTACTGAATTCAGACTAACTCAGAGCGACAACAATAGAAATGCTGGGGCAGAAGCATGGGCAAACAGCAACAGGAAGATGGCTCAATCTAACAACTAAAAAAATTCTAAATTCCATTATATTGGCTGAAGAAGCAAGCCCAGAATAATGTCTTCCCAATGCCACCCTAACCCTCTCACCTCCTCTACAACAATATGGGGCTTATAACCATACTTCTCTCACCTCAATGTTTCCACACTCCAGTGCCAGACTAAAGCGAGTTTTCTCATCCTTGACGAAATGCAGTGCCACTTCAGGATATCCCTTCTTCTGGAGATACGCAATGATAGACTGGCCTACAAGTTTGGCGTTCCTTACCATGTGTAGTACCTAGACATTTGGGGTGGGTTAGGGCAGGAAATAGAGATCACTTATAAGAAAAAAGGAGTGCTGCCCTTCTCAATACTCCTAATATGCTTCCTCATTTCATACCTCATCGTATTTTCTGTTGATCAGGGCCAGCTTGAACTTGAACTCAGTTGGATCAATGGTGAGCACCCGAGGACGACACTCTCTATCTAGGCAATAAACATTGTTGCCCTTCACCCGTGTGACATAGATAGGTAAATCCAGAGTTCGGATGATCCCATAGTCCCTAAGAATAAGAGTTAGAGAGCACAGCTTTAAGCAAGTGTAGGAGTAAATCCAGTCTGTAAAGAAATAAAACAAGCCTAGGACCCAGCCTTTTATCTTCTCATTACCCTTTTGTCAAGTGCCATTTGAACAATGGTATAGATGGGAAGTGATTCAAAAGAGAGCAGAACTAAATGCCAAATTTACTTATTTTATTCTCTTGTATGAAATGGGAAAAGATGGGGCAGATGGTATGATTTCTCTTTATAAGCTAGTACTCTAGGATCTAACAGACACAGCTATCAGAACCAGACCTAAAAGTTAAATCTTAAGTTCTGATATATAATCACTAGGCCACTATGAACGGTTAAATCCTTCCTTATAAGCTATAAGTGAAAGTGGAAGAGAGGTAGATGTGAAGACTTCTGACGTATAAAGAAATGATGCAAAGCACATAATATTTTAAACTGAATGCAAATTAAAAGTTTACAGATTAAAACTTGTGGCTATAGCTAACACAATACTTGATGGATAATTTATAGTGTTAAGTGCATATACTATATTAGAAGAAAGACTGAAAATTAATGAGGTCTACATGCTTAATATTAGGAGAAAGACTAAAAATTAGTAAGCATCCAACTCAAAAATTTTATGGTTCTTTTTAAAGTTAAAACAAAGAGTGTACTTAGAAGGAAAAAATAAAGTCAATAGTAGAAATTAAGAAATAGAAAACAAAAGTACAATAGAGAAGTTCAATAAAGGCAAAAGCTGGGTAAAACTGATAAACCTCTCATGAAGCTAATTAAGAAAAAAAGGATGGGGACTTCCCTGGTGGCACAGTGGTTAAGAATCCGCCTGCCAATGCAGGGGACACGGGTTTGAGCCCTGGTCCAGGAAGATCTCGCTGCAGAGCAACTAAACCCGTGTACCACGACTACTGAGCCTGTGCTCTAGAGCCTGCGAGCCACAACTACTGAGCTCACGCACTGCAACTACTGAAGCCCGCGTGCGTAGAGCCTGTGTTCTGCAACAAGAGAAGCCACTGCAATGAGAAGCCCGTGCACCGCAACCAAGAGTAGCCCCGCTCGCCGCAACTAGAGAAAGCCCGCATGCAGCAACGAAGACCCAACACAGCCAAAAGTAAATAAACAAAATAAATAAGTTTATTAAAAAAAAAAAGAAAAAAAGGATGAAATGGCAATAGTAGGGATGCGAAAAGGGGTAACACTATAGATCTTGCAGAATGAGGATATGCATAAATGTTTTTAAATGATCAAATTCCCAGAAGAGTAAAATTTACCAAAATTGACTAAAAAGAAATAGAAAACCCCTATAGTCCTGTAATTATTACATAAAATTAACTGAATCATATTTTTAAATCCTCCTATAAGTACCAGGCCTGAATGACTCCACCGGCAAATTCTACCTACCATTCAAGGAAGAATTAATTCCAATCTTATACAAACTCAATGAGAGAACAGATGAATAAAGTATATTATTTTGCTTATTTTATGAAATTAGCACTACCTCAATACCAAAACCTGACAAGGACAGAAAGGAAAATGGAAATCACAGGGCAATCTCACACACATATATATACAAAGATGCAAAATCCTAAACAAAATATTAGCAGACTGAAACTAGCAATATTTGAAGAGGGTAAAACATCACGACCAAGTTAGATTTGTATCAGGAATACAATGTTGGTCTAACATTTAAAAAAAAAAATCAATTTAATTCACTACATTAATCAACTAAAGGAGAAAAATTGCATGACTACCTCAATATATGCAGAAAAGGGGTCTAAAAAAATTCAACATTCATTTGAGATATAGCAAAGAAATTCCTCAGTAGATAAAAAATATTTATAAAAAATCTACAGCAAGCTTACATAATGCCAATACACTGAAAAGTCACCCTGTAAATCGGGAATAAGACAAGAAAGTTTGCTATCACCATGTTTATTCAGCACTGTGCTGGAGATCTTGGTCAGTGCAGTAAGACAAGAAAAATACATAAAGGAATAAGTGCTGGAAAGAAGAAACAAAAGTGTCATTACCTACAGATGCTATGAGTATTTGAAAAGAAAATATAAATAAATTAATAGAATTAATAAGAGTCTAGCAAGGTCTCTGAAATAAAGTTAATTTAAAACTTAGTTGTATTTCTAAGTATCAGGAAAAATTAGAAAATTGAATTCTTAAATGGATACTATCCATTTACAAATAGCATTAAAAACTATCAAATGCCTAAGAATAAATCTAACCAAAGAAAATGCAAACTCTCTATGGATAAAATTATAAAGCTTTATTGAAAGATGTTTCAGAAGCCCTAAATAAATGAAAAGCTACTATATCATGTTCACAAATTAGGAAACTTAATATTGTAAAGATAATAATTACACCCAAAATCCCCAAATCACATACAGATTCACAATCCCAACTGAAATCACAATAGGGTTTTTTGCTTTTGTTTTTTGGGGTTTTTTTGGCCATGCCGTGAGGCTTGCAAGATCTTAGTTCCCGGGACTTCTCTCGTGGCGCAGTGGTTAAGAATCCCCCTGCCAATGAAGGGGACACGGGTTTGAGCCCTGGTCTGGGAAGATCCCACATGCCATGGATCAACTAAGCCTGTGTGCCACAACTACTGAGCCCATGTGCCACAACTAGTGAAGTCCGGGCGCCTAGAGCCCGTGCTCCGCAACAAGAGAAGCCACCGCAATGAGAAGCCCGTGCACTGCAATGAAGAGTAGTGCCCCCCTCACTGCAACTAGAGAAAGCCCACACGCAGCAACGAAGACCCAACACAGACAAAAATTAATTAATTAATTTAAAAGAAAAGAGAGAAAAATCAACTTTCTAAAAAAAAAAAAAGATCTTAGTTCCCCGACCAGGGCCCGGGAACTCCCGTTTGTCTTTTTTTTTTTGGCATGGAATTTCACAAGGTAATCTAAAATTTATACTTTTTCAAGACAAAAAATTACTTGAAAATATGCCCTTTCAAGGCAAAACTAATGTGAAAATAGCCTAATAACTTAAAAAAAAGTAAAACAAAGTGGGTAAGATTTGTGGAACTGCTTTACCAGATGTAAAGACTTACAAGACTATAATACTTAAGACAGTGTAGAATTCGATTAGAGATAGACCACAAAAAACAGATCCTTGGAACTTCACTGGTGGCGCAGTAGTTAAGAATCCGCCTGCCAACGCAGGGGACAAGGGTTCAGTCCCTGGTCCGGGAAGATCCCACATGCCGCAGAGCAACTAAGCCCATGTGTCACAACTACTGAGCCTGCACTCTAGAGTCCGTGTGCCACAACAACTGAAGCCTGCGTGCCTAGAGCCTGTGCTCCGCAACAAGAGAAGCCACCACAATGAGAAGCCCGCGCACCGCAACGAAGAGTAGCCCCCGCTCACTGCAACTAGAGGAAGCCCATGTGCAGCAACAAAGACCCAATGCAGCCAAAAATAAAAAAACGAAAACAAAAAACAAAAAACAGATCCTTGCATTTTTGTAAACGTGATTCATATATCACAAAGATGGCTCTGCAGAACTATGGGGAAAGGCTGGTTTTTTCAATACATGATGCTGGTACAAAACTGAGTGTCCTTATGGAAAAAGTAAAGCTGAGCCCACGACACCTCACACCATACAAAAAAATCAACTTCAGGTAGATTATAGACCTAGATATAAAAGGCAAAACTATAAAGTTTTCATAAGAAAATATAAAAGAATGCCTTTATGATCTTGGCGTCAACAAAGATTTCTTAAATAGGACACAAAACCTGATATCCATAAAGAATAAGATTCATAAATTCAACTACATTAAACTAAGAACTTCTGTTCATTAATGGATATCAAAAGAGAATCAAAAGACATACTATAGAATGGGAGGAGATAATATTTGCAACACATAGCCCTGACAAAGGACTGATATTCAAATATATAAAGAACTCCTAAAACAAAAGAATAAGGATAACTCATTTAAATAAAGGGTAAAAGACTTGAACAGAATTCATAGAAGAGGAAATCCTGATGGATGGCTAAATAAAAAGTTGTCCAATCTCCTGGGGAATCAGAGAATAGCAAAGTAAAATTACAAGATACATCGCACATCTACCAGACAAAAATGAGTCTGACAAAGGCAAGTGCTGGCCAGCGTGACAAGCAAAGAAACTTTTATACAACGCTGGTGGGCATGCAAATTGGTAAAACCACTCTTTCACATTACCTAGCAAATGTGAAGATAAGCACACTCTATGACCTAGCAATTCTGCTCTAGAGAGAAATGTATGTGCATATGAACCAGAATACATGGAAGAATGTTTAAAAGAACATCATTTATAATAGACAAAACCTAGAAATCACCCAACTATCCCTCTAGAATAGAACTGATAAACTGTGGCATATTTATATAATAGAATATTATACAACAACAAAAACAAATGATCTAGAGCTACAACATGGATGAATCTTACAAACAGTATATTGAGCAAAATAAGCAAAATATGAAATAATATATTCAGCATGATTTAATTTACATGAAGTTCAAAACCAGGCAAAATTAAATCATTATTTTAAGACACATACTGGGTAGTAAAATTGCAAAGAAAAGCAAGAAAGAAATTATCATAAAAGTCAGAATAATGTTATCTTTGAGGAAGAGAGAGGGTTGTGATCAATAGGGACCACATGGCAAAGGGCTACTGGGGTGTCAGAAATGTTCTATTTCTTGACTTGGGTGGCAGTTACACGGATGTTCATTATGTACCTATTTGCTATTTCATATATTTATAACCTATGTAATCTTCTATATTTGTGTCATATTTCACAATTTTAAAAGAGTTGAAAAAAGAATGTTTTGATGCTCCTAGCACATATATGCCAGACAAAGCTTTTCCACGAAGACAGTTCAAGGAGGACTTCAGTATGTCTCCTGAGACAGGACAGTGATTTTAAGAAGCCACTTTCTCCCATTCTGTATCTCAGATAATCAACTTACCCAGTGGTGACAGCATATTTGATGTGGTTGCTTGTGGTATAGATAAATACCCCACTCTCATCCCAGGCCCCACTCTTGACACGAATGTTCTCATGAATGTTACATAGAGCCTCCAGTTTGCGGTTACAGATCACAATGGCTGTAAGAGGCAAAGGACATGAGTGCTCTGCTGGACAGGGTGAGTGAAGTAGACTGGCAGGGATGGGGAGGGAGGGACTGGTCTCTAAATCAGGGTGGACATAATGAAGACTTACCATGTTTGGCCAGTAGTGCTACATGGGACATGTCTGCTGACCAGATAACATATTTCACCTTGGAAATCTTCACAGATGCCAGAGTCCTGGGATAGAGAGAGAAGGGCAAATGTGAGTGGACCTGATTCCCTTATTCCAGGTTATGACCTACCTCCTTTTCATCTCCAAATTAATGTAAACCGAAATTTCTTAAAATAATACCAAATAAACATTTTCTGTATTACAGTTCAGTGACTTAAACATTTGGCTCACATTGTATACTTCCCTCTTCCTCAACTCCCTGCTCCTCATTCCCATGTATTATTAGGGACTTGTGTATGTCTGTTTTCACCAATGGACTATAAGCTCCTTTAAGTACAGGAACTATGTTATTCATTTCTGTGTCCCTATTATTCTAAGTCCCAAGTGCATTCTTTGTTCAGATAAATGCTCTGAAAACAAGTAAGTCCCTTGTTGTAATGCTAGTGTGTATGTACAGGATGGAGAGTGATCACAGAGGAAAAAAAGTGGTTAGAAAGAGTCTTGGAGTTACAGCACAAGAAGTGGCTAAGCCACAGGTCAAACTCACTCGGGGGAAGAAAAGCTCCCACTAAAGATTTCCACTCTCCCCCACTATATGCCTGTCTGCTTAGGGGCATCTGACATGTTACCGCTTCTGCTGTACATCAAAGAGCGTGATGGATTCTGCATCTCGAAGCAGGAGGTTGCCTGTGCCAGCGTAAAAAATCTCATCACAGTTGGGCACCTGTACCTTTTTGGTGATCTCATTCTTCAGATTCTTGATCAGAAGCTGAAATGAGTATAAAAGGTGGGGTTAAGAGGAATACATGTAAGATGATGTCAGCTGACAACGTCCCTCAGCAATTATTCCTTAGCTTCAATAAACAAAGTATTTTTGTTTTCTGTCTGTCCAGGTCAATCACCACTCTACGTAGACCACTCCAACTAAGATCCTCTCCAAGGGTCTTGATAGCTTTTTTTTTTTTCAATTGAAATATCCTGAGAAGTCCAACTAAAATTTGAATTCCTCAATCAACCAGAGAGAGAATACAGCACTTCTGAGGCTTAAGTTTTTGTTAAATATTTTCTTGAGAGAGCTTTGCTTAACTTTTTTAGGACCCATTACCTTTTAAGTACCATCAGAGGTAGTAGGATAAGGAAGAGGATCTACTCCTTATCTAGCTCACCTATTTCATTTTTTTGGTGGGGGACGGGGTGGGGGCTTGCAACGTGGCTTGCAGGATCTTAGTTCCCAGGCCAGGGATCGAACCCGGGCCCCAGCAGTGAAAGCGCCAAGTCCTAACCACTGGACCGTCAGGGACTTCCCAGCTCACCTATTTCAAATTTGACGTTTTTCGGCTCCTGTGTTATCAAGAGTGACTTTAGCTTGGTTCTTAAGCCCAGAGCCACAGTGATCATCCACCCAATCAAATCAATTTTAAGGCCTTTTTTTTCCCAAGGGGTTTGGGGTAGAGCTAAGGAGAAAGCAGCCAATACACGAGGACCGCAGCTGCCCGGGGGAGAGTAAGGGGAAAATAAATGCTCTTTATTCTGCAATACACAGGCCACTGCCACCACACTGTCCAAATTAATTTCCCTTTTTAGTCTTAACTCACCGAATGCATCCGATCTAGGACAGCAAACCGATTGCGAGCAACCCAAACAGCTGTCAGGCCTGAGGATCGTTTCCCTTCAGGAGCTGAGAGGAACAAAACCAAAGGGCAGGAGCATGTAGTAAGCTACTGGCAGGTGACAGAGTCAGGTGCCATGAAGCTGCCAGTCTTGCTGGCTGCCATGTTGGCTTTGCCAGTTCAGCTGCTTCCTAACTTATTCAGCCATGACCTGAGGCTATTGTCAGTGACTTTTCCCCACCAGTCCCCTCCAAACTCCAACCTCCACCCCTGCCAAGCCTCTTTTCTCTAGGCCAAGTGACTGCATTTCAGCCAACACCATATACTGGCAGAAGGACCACCCCCATCTTGGGAGACAGCACATTCCATCAAGCTAACGAGCAGGGAGGGCCTCGCTGGCCAAGCTGCAGCACAAAGCAAGCAGCCTGTGAGTGTCTTGGACCTCCTATCTCAACAAGCTGGAGTAGAGACAGAGCCCCCTCTCCAGGACGCAGCTGCTCTACTGCTTTTAACATGCAAATGCAGACCTCCTAGTAGAGCAGGGTGGGGCAGAGCGCTCCTAACTAAATCCCCGCAGCTCTATGCTAGGCAGTATTTAGCACCAAGCTGATGCTCCATAAATGTCAATCAATCACTCAACAAAGTTACAACGTGTTTCTCAGTTCCCAAACACTTCACTGGCTGATTAGAATTCCGAATGGGCACTCCACACTCTGGGAAACTTCAAAGGAGATACACAGAAGGATGCACGGAAATATTTTTTTATCCATTAGTATCAGCAGGAAACTGGACAATACGTGCTGGCCAGCCTTGCCAGGCCACCCCCTGACAACCAGGGGTGTCAGGCAATTTACAAAATTAATTATTATCACAACCAACACTCCCATTTTCCAGGGGCCGAAGAACCACACTATTCAAGCCTTTGCTCTTTCTCTTCCTCTGTGTTGTACCTTTATTCCTTTAATAATTATTATCTCCCTCAAAAAATGGAGAAGGTAAAATAAAAGTGGTTATAAGACAAAACCAAAATATTTTAGACTCTATTAATTGTAAACAGATGGGGAAAAGAAGCAAGGGGATGGGTAAGCAGGACCAAATAAAAAAAATTGGTCAGAAATGGCTTGACTGATTAATTTATAGGGGAGACTTTGATTTATGGATATCAAAGACCTATAGGTTTTCTCTCTTCTCACCATGACCACACTTACAGGACAGTGATGATATTAGCAGCAATAATGACACAGTGGCACCCACAATAGGACAGAGCTAGCAAAATATTTCTCAGAATCTGCTGATTCGGTCTAAAATATCATGAAAGTATGGTACTAAGAGTGGGGACCTGAGGAACAAACCTCTGACCTACAAACCAACTGGAGGAAGTACACTAAA
Source organism: Balaenoptera physalus (assembly GCF_965194825.1). Taxonomy (NCBI): domain Eukaryota; kingdom Metazoa; phylum Chordata; class Mammalia; order Artiodactyla; family Balaenopteridae; genus Balaenoptera; species Balaenoptera physalus. The sequence continues at coordinate 79,274,496 of NC_138882.1, read as the reverse complement.
AGGAGCATAAGTGAGACTCAAATCTATTCTGAGAATGTTTTGTCAGCAAGTTCTAGCGGAAAGGACTAAAAAGGGATGTTGGTGATGGAAGAGGCAGGCAGGCAGGGGTCTCAGCTGGATCCGGGATCCCTGGTGGGGTGAGGGGCTGTTAACAGCCTCGTCTTTCTGACATGCAAAAGGAAGCAAATCGGATCTGGATATGGATGGGAGAGCATAAATCCCTAGTCCCAGGATGAGACACTGCAAGATTGGAACCACGTTTTTAAATAAATGAAACTACCAGGGTGAAAGTCACATCAGCTGACAATAAACTAGGATAACATGCTGTGCTGAAAGAGAAAACGGAGAGTTTCTAATAACCAAATTATAAAATATATATATCTAGCTGGAGTAATAAAATGGAGGAGGAACATGAATATTTCACATCACGGTTGCCTCTGATGCAATTGTCAGCGGCACCTGCCAACAGACATGAGTGATGTGGCCATGGCCTGGGGACGGAACGTGAAAAACTTGAAGAGGAGTGATGATTTGGGTGAGGAGAGCTAGGAGCAGAGTCGGGTACACAAAGCGAATGCCTACCATCAGGATTCTGGGAGTCGGCATCCTTGGGGATGGTGTACAAGTCATAGGTACTATTCTCTAAATTACTGGCTCTCTGTAGAGGAAAGGGAGGAATTGTTAGTAAGAGCACCCAAGATACCAGTTTACTCTGACATAGAAAACAGCACCATTATACAGACAGCAACCTGAAACTATACTTTTCACACCTTTCACTCAGAAGGCATTTGAACGTTTCTACAGCTAAAAATGATAGGGCTCGTTGCCAAAGAATTCAGCATTCATGTCACCTTATTTTTCTTTTATCTTCCAAAGATGTAGATATCTTTTGAATGAAAGCAAGGACTGCTCTCTATTCCACAAATTAACAGACTAAGACCCCAATATTCCAGTGCCCCACCTGAGTATATTCATCAACTTAAAAGTCTGTTTGAAGGTAAAAAAAAGACATCAAAGAAAAAACATTAAAGGAAAGTGCCAGGAGGAAAATATGGGACTGTTAGATATTGAAGAAGAACTGGGATCAGACACCAGAAGTCATATCGGGAAAGACAGGTTTTCATTCTTCTGACTTGGCAATGAAGGCACTAAAATTAGAATGTCATTTCTTTCTTTTCTTTTTTTTTTTAATTGTATGGCAAGAAATAAGGAGGGCTACTTGATGACCCCAAAGGTAACACCACTGAAAGGAACTCCTCTCAAAATCAGCTCTACTATTTTCACCCAAATGGAGGGAATCAAGATAAGCATCTCCTTTGAATAGGATATAGTCCCAAACATTCTTTCAAATTACTTTCAGTGATTTGGGTGATTCATCCCGAGGCTCCATTAAGTTTAGAAGTTGTTAGCCTTATGAAAGATGTAAGTACACAAACCCTTAACATGTTTATGACAGCTGAAGCCTACCTGGTTTGAGCCTCTGTTTACTGTTTCAGCTCTCTCAAAATGACCATTAAATAGTTTCTAAGAAGCCATTAGAGATCCTCTAAGGGCATGAGAAAGAGAGCTATGGGAAATGAGGAGATCCTAGGAGGTTTACTTACTGTACACAGTAGGACTGCATTTTCTGCTGGATTGTACGACATGTTGAACACTGGGAACTTGGAACCACTAGAGATATATATACAAAAAACAGAGAAATTAGTAAAAAGACATAATGACAATAGGAAAAAAGGAATTACTACTACACCTCCTACTTACCTCATCTTTACAGATATACTTATCATTTTTCCGGAATAAAAATAAATGAATGTTGCATCTATTTCTTCCTTTCTTTAAGGCTTAGGGACTCCCCTATTTCAGCTTTGAGCACAGAGTTTTAAAAAAGCACACCTAGTACAAGTCTACTTATTCAACAGAAGGTATAGTTAGCACTCACTGTAGTGAGTGGGATTGATTCTTCTTGGGTACAAATTCCTACACATAATTGCAGTGGATACCACAGAGTAACATGATGTGATTTGTCTCTGGCTAGTTTCTCCTGTCCCTTGGAGTGATAACATAAACCCATTTTTTTATTGTAGTAACGCTGGAGGGTGGTTATCAAACCCTTATGCCAAAGCCTGCCACCATGAATGTTTCAGCATGCTGGTACATCTGGCTTTCCAAGAGGACAGTTCCTTTTGCCAGGCACCCCAGATATTATCATATCTTCCGAGTTAAGAGTTTCCAGAGACATATATTCTGGTTTAGAGCTGCATGCATTTTGCTGAAAAGCAAAGGGAGAGGTATAGAAAAGAAATGCTAAATAAAGGCAAAGAGGCCTGTCACCAAGCTGGGCTACTCTCAACCAGGAAACTTTCCCTGGTTTTCAAGACACCTGGCAAACTTGGCAGTATAATTTCCTTTCCACAGCGTCTCTAGCATTGTCAACAGGGAAGCCCCCATTGGCCTCATGGCCACCACCATGCTCCTGGGGATTCTACCTGTGACAGGAGATGAGATCCAAAACGTTGTTAACAGAACAGACTCCAGTTTGTGAGTATTGTTTCATGGTAACAGATGAGACAGTTTGGAGGAAAGAAACAAGTCTGATTTACCTCCGCAACTGCATCACAGCTACATCTTTGGAGCTGTTGAAATCCAACTGACGTAAGAATCGGTCCTTGACATAATGAAGCATATTGCCATGAACAGCATAGGCTGGCCGTTCCCGTTCCAGTTTAAATACAATCATGCCACCATCATGGCCTGGGCCACAGGGAAAAAGGAGGAAAGAATTAGCTGTAGGCAAGAAAGAAAACTGGAAACAGGAGATACACAAAGATGACGACTGTATATGAATGCTAAAAACAAAGTTAAGACACCTAAATGCATTCTTTATTTGCCTAAATTCTCACAATTCTTGGAATCTTTATTCAAGTAAACACCTGTAAATCCTTTACCAATACTCACTCTATCATACTGCCACATTAGACAAACCCTCCTCTGTGTTCTCCTAACTGTTTTGTACAAACCTCCGTCACAGCACGTACCATTCTGCACTGTAATTGTTTAGGTATATCATCCCCAGTATACACTGAGCTCCCTGAAAACAGAAATTACAATAATTTCCATCCTTCCCCAGTCACTATCAAATAGCAAACATAAAAAGTAAGTGCTGAACAAATGGATGCTAGTTTAAAAAGCCTTTCTGGTTCTGTTTTTTAAAAATGTTTTGCTTTTCCCTACTAACATTATCCATCACTCAGAAAAACCTTCAATCTTTGTCCTCCTAGTATACACTCCACACATAAATCAGATCATGTCACTTCCCCACCCAACACCTTCCAATGGCTTTCCATTCTTTCAGAATAAAGTCTTAAATTCTAATGGCCTACAAGGCAATGCCCAATCTGGCTTGGTCTTACCTCCTATTATTTAGCCCCTTACTGTGCTCCAACTGGCCACTTTGATGCTCCTCAAACATGTTAAACATTTCTCATATCATGGTCTTTGCATTTGCTGTTCCCACTGTCACTGTATTTATCATTCCCCTTCACTTTCCTGAACACCCAGTATAAAGCAGCAGTCCCCACATTCGTCCCTCTCTACCCACTTACTTTTGCTTAACTTTCCTTTAAAGCAGTTTTCACCATACATTGTTTTATATATTTATTGTTTTATGGGTCTACCTCCCTTCACTACAAATAAAAGTTCCATGGCCTCAGGTGTAGTGCTTTCCCAGGACTGCCCCATGCCCACTCCAGCCCCAGGCACTCCACCAAGAGACCACACTCCCCAGGGACTATGCCTGCCCAGATGCACTCCAGCCCCAGCAAGCCTGTCAAAGCTGCCAGGTGCAAACAATCTACACAGGAAAGCTTTCACCCAAGGCCACTCCTTGAAAAGACCAGGAGAGGTAGCTGTTTTGCTTAAATTCATAGAAAAAAAAACCAAAAGTCAAACAAAAGGGAGACAGAGGAATATGTTCCAAAAGAAACAACAAAATAAACCCCCAGAAAAAACCCCTAATGAAACAGAGATAAGTAATTTATCTGATAAAGAGTTCAAAGAAACAGTCATAAGGATGCTCACCAAACTTGGGAGAAGAATGGAAGAATTCAGTGAGAACTTCAACAAAGGCTTAGAAAATATAAGAAAGAACCAATCAAAAGTGAAGAATACAAAAACAGAAAAAATATGCTAGAGGGAATCAACAGCAGATTAGATGATCTGGAAGAACAGATGAGCAATCTGTAAGACAGAATAGTGGAAATCACCCAATCGTAACAGCAAAAAGAAAGAATTTTTTTAAAAATGAGAGTTAAGGGACTTCTGGGACGACATCAAGCATACTAACTTTCACATTATAGGATTCCCAAAGGAGAAGAGAGAAAGGACAGAAACCTTATTTGAATAAATAATGGCTGAAAACTTTCCTAACCTCAGGAAGGAAGTAGATATCCAGGTCCAAGAAGCACAGAGATTCCCAAATAAGATGAACCCAAAGAGATCCTCACCATGACATATTATAATTAAAATGGCAAGAGTTAAAGATAAGGAGAGAATCTTAACACATTATTGGCCAGGGGATTTTTGCAGAAACTGATGCCTGTGGCCAGCGATTTGTTATATAAGTGAATACTGAAACACCCGCGTTTGAGTATAACTATTAACAACTGTTTTTGCACTTAATGTATTTCTTTGAAACTTTGTACATGTCTAACTAAAGCATTCTAATATTTCATTAGAGTGTGATAGGCAGTACAGCAGGCACCTCTGTGCAAGGGAACAGAACATCTTTTACAACTATATCGTGTTTCACTGTGCTTTCCCCTGGAAGAGCAGACTCTACACTTTCTGGCGGCATTTTTTTTTTTTAATTTTATTTATTTTTGGCTGCATTGGGTCTTCATTGCTGCACACGGGCTTTCTCTAGTTGTGGCAAGTGGGGGCTACTCTTTGTTGCAGTGCGCAGGCTTCTCATTGAGGTGGCTTCTCGTTGCAGAGCACAGGCTCTAGGTGCTTGGGCTTCAGTAGTTGTGGCACGCAGGCTCAGTAGTTGTGGCTCGAGGGCTCTAGAGCGCAGGCTCAGTAGTTGTGGCTCACGGGCTTAGTTGCTCTGCATGTGGGATCTTCCCGGACCAGGACTCAAACCCGTGTCCCCTGCACTGGCAGGCAGATTCTTAACCACTGCGCCACCAGGAAAGCCCCGTGGCATTTTTTTTTAGTCCTGTGGTATTATTTCCTCTAGAACATGTTCTTTTATTTTACCTGATAGTCGACAAGGTGGATCTTTGTGGGGGGCTCTTTTAGAAACACCACAAGAAGGACCAGGTGCGGGACTACCACTATACTCACCAGAATGGTCAATTACCCATTCTCTAGCTACTGCTAACAAAAATTGCTTGTAAGTCATTTTATTCTGTGCATTAAGGCTACAATAAATTTTAAACGCATTGAATAAACTGCAATTACTCAAATAGAAACCCACTTTCTTATATCATTTTCGAGTTTTCCAGAGGATATTGCAGTTTGCCAGGTATTGACTGGATCAATCAACTTCTTTCATACATTTATTATACTCTAATATACAAGTGGGCTTAGTCATCTGATGGCCAGTCCTCCTGTCTTCTTTTCCTGTAGATGCTATGGAGGCATAATGAATAGTTGTCACCATGCAGACTAGCCTTTTGTCTTTCCATATAAGAAAAATCACTTTTCCCGTCCATAAGAATGTCATTTCTCCTCTCTGTAGATTTTTAGATTTCTCTTAATTGGTTTGGTAGACCATGATTCTCTCTTATAGTCCCACAAACTCTGGTTTTATTTTTCAACAATATTTCAGATGTGGACACACTGTTTTAATAACTGTCTTGGTAAATACAGTGCCATGAACCAAGATAAGGTTGTAGGACCAATAAAATTGTTTCTTGCAGTTTCTATCCTTCACCCATGTAAATCTCAAGGTTGCATATATACCCCAGTTTCACTTTCGTTAACCATCCTGACCAAACTTATTTTGTAAGTTTTCTGGGATTATAGGTTTTGAATCTGAGTCATCCTCTCCACTTTATCATTGCCTCATCAAGTGATAGCTCTTGTTTGGGTATATAGATAGATGGAAATTTTGGTAGAAAATAATCCAAAAGAGGTTTAACTTTTGAACCTCTCTGTCTGCAGGAAGTAGAGTTTCTGAGTTATTGTTGAAGTGAAGAAACGTCATTATTTTTTCGAACCTTCTTCTCGTCATAATCTTTGGCAAGATAGGTGTTTCAAGTAAGGGATCAGTCGACTAATATTCTTTCCAGTATGACTTTCTTATTTGTCCCATCAAAATTATTAATCCATGGAAGCAACCTAAACGCCCATCGACAGACGACTGGATAAAGAAGATGTGGTACATATACACAATGGAATATTACTCAGCCATAAAAAGGAACTAAATTGGGTCATTTGTAGAGATGTGGATGGACCTAGAGACTGTCATACAGAGTGAAGTAAGTCAGAAAGAGAAAAACAAATATCATATATTAACGCATATATGTGAAATCTAGAAAAATGGTACAGATGAACCAGTTTGCAAGGCAGAAATAGAGACACAGATGTAGAGAACAAACGTATGGACACCAAGAGGGGGAAAGTGGTGGGCGGGGGGGCGGTGGTAGGATGAATTGGGAGATTGGGATTGACATATATACACTAATATGTATAAAATAGATAACTAATAACCTACTGTATAAAAAAATAAAATAAAATTCAAAAAAAAATAAAGGACGCTTCATACCTCTTAAAAAAATATATTAATCCAAGAAACTTCTTCATATCACTATTGGTTACATCAGTCCATTTTAAAGCCTTATCATACTTTTTATATGCTTTTTCATTCTGTTGGTGATACAAGTTTGTTTGAGAAGCAACCAACTCGAAAAAGTCGTTACCAAAAATTAATTCTGTTATTTCACTAACACTTTGCAGGTTATTACATTCAATAGTTACACCTGACACACCTGTAAAGTCTTCTAATTTTTGTGAAATGTTGTCTGCAATCCACTCTTCTGCAGAAGCAAGGGAGCATTCTCCAGCACCACGAGTTTCATTTTCACTTTCCATATCAGAATCAATCACTAAGTTTTTTTGTCTTTTTGTTGGTCTAACATTCACATTGTCTGAATCAGAACTATATTCTGAAGAACTATCATCTTCTGAGACACTAGTATATATGTCACTTGGACAATCAGAGAAAGTATCTGCATAAAATTCACCGAAAAATTCTTCTTCACTCAAAATCTCGCGATGCATCACTTTTGAAAATTTTATGGTAACAAACTTGTGTTTATAATATACACAAGGTTGGAACAAAAACCTAATGGAGCAAAATGCAAATGATAACGACATTCATAAGTTGTATAATGAACCCTTGATCAATTTTAAGCTCTAACAACTTTGTATGGTGATGTTAATTGTATCACTCTCTAAAAACGTATTGATACATCTCCAGTCAATAACATTCAGGTAACAAAAGATGTATTAATACATCTCTGGTCAATAATGTGTTAAAGGCAGCAAGAGAAAAACAACTAATCACATACAAGGAAAACCCCATAAGACTCTCAGCTGATTTTTCAGCAGAAACTTTATAGGCCAGAAAGGAATGGCAGGATACATATAAAATGCTGAGCGGAAAAGACTTACCACTTAGCATCTATCCAGCAAGGTTATCATTCAGAACTGAAGGAGAAAGAGTTTCTCAGACAAGCAAAAACTAAAAGAGTTCACTACTAAACCAGCCTTATATGAAATGTCAAGGTCTCCTTCAAGCAGAAAAGAAAAGGCACCAACTAGAAATAAAAAAATATATGAGGGACTTCCCTGGTGGTGCAGTGGTTAAGAATCCGCCTGCCAATGCAGGCAACACGGGTTCGAGCCCTGGTCCAGGAAGATCCCACATGCTGCAGAGCAACTAAGCTCGTGCGCCACAACTACTGAGCCCACACTCTAGAGCCAGCGAGCCACAACCACTGAGCCCATGTGCCACAACTACTGAAGCCCGCACACCTACAGCCCATCCTCCACAACGAGAAGCCACTGAAATGAGCAGCCCACGTACCACAATGAAGAGTAGCCCCCACTCACCGCAACTAGAGAAAGCCCATGTGCAGCAACGAAGACCCAACATGGCCAAAAATAAATTTAAAAAACATTTAAAAAGATAAAAAAAAAAAGAAAATACATCAAAGGAAAAATCTCACTGATAAAAGCAAATACATAGTAAAGGCAGTGGATCAGCCACTTAAAAAGCTAGTATGAAAGTTAAAAGACCAGAGAACAGTTGACCCTTAAACAACATGGATCTTAACTGTACTGGTCCACTTACACACAGTTCTCTTTCACTAAATATGTACAATAATACTACACAGTCCACTGTTGGTTGAATCTGCAGATACGGAACCACAGGTACAGAGAGTCAACTGTAAACTTATACGCACATTTTAGACTGCACAGAGGGTCAGTGTCCCTAACTTCCACGTTGTTAAAGGGTCAAGTGCAGTATAATCAACTATAATTACAAAAAATAGTTAAGGTATACACAAAATAAAGAGATATAAAATATGAAATAAAAAACATAAAATGGGGTACATGTAAAAATGTAGTGCTTTTAGAATGCCTTTGAACTTAAGTGACTATCAGCTTAAAATAGACAAATATATATATACAGTTCAATATTTATGAAATTCATGGTAACCACAAACAAAAACTTACAATGGATAGACAACAAATAAAGAGAAACAAATCCAAATGTAACACTAAAGGAATCCATCAAACCACAAGGGAAGAAACCAAGAGAACAAGACAGGAACAGAGAAGAACTACAAAAACAACCAGAAAAAAATTAACAAAATATCAAAAAGCACATACCTATCAATAATTACTTTAAAGGTAAATGGAATAAATGCACCAACCAAAAGACTTACAGTGGCTGAATGGATTAAAAAAATGAGACCTATCTATATGCTGCCTACAAGAGACTCAAGTCAGATCTAAAGATACACATAGACTGAAAGTGAAGGGATGGAAAAAGATATTTCATGCAAATGTAAAAGAAAAGAAAGCTAGGACGTTACTCATATCAGCCAAAATAGACTTTAAAACAAAGATCATATCAAAAGGCAAAGAAGGGCATTACATAATGATAAAGGGGTCAATCCAACAAGAGAATATAACATTTGCAAACATTTATACAACCAACATAGGAGTACCTAAATATATAAAGCAAATATTAATAGAAATAAAGGGAGAAACTGACAATAACACAATAATACTAGGGGACATTACACCCTACTTACATCAATGGACAGATCATATCAACAAGGAAACACTGGCCTTAAACGACACATTAGACCAGATAGAATTAATAGATAGAGAACAGTCTATCCAAAAGTGGCAAAATACATTATTTTCAAGTGCATATTGAACATACTCCAGGACAGATCTCATGCTAGGCCACAAAACAAGGCTTGATAAATTTAAGACTGAAATAATTTCAAGTGCCTTTTTCACCAAAAAGTATGAAACTAGAAATCAACTACAAGAAGAAAACTAGAAAAAACACAAACATGTGGAGACTAAACAACATGCTACTAAACAACAAATGAGTCAACAAAGAAATCAAAGAGGAAATCAATAATACCTGAAGACAAATGAAAATGGAAACACAAGTGTCCAACATCTATGGGACACAGCAAAAGCAGTTCTAAGAGGAAGTTCATAGTGATACAGGCCTACCTCAAGAAACAAGAAAAATCTCAAGCAATCTAAAAGTAGATTTAAAAAAAACAAAATGAAGAACAAGCAAAGCTCAGTGAGTATAAGGAAGAAATGATAAAGATTAGAGCAGAAATAAATGAAACAGAGACTAAAAAAACAACAGAAAATACAATGAAACTAAGCGTTGGTTCTTTGAAAGATAAAATCTACAAACTTTTAGCCAGACTCATTAAAAAATAAAAGAGAGGGCTTCCCTGGTGGCGCAGTGGTTGAGAATCCGCCTGCCGATGCAGGGGACACGGGTTCAAGCCCTGGTCTGGGAAGATCCCACATGCCGCGGAGCAACTAGGCCCGTGAGCCACAATTACTGAGCCTGTGCGTCTGGAGCCTGTGCTCCGCAACAAGAGAGGCTGCGATAGTGAGAGGCCCACGCACCGCGATGAAGAGTGGCCCCCGCTTGCCACAACTAGAGAAAGCCCTCACACAGAAACGAAGACCCAACACAGCCATAAATAAATAAATTAATAAATTAAAAAAAAAAAAAGAGGTGTGGAATTTAAAAAAAAAAAAAAAAGAGAGCCCCAATAAAATCAGAAATGAAAGAGGAGAAATTACAACTGACAGCACAGAAATACAAAGGAATGATTATAAGAGAATACTACAAACAATGATATGCCAACAAATTAGACAACCTAAATGGATAAACTCCTAGAAACATACAATCTTCCAAGACTGAGTCATGTAGAAACAGAAAACCTGAATAGATCAATTACTAACAAAATTGAATCAGTAATCAACAAACTCCCAAAAAACAAAAGTCCAGGTCCAGATGGCTTCAAAGGTAGATTCTACCAACATTTAAAGAAGAGTTAATATCTATCCTTTTCAAATTATTCCAAAAATTGAAGAGGAAAAAACACTTCCAAACTCATTTAATGAGGAGAGCACTACCTTGATACCAAAACCAGGCAAAGACCATAAGAAACCAAAAATTATAGGCCAATATCCCTGATGAGCATAGATGCAAAAATCCTTAACAAAATACTAGCAAACCAAATACAACGATACATTAAAAGGATAATACACCATGATCAAGCACAATTCATTCCAGGGATGCAAGGATGGTTTAACATCCATAAATCAATGTGATACACCACATTAACAAAATGAAGGGTAAAAATCATATGATCATATCGATAGATGTAGAAAAAGCATTTGACAAAATTTAACATCCATTTATGATAAAAACTCTCAGCAAAGTGGGAGAGTTCTGAAACTCCTGTATTCTGAAAACTATAAGACATTGATGAAAGAAATTGAAGACAACACAAATAAATGGAAAGATATACCATGCTCATGGACTGGAAGAATCAATATTGTTAAAATGTCCATATCACCCAAAGGAACCTACAGATTCAGTGCAATCCCTATCAAAATACCAATGGTATTTTTCATAGAACTAGACAAATACTCCTAAGATTTGTATGGAACCACAAAAGTTGCCAAATCACCATGGCAATCTTTAGAAAGAAGAACAAAACTGGAGGTATCATGCTCCCAGACTGGAAACTATATTAGAAATCTATAGTAATCAAAACAGTATGATACTGCACAAAAACAGACACATAGATCAATGGAACAGAATAGAGAGCCCAGAAATAAATTCATGCTCACATGGTCAATTAATCTATGACAAAAGAGGCAAAAATATACAATAGGGAAAAGGCAGTCTCTTCAATAAATGGTGTTGGGAAAACTGGATAGCTACATATAAAAGAATCAAACTGAACCACTTTCTTAAACCATGTACAAAAATAAACGCAAAATGGATTAAAGACTTAAATGTAAGACCTAAAACCATAAAACTCCTAGAAGAAAGTGTAGGCAGTAACCTCTTTGACATCAGTCTTAGCAATATTTTTTTGGGTATGTCTCCTCAGGCAAGGGAAACAAAAATAAACACATGGGACTACATCAAACTAAAAAGCTTTTGTACAGCAAAGGATACCACCAACAAAACAAAAAGGCAACCTACTGAATGAGAGAAGATATTTGCAAACAATATATCCAATAAGGGGTTGATATCCAAAATCTGAAGAACTCATACAACTGGGACTTCTCTGGTGGTCCAGTGGTTAACATGCCACACTTCCACTGCAGGGGGCCCAGGTTCGATCCCTGGTCGGGCAACTAAGATCCCGCATGCCATGTGGTGTGGCCAAAAAAAAAAAATCATAAAGAACTCATACAACTCAATATCAAAAATCAAATAAGCCAACTTAAAAATAAGCAGAATACCCGAAAAGATATTTTTCCAAAGAAGACATATAGATAGCCAACAGGCACATGAAAAGGTTCTCGTCACTAATCATCAGAGTAATGCAAATCAAAACCATGAGATACCACCTCACATCTAACAGAATGGCTATTATCAAAATGACAAGAAGCAAGTGTTGACATGGCTTTGGAGAAAAGGGAACCCTTGTGCACCGTTAGTGGGAATTTAAATTGTTGCAGCCACTATGGAAAACAATATGGAGGTTCTTCAAAAAAATTAAAAATAGAACTACCATATATGATCCAGCAATCCCACTCCAGGGTATTTATCAAAAGAAAACAAAAACACTAATTCAAAAAGATATATGTACCCCAATGTTCACTGAAGCACTATTTACAACAGCCAAGATATGGAAGTAACCTAAGTGTCCATCAATAGATGAATGGATAGAGAAGATGTTGTATACATATACAATGAAATATTACTCAGCCATAAGAAAGAATGAAATCTTGCATTTGCAACAGCATGGATGGACATGGAGGGTATTATTTATGCTAAGCAAAATAAGTCAGAGAAAAATAAATACTGTATGATTTCACTTATATGTGGAATTTAAAAAACAAATGTACAAACAAAACAAAATAGAAACAGACTTTTTGATACAGAGAACAAACGGTGGTTGCCAGAAGGGAGAGGTAGGGGGGCAGATGAAATAGGTGAATGGGATTAAGAGGTACAAACTTCCAGGTATAAAATAGGTATAAAATAAATAAGTCATGAAGATGTAATGTACACATAGGGAATATAGTCAATAATATTGTAAGAACTTTGTATGGTGACAGACAGTAACTGGTCTTATTGTAGTGATCATTTCATTATGTATAAAAATATCAAATCGGGCTTCCCTGGTGGCGCAGTGGCTAAGAATCTGCCTACCAATGCAGGGGACACATTGGTTCAAGCCCTGGTCCGGGAAGATCCCACATACCGTGGAGCAACTAAGCCCGTGTGTCCCAACTACTGAGCCTGCGCTCTAGAGTCCGTGAGCCACAACTACTGAAGCCCATGCGCCTACAGCCCGTGCTCTGCAACAAGAGAAGCCACTGCAACGAGAAGCCCATGCATCACAATGAAGACCAGCCCCCGCTTGTAGCAACTAGAGAAAGCCCACGTGCAGCAACGAAGACCCAACACAGCCAAAGACAAAAAAATAAAATTAAAATTAAAAAAAAAAATCGGCACTTTCCTGGTGGCACAGTGGTTAAGAATCCGCCTGCCAATGCAGGGGACACAGGTTTTAGCCCTGGTCCGGGAAGATCCCACATGCCGCGGAGCAACTAAGCCCGTGTGCCACAGCTACTGAGCCTGCGCTCTAGAGCCTGCGAGCCCAACTACTGAGCCCATGTGCCACAACTACTGAAGCCTGCGCTCCTGGAGCCTGTGCTCCACAACAAGGGAAGCCACGGCAATGAGAAGCCCGCGCACCACAACCAAGAGTAGCCCCCGCTCGCCACAACTAGAGAAAACCTGCGCGCAGCAGCGAAGACCCAACGCAGCCAAATATAAATAAGTAAATAAATTTATAAAAAAAAAAAAAAATCAAATCACTATGTTGTGAAACTAATAAAATATTTTAAGTTAATTATAACTCAAAAAAAGTTCTATAAAGTAAGAGACATTGTTTTATGCACTGCTAGAATACCAGCACCCAGACTAGGGTTGATACTCAGTATGTATTTGCTAAATGAATGAATAAAACTCAGCTTCTAGCTCCTCAGTCTAGGAACCTCAAGTGTCCAGCATTAGCCTCTAAGTCTCCTAGGAACTAATCAAAGAGAATGGGCTTTAGGGGAATTTCCTGGAGGTCCAGTGGTTAGGACTCAGTTCTCTCACCGACAAGGGCCCAGGTTCAATCCCTGGTTGGGGAACAAAGATCCCACAAGCCATGTGGCATGGACAAAAGAAAAAAAAAAAAAAAGGGAGAGAATGGGCTTTATTATTAAATGAATTTTGGTGGATAAAGAACACTATACCAAGAAGGTAAGGGAGTTAAAAAGGAGAAAAGCTTCAACTAGGTGGCTCTCAGACTTCTATTTTTCCTTGTCATCCTACTATATACTTGCTGGAGACAAAGCTACTGGAGAATCACTCTCAAGTCTTATAAACTTTGAACCAAAGGAAAAAAGAGAAGAAATGGCCTTTACCTGCTGCAAAGAGATTAAGGTTAGGGTGGGCAGCTAGGACCCAGAAACGATCATGGTCCCTGCGGAAGGTCTGAACCCCAGTCCTAGGAAAGTAAAAGGTACACAAAGAAAAATATTAATTTCCAAGGAAACTTCAGCCTATCACATACAAGAGCATTAAGTGGTAGGCCAGCACACTGTTTAAAAAGCTAAATCAAGGACAGTGAACTGCATATTCTAAATAAAGATAGTCATGATAAACTCTACCAAGGAACAGAAAGAGGACTTCAGGGACTTCCCTGGTGGTCCAGTGGTTAAGATTCCAAACTTCCAGTGCTGGGGATTTGGGTTCGATTCCTGGTCTGGGAATTAAGATACCACATGCCACGTGCAGCATGACCAAAAAAAGAAAAAAGAGGACTTCAAACTGACTCTACTATTTTGATATTACAACTTCCCCCACTCATCATAATTTTCTACTGTACTGTTTTCATTTAATATTTCTTATTTCTATAGCTACAGAAGAACCTGCTTAAATTTAGAGGAGAAAAAGAACATACACAGAAATTTCTATTTCATGGAAGATTTGTAAATGTTGGCTAACACTAGGTCCCTTCGCATTTTCATAATATATAATTTGATTTTTCTACATGCTGAGGATGACGAGAAACAAAAAGTGTTCTAATCTAATTTTTAAAAAGAGTGAGAGTAAGAGAGAGAAAGGGGCTTTCCCCTGGGTTTGGTCACACACCATTGTAACCCCCTTACCGCTTAGACATGTCCCAGACTCGGATACTCTTGTCTTCAGAATTGCTGAGGATCAATTCTTGGCGAGGGTGGAAGACAGCACAAGATACATTGTTGTAATGGCCCCGGCAGGTATCAACTTCCCATGCCTTTGATTCTGAAGAATGAAAAAGAATTAGGTCACCACAACTCCCTACTACTTTAAGTCTGGGATTTCAAATTATGACATCCACTAACCAAATGCTAGGTACTACTACAAAATGTAAAGTTACCAACTCCTTTCTAATAGGGCAATTTTCTTCATTTAAGACTCTGAATCTTTTTTTTTAAATTTTTATTATTTATTTATTTATTTATTTATTCATTCATTCATTCATTCATTTATTTATGGCTGTGTTGGGTCTTCGTTTCTGTGCGAGGCCTTTCTCTAGTTGTGGCAAGCGGGGGCCACTCTTCATCGCGGTGCACGGGCCTCTCGCTATCGCGGCCTCTCGTTGCGGAGCGCAGGCTCCAGACGCGCAGGCTCAGTAATTGTGGCTCACGGGCCCAGCCGCTCCGCGGCATGTGGGATCTTCCCAGACCAGGGCTCGAACCCGTGTCCCCTGCATTGGCAGGCAGATTCTCAACCACTGCGCCACCAGGGAAGCCCAAGACTCTGAATCTTTACATATTTCTTTGTTATTTCATTCTCACCCTCCTATCAATTATAACACCTCTTCTCTGTCATTCTTTATCTCCTTACCCTGCTCTGTCACTAGCTGCCACTATAGAATAAATGGAATCTTCATATGGCAGGAATGTTACCTGGTTCAGTCACCACTGTTATCTTCAGAACCCTGAACAATGGTTAGTACAAAGTAGGTACTCAATAAGTATTTGTTGAATAAATGAATTCTTATTTTTAATTATGTCATACTCCTCAAAATCAGGATGCCATCAAAGGAAAAAAAGGGAATAAGGCAATTGCCATGCTCCCAAGATTAGCCTAACAACCTAAGATAGGAAAATGGGTCACTAAGTCTGGAAAACCTGGCTACTTCACCTTGCTGGCCATCAGCCAATATTTTAGGTATGGTGATACTGTCACTGGTTCACTCACCGTTCATGCGCCAGATCTTCACTTGACGGTCATCTGCCCCAGATACAATGAGGGGCATAGTGGGGTGGAAGGCAGCCCAGTTAACTCCACGATCATGACCCTGTACAAAAAAAGGTGGTTCTTCTAAACTAAAAAAGTCGTTCTTTATATCTGTTACTCAAAGCAAACCAATGGACCATGCTTGTGGTTATAAACGATGTCTCTGATTTTTACTCTTCATGTGAAAAGACTCAAGGGACTGCTGCTCTAAGATTTGACCATGAGAATTACTACATCAATCTATCTAATATTATTCCCAATTCGCATGGGAATTCCTAAATTCTTCTACTCCCAAATTCAGTTTCATTTGCATTTGGGATATACTACCTTGTTTTGTTACTTGTCTGCTTATATTTTATTTCTCCAACTAGTTATTAGCATCTCAAGAATAAAGACCAATTTTATAACTTAATGAAGAAATTCTCAAAGTGTGCTCAAGAAACTCTTAGATGAGCTCCAAGAACCTTTCAGGAAATCTGCAGGGTCAAAAACGATCTTCATAATACTACTAAAACGTTATTTGCCCCTTTTACTCTTATTCTCTCATGACTGTAGAGTTTTCCAGAGGTTACATGACATGTGATGACGTCACTGCTTTGACGGCTAATAGACTTTATCCTTATATAGTCCATGTTTTAAGAGTTATTGGTTTTAATTTCAAATATGATAAAAATTGATATAATGCACATAAACAAAAACTCTCTGGGGTCCTAAATAAGTTTTAAGAGTATAAAAAGGTCCTCAGACCAAAAAGTTTAAGAACTGCTGATTTTAAGATATCTTTTACCCTATTTATAAGTTTACATTCTGTATCATAACAGAATCACAGATAAGGTAGTTTCGAATTAGCAGTATTTTTGAGAGGTACCATTCTGCGGTGAAAAGCACCTCGGTTTGGAGTCAGATAGATCCAAGTTCAAAGCCTAGTTCTTCAATTTACTAGACATGTGTAGACTTTGGTAAACCACTTAATTTCTGTAAATCTCAATTTTTTCATCTGCAAAATGAGGTTAATAATATCTCTACCAGTAGATAGCGGTAAGGATTAGATATTTTTAAAACATCTAGTTTGTTTCCCTTATGCTTTTCTATTTTCCCACCATGCATGCAAGTTATTTACACATGGTTTGTTCTCAGTAACTTTGATTTATCATCCTCCCCTTCCCCTTCAAGAGGCTTGACAATGGGCTCTGCTTTGGGACGGTGATGGAGCCTGTGCCAGCTTTCATGTTTATAAGGTAACATGACTCTCCCTCAGGTAGCACATAAGCTTCATTTCTCTGTTGGCTCACCCACTATTCTATTTTCAGTGCCTCAAACAGTGCCTGACACTCAGTAAACCCTGCATAAGTCTTTGTTGAAGGAATGAATAAATGAACGGCATATTGTCACTGTTTCCCTGGAGAAGAGCCCACATCTAGCCACTAGCTATAGTGATAAGTACCTCCAGTACATGCTTCACCACTGCATCCGTAGTTCCAAACAGATCAACCCCAGTTATTCCTCTCACATCCGACTCCACTGCACCAGGGGACAAGTTTTTTTTCCTTAGACCTTTGAAGGGGTAAGGAGTGGGATGAAAAATGTAAACATAATGTTACCAAAAAGAGCACAGTGACAGAAATGCAGAAAGGTACAGTGATAGACTAACATTAAGGAAAAAGAAGGGAAAAAGAAATTTAAAGAGACTAAAGAAAGATGCAAGAGCTCCTATCTATCTCTTTCTAAAACTGTTCGAGGGACTTCCCTGGCGGTCCAGTGGTTAAGACTCCACGCTCCCACTGCAGGGGGTGTGGGTTCAATCCCTGATTGGGGAACTAAGATCCCCCACATGCCGTGCGGTGCAGCCAAAACAAACAAACAAACAAAAATCAAACAAACAAAAAAGTTCAAAATAGTGAAGTACATTCACTATCTTCTCTTCTGTTCCCTTAACAGACCCATTACTGGGACTTCTTCCCAGAGGAGGACAATCCAAACTTCTGACATAGCTAATTTCTTCAACAAACCTCATCTCAAGAGCTGTCTACTTGAGATAACACCCATTTCCATTCTTCAATATTCTTGAAATGTGGCCTCAAATGGTAAACATTCAATTTCTACTTTCAACTTTATGAAATCTATAGCAACTTTTCTTCTATCATCTCAAAAAATTTTTAAAGAAAACTCATTTGGGGAGGCCACAGCTCAGTGTTTCTCAAACTAGAAGCTTCTAGGCAACTCATGGGGAAGTTCCAAAGGAGTTAAGGAAACTAAAACTATCAAATATAAAACAGCTTATTTGGTGGATGATATTGTAAAACTACAAATTGTGCAAAACGTGTACTCATATCTTCTTCTTGACTCTTGGACAGGGGACAAAAATTATTAAAACTGTCATATCCCTTTAAAGACTTGCTCAAAAGACTGGTTATAGATCTGAATATATGTATCTTGCCATTAAAACTTTTGGAGACTATAGGGAGAAATCAGCCCATAATTCAAAAACAACAGAAAAGGACTTCCCTGGTGGCGCAGTGGTTAAGAATCCACCTGCCTATATGTATACATATAACAGATTCACTTTGTTATATAGTAGAAACTGACACAACATTGTAAAGTAATTATACTCCAATAAAGATGTTAAAAGAAAATTAAAAATAAAAAAAAGAATCCGCCTGCCAATGCAGGGGACACAGGTTTGATCCCTGGTCCAGGAGGATCCCACATGCTGTGGAGAAACCAAGCCCATGTGCCACAACTACTGAAGCCTGCGCGCCTAGAGCCCGTGCCCTGCAACAAGAGAAGCCACTGCAATGAGAAACCCGCGCACCGCAACAAAGAGTAGCCCCCACTCGCCGCAACTAGAGAAAGCCCGCGTGCAGCAACAAAGACCCAATGCAGCCAAAAATAAATAGATAGATAGATAGATAGGAAGAAACAAAACGAAACAAAACAAAAAAGACACCACGATAAGGAGAGTCTTATTTGTATAGGGCCCACATTTATGGCTCAACCACAACTTGTCTTTAAAATTTGATATTTTGTGCTATAGTCAGAACCAAAATTACAGTAACACTACTACCTTACAGGTGAAAAGCACTTTGTGGTTTTCAAAGCTGATCTAGGTAATGATGCTTTGAAGTGGGCAAGCAGGGATAATTATACCAGCTTACAGATGAGAAAATAGAATGTGGACTAAAATCCTATCTTTTGGAGTATTTGGGGGCTGGGGGGAGAGGAAGATGAAACTACCTGGCACTTATAAAGTAAAAAAACCAAATATCTGTAATAGGGGGGAAATAAAAGCTATCACTTAAAATAAAACCTACGTAGTTTTAAGCCTAAATTTTGGCACCTGTAAGAAAATACAAAATATTAAGTTCAATGATTGTATTTATCTTCACTGTTTTAAAATTACAATGTATCTCTTCTAGTACAATGGCACCTAAACATCAGCATCAGAGAAGCAAGTGCCTAAAAGGACATGACAGTTTTAATTATCTTGTACCCTGTCCATGATAAGCATTTAGCCAACAGGTAGAAAGAAATAAAACCAATGCTTTAAAAAAAATTCATTTTCCTAAGGCTTCATAAATACATCATCACAGGGATGCCTCCTTTCACTTATTTCATTTATCCCTTTAATGGGATCTGTCAACTTTTTCTAATGAGTCTGGCGTAGGAAACAGATTCAAAGGAAGATACAAAGACAGACAGCTGTGAGGAACTTCACCTCCAATAAGCTTCAACAAACACATTAAAAGGAAAGCTGTATGACAGAATGGAAGCCTTTGTTGCACTTGCTTGTAATGATCCAGGAAAAGGGGAAGAGCAAAAACAGACAGATGAATAGTGACAGGCAGTGAAAAGATATTTAGAGAAGAAATATTTGAGCCTTCGACAAGCTACTCACTAGGACTGAACGACAGATGGAAAATTTCTACAGCAGCTACTCAGATCCAGAGGGAGGGGAGGACACTCTCAGAATGGACCAGTTTGACGCACACTTCCCAGTGGGAACCAGGGGAAGTAGTAAAAAGAGAGGGATGAGGACAGGATTTGGCAGCAAATTAATACTTTTTTAGTAGTCATTTCAAAGATTAAGACTGAATTACATGGGCTTGACATGCAAAAGTATAAGCACATTAAAATAATTTCACTGTCAGTTTACTTGGAAGATCAAGCTAAAAAAGTAACCTATCTTTTAAATCTGGGTTGTAAATATATTCCCTTTTAAACAAATATTTTTTGCCAGGCTAATACAAAAGATCAAGTTAAGCTAAGCCCTGTGGGTTAATCCTAATAGAAGGGGTATCAAGAAGACAGGTTTTCCTTAAAGACCTCTGTTTCCTTATTATTTACTTAGTTCAGAGAGTGTCCCCCTTCAAAGAGAGACACTCAGAAAGATTAGAATTTTCACCAGTCCTCTAAATTTGAGGGGTTTTGTTCTCTGACTCAGAACTAACTTTTTCCCTCCTGGAAACACTGGAAATATTAACTCTGGTTCCTAACAGAGCTGACTGCTAATTTCTCTTCCTGTGTTCAGATTTATTTGAACCCAGGAAAAATAACTCTGCTAAAAAGAGTATGCTGACTTCCAGAAAAGGAAAGAATGCGTAAGTCTAACCCAAAAGCTCCTTCCACTTGGTTAAATACCAAAGCATCTCCTTCCACTCTGGTTAAGGAGTTACTGGAAATCAAGAGAGTTGTGAGTACAGAAAAACACTTAGAAACGGTAAAGAGAGAATTAACATTAGTAACATTAGTACAAAATTTCAGTATCACATATAATAAGTATAGCAATTGTAATGTTATTATATAGTAATTCATGCACCTTACACATTCAAGAGCAAGCATAAACCAAAATGGGGTCAGACCCTCTCCCTCTCTTCTCTGATTTAGGGCCTTTGATTCTGATGCAAATATGTTTTCCGACAAAAGTGAAGAAAAGGATTTCTTGCCTTGGGCATTTCATGATGACCAAAGAGAATCCATTCACCTAATTGCCCCAAATTGCTTTAGCTAGGCCACAGGGAACCTGCTCTGCCAGAATCAGGTGGCATAAACAGTACTCTTAAGAGTGGAGCAGTATAAGGCCCCTCCAACCCGATGCACTATGAAAGAATGAAGCCCCAGTGGCCAAAGCACCAGTTTATGCATGTAACAAATTAACCTCTCTATGATCTAGAATGGCATTACCTGTACACCATTCTTAGAAGAACTGAGAAAACAGTCACTCAAAGTATTTGAGTAGCACGTAATTCTCTCACAGATCCCCAGTTGGGAAAGGTTATTCTAAGTAATTGCCCCTGATTAGCTGGAACAGCATGACCTGGGATCGAACCCCATCAGGCTCCCATATCCTGAGACAGAGAGGGTGCTTTGAATGCGTGCACGTGAAAAACCATGGAAAGCCACAGCTAGGTTACTGCGGGAGTGAAGAGTAAGCTCCCTGGTACTAGCAGTGAGGAGAGGACACAGGCTCACAGTGCCTGTGCCTAACACCTTCTGCTGGCATGGCTGGTCACATCTGGGTGTACTTCAAAAAGCCTAGCCAGTCTGACGAAAAACTGCAATGGCAAAAGCCCTAGCAGAAGAGAGGACAACTGCCCTATCTCCAAGACAATCTTGTTTATACCACTCCCTTCTAGTTCTGAACCTTTGAAACTGCAGACACAGCATGATTCTACTGTAGAAGGTAGAACACAGCAGAGGTCCTACTTCCAACTGTCCTCATCTTCCCCTTGGCTTGTCTCTATACCACATGAATCTTAAACGCCAGCTATTATAACATTTCAAATGCTGCACCCAGGAATCCAAATTGACTAACTTGCTTTTTAAAACAGCAAGTATCATACTGCCCCAGCCCACCATGCCACAAGGGAGTTGGGAAAAGTTATCAACGTTCTTTATTACCACAAAGAACTAGGCAAGGACCTATGAGGAGTCCTTCCTTTTACAGAATGAAAACAGTGTGCTGTGGTCTAGTCACAGACCTTTCAGAGAACCCAATCTCTAAGAATTTCTAAGGCAACAAACAACTAGAAACAATTCAGGAAGTGACAAGTAAATTTAACTGGGCAGAGAACCATAGCATTTAGAATTTCATTTCCCTATTCCATTTCTCAACAAAGCACTTCCATTTTTCCAGCATGTCAATCTCATAGGTACAGTCCTTCCTCTGCATTTAAATTCTCAGTTCTCCTCTATAAAGCACTAAAAATTTAAATCCTTATCCCAAAATCAAGACACTGTATACAAACTGTGAAAGGAGGGATTATCACAACTATCCAAAATCTACAAGTTATTTTTCATCCTAGAAGTCTGCCAGTTAAAAGGTTTTCTGGACGTGAAAATCCCTCCTCCAACCCTCATGCTCCTTACACTAGAAGATATATGATAGAAGGATTTTCCTGTTTCTGAATGAAGCCACAGGATCCAAGAGCCCTGATTCCCTGCACTAATCTACTCCCAAAATTCATTTTTGTCAAAGATTTTTTTTTTTATCTTAGTGGAAAGCTTGATTCTTAATCAAATACTCCCTAAAACTGAACTAACTAAAAGGTGAAATTTTCTTCAAATTAAAATAAATTTTCTAGAGCAGCCACTTTTCTTAGAATACCTCTAACATGAAGAACCATCAAAGCAGATTTAATACCCTCAAAATCAAAGACGCTATTATATGAGAACAGAATATTCTCAGTTTTCCTGTTCTAAGCCAACTACCCTCACTATTTTAAGCAATTGCAGTTTTGCGCCAGACACCACTAGGTTGTCCCCTGAACTTGGGCAGCTCACCAGAAATATCCCAAACGCGCACAGTCTGGTCCAGGCTGGCTGATACAACCAGGTCTTCTGAGGGGTGGAACTGAGCACACATCACATAATGATTGTGCCCCGTTAACACACTGCAAGAGGAAAAAAGAAAGACAATACCAAATTAGAGGCAGGAATCAACAGATTCCTACATGCTAAATACCATGTTCCAAATTGAGCAGATGCAGGTCCAATTATACTTTTTTGGAGGCAAAGGCAAGTCATCCTAACAATTCTGAACTAATAATAATAAGCAAGGTCAGCTGTTTCAAGAGTGGCTCTCTTCTTGCCTGTAATGTTTTAGTATTTACATATTACTAATTTCAGGAGAACTGAGACTGTACAGCTTTCCTCTCAGATTAAAGATGCAGTAAAATACCAAAATAAATGAAATCTTAGTAACTCATACTGGAAGCTATGTTAGATTTTAGTGGGGTATCCCTCTTAAAGGCCATCACTTTAAATAGTCCTTACATACTTATGGAAAGCTCTACAGCCAAATACAAAGCAGGACAGAAGTCTAGATCTTGACTCAGGTTTCACGGGAACAGAACTGAAAACCAGCCAAAAATTTTGTTCTAGAAGCCTAGCTATATGACCTCCTTTGCCTGGTAAGAAATGACCAGTAAATCCAGGTTCATATATTACTAATGAGATTGCTTCTGTATTTATCATTTTATACACAAGAGTGTCTTACAAATATAATCAGTAATTAATCAGCGGACATAGCCCATTAGTGAAGGGAGATGATTATTCTGAAGAGAAGCTGATTATGAAAATACTAGGAAATGAAAGTTTTTTCAGCTCTCTGTCTCCTGCTTTACCAGACACAGGTCCTAGACTGCCAGTTCCACACTCGGATGGTCTGATCATCTGAAGCACTCAGAATCCAAGGATATTCCTGAAAAATATTCCAGACAAAGGGTTTGAACATGAAACAAATGTGTTCTTCCAGGCTCCTGTAACCCATTTCTCTCTTTGGAGGAAATATTCCGTTGCCTAACGTCTCAGCTAGTTTCTAAACGATTTTGATTTATCAGGCTAGTTATCTATTCCTCCTTACCATTCTACCAACTTTTCCCAACTTTGGCACTTTCAGCTATAAGGTTTAAGAGTAGAAGCCAGACATAGTAGATTCTCAGAGGCAAAGAGTATAACACATATTTATGTTTACTTTTACATATGTGCATATGTATATATGATTTATATTTATAAATAACCTTGTAAATTAAGATCTTGTGAAAGGATCTCTTCTCTTTAACCCTAAGATTGGAATATTGTTTGTTTTTTTATAAATTTACTTATTTATTATTATTTTTAAAAATTTTTGGCTGGGACTTCCCTGGTGGCGCAGTGGTTAAGAATCCGCCTGCCAATGCAGGGGACATGGGTTCGAACCCTGGTCCGGGAAGATCCCACATGCTGCGAAGCCACCGCAATGAGAAGCATGTGCACCACAAGGAAGAGTAGCCCCCACTCACCGCAACTAGAGAAAGCCTGTGTGCAGCAACGAAGATCCAACGCAGCCAAAAATAAATAAATAAAATATAAATTAAAAAAAAAAAATTTATTTTGGCTGTGTTGGGTCTTCCTTGTGGTGCGCGGGCTTCTCATTGTGGTGGCTTCTCTTGTTGCGGAGCATGGACTCCAGGCACGCAGGCTTCAGTAGTTGTGGCTCTCGGGCTCTAGAGCACAGGCTCAGTAGTTGTGGCACACGGGCTTAGCTGCTCCACGGCATGTGGGATCTTACCGGACCACGGCTCAAACCCACATCCCCTGCATTGGCAGGCAGATTCTTAACCACTGCACCACCAGGGAAGCCCCTGGAATATTGTTTTAAAGTCTGACTTTTCCCTGTCAGACCATCCAGTCTCAAAAAATTCCCAAGTCTCAGTAAACAAAGCAGAAAGTGACGTGTAAAAACAATTCAGCCCTTTTAGAGTCTTCAAGCTTTTTAAGAAAAGGAAGTATTTCTTAGTCACAGTTGTATCTCCAGTGTTTAGCAACGAATTTAATAAGCACAAGGTACACATATACTTATTAAACTGAAAAAATAAAAGGAAATAAGCTTTTCATAACTTTCCAGCTGAACGGCAACTTGTTCTAGGCAAGAGCCTTCAGCAAGTCCTGAATGGCAATGACAATTAGTTCCTTCTGAGTAAATTATCTTATTGAATGGCCCTCATTCTCAAATGTTTCAGCTATAATTTTAGCATTCATCGTCTCCTATTCTATCCTAAAATTTTTTTAATTTTAAAAAAGGATAAAGTATTATTAGCCAGGAATTTATTGTTTATTTCATTATATTCTTTCTTACTTAATTCAAGAGACTTAGTTTACTCAGAGTCAAGGAATAGTAGAAGTTAATTCTAATAGCATATAATTACAGAGAAATCCAGTCAGGTTGGGACTAGATTAAGAGGTTGGGCGTCTCTAATCTGTAACTCAGTATCTGTCTACTGTGATACCTAACAAATCGAGAAAGGTAGTAAGCTTGGCTAAAGGAATAGCCTCTACCAGACCCTAAAATCCTAGGATAAAAGCACATGATTGTTAATGTTTCAAAACATTTGTTAGCTCATCAAAATGGCATCTTACCTTGACCTTCTTCTAGACACACTATTTAATAATACTCTACATGTGATTAGCCTGCAAACATTTGTGTGCTAGCTCAGCAAACCTAAAATCAAATCTCTGCTTTTCCCTACAGAGAATCAATGCCTTCCTCATAAAGCCCACTGAATCCAATTAAATTAAATTCAAATATAACTCTGAGTGCTTCCTCTTGCAGAAGGAAACAAAGCAGAAAGGTCAACACCTCACAGATCCTAGAAGAACCAATAACATAATTCTGTTATCAAAGCATGGATTCTTGAGGAGCAAGTAGAAGATTCCTACAGGGAAACTGAAGAATGCTCTAAAACAAGAGCCACAATGGCTACTTACATGATGAAAAAACGTAGTGCGGATGTAGTCTAAGTGCCCAAGCAATGTGAAGAGACAGCGCCGAAGCTTGTAATTCCAAACCTGCAAAGAGAAAAATTCAACTAAGGAATAGGACGTAAGGTCTTGCACCTCTATAAGCCCCAGGTTTCTCAATAAACAAGTTTGGATTTATATTTTGGCATTTTTAAATAGGTAAGAATCTTGATAGGGAATCTTGTTTAAGGTTGGAGGAGAAAAGACCATGAATGAAAATCTAAGTCAGCTAAACAAAGTGTAGGGAGGGAAAAAGGGCAAGGCTAGGGAAACCTAAAGATAAAATTATGGAAAGGTTTTCCTTTTTTTCTGGGAAGAAACCATCTGTATTTGATAACATAAGACAAAATGCTTATCTAAGACTCAACTTGAAATTCTTCTTTCTATTGCATTATTGTGTTCTTAGCTTGAATACAGATCCCTTACTTAGTGCTTACCTATCACCTTAGCTCAGGATAAAAAAAAGTAGGATGGATATGACTGCAAAGGAAAGAATGGTATAATATATAGCATCATCTTTTGTTAGACTCCTAATTTGATGGCAAATGATGCCCACACATTCATGGTCTGTACTCATCTATCATGCAAACATATTTTAGCTCATCACTATGGAAAATACTGCATTGCTCAGTTAGGCTGAACTAAGCAGAAAAACATCATATTCAGATAAGAAGTTAAGCCAACTACCAAAGTATCAGGCATCAATGGACACAATTGAGGAAGATGCTGAAACCAGGACCATAAGTGTACGACAGCTCACACTTCCCATCCAGAAAAACTCCCAAAAATGTAAAAATAAGAGGTCAGATGCCTTTTTTTTCTGCTATAACATTTAACGCTTGTTTCTAATCTATCTAGGCCAGGTTGTTACTATTCTTTCCTATTTTTACTTAAAAACTGTTACATTTTCTTTCATAAATCACAAAAGGTAATCCCATTTCCTGTAACAAATTTGAATAACCCTTAAGTCTGATTGTCCAAAAAAGAATGTAAGCTCCCTAAAGGTGGGATCCTTGTCCATCATGCTCAACACTATACCCCTAGCACCTAACATAGCAGCTAACACTTAGTACATGCTCAAAAGGTATGTGCAGCAGAAATGAGAAAAGGTAAATAACACTAAAAGTGAAAATATTCCAATACCTTCACCTTCATCTGTTGAGTCATCTATAAATAAATATACATGTACACAGTGGAGTTTGAGTTTCACACAAAAATTAGATCATACCATAAATACTATTCTGTAACTAGCTTTTTTTCCGCTTATAGAGGTCAGCATTTTAAACTTTCATATTTCTAGCTTCAAATTGTCTTCACTCCTTTATAGTCCTCTATCAAATTCCAGCACCGTGAATTCTGAAAGACCTATAGGGTTTTTAGGCCTTGGCCATCTGTGATTCCTGTCTTACTCTTTGTAAATCAGGATTATACTAATACTACATTTATCTGGGTATAGCAAACAATATGATGGTCCATAAACATGACTTTCCGAGATAATCCCACTTTCATTAGAGAAATATAAATTTAAACCACAGCATAATAGCAGTACACACCCAACAGCTAGCTAATTCCTTTATTTAATAACAGCTTTAAGATATAATTCAAATCCCATCTAATTCACCCATTTAAAGTATAGAATTCAGTATTTTTTTAATACATTCATAGTTGTTCAACCATCAGCACAATCAATTTTAGAACATTTCATCACCCCCAAAAGAAGACTATACCCATTAGTACTCCTCATTTTCTCCCAACCCCCCACCAAACTCCAGACAACCATTAATCAACTTTCTGTCTCTACTGATTTGCTCTACTGATCTGGATATTTCGTACAAATGAAAGATAACTCCTTTTCAAAAATTTAATGATTTGGGGAAAAAAATTTTTTTCTTCAATGTCACTCAGTCTTTTTCTTAAAACAGATCATAAGGAACCCAAGTTAACCATTCTTAATACTTAATGGTCATCACTTTACTAGAAATATTACAAGGAAGTGATATCCTTAGGAGCTTTTGAGGCCTATCAGGTGATTTGAGCTTCCACTAACTGCCGCCAGGATCAGTGCCTAAAACCTAGAAACCAGAAAGAACTGTCCTTCCTATAATTCTAATGCCTCTTTTCCCTACAGGCAGCTGTCACTTTTCACGCCTGTTACCTAAGTTCTACTGTATAATTTATAACTTCCTGAGGTAGCTTCTGAAGACTATTTCTTTTCATGAAGTAAATTTTTCTGGTTTACTTAGATACATCCATCTCCTCTCCCATTTATCTGTTTGTTTGTTTATTCATTTATTTATTTATGGCTGTGTTGGGTCTTCGTTGCTGCGCGCGGGCTTTCTCTAGTTGCGGCGAGTGGGGGCTACTCTTTGTTGCAGTGCGTGGGCTTCTCATTGCAGTGGCTTCTTTTGTTGTGGAGCACAGGCTCTAGGCACGTGGGCTTAGTAGTTGTGGCTTGTGGGCTCTAGAGCGCAGGCTCAGTAGTTGTGGCACACGGGCTTAGCTGCTCCGCAGCATGTGGGATCTTCCCAGACCAGGGATAGAACCCGTGTCCCCTGCATTGGCAGGAGGATTCTTAACCACTGCACCACCAGGGAAGTCCTATTTATTTATTTATTTATTTATTTGGTTGTGCCATGTCTTAGTTGCAGCATGTGGGCTCCTTAGTTGCGACCGGCAGGCTCCTTATAGTTGCAGCTCATGGGCTCCTTAGTTGCAGCTCACAGGCTCCCTAGTTGCGGCTAACCGGCTCCTTAGTTGTAGCACACGGGCTCCTTAGTTGTGGCATGCATGTGCGATCTACTTCCCTGACCAGAGATGGAACCCAGGCCCCCTGCATTGGGAACGCAGAGTTTTAACCACTGTGCCACCAGGGAAGTCCCCCATCTCCTTCCCATCTTTAATGTTACTGCCTAAGCTCATGCTCTGTTCATTTCCCACATGGACTTTTATAAAAGTCTCCTAACTAGTATCTGCCTCCAGTCTTGCCCAATTCATCCAATCTTTTCTCTATACTGCCACTCAAGTAACCTTTTCAAAAAAATGGGAATCTGATGTCACTCCTCTACTTAAACACCTTTAATGACTCATTGTTATTTGTATGATAACATCCAAACTTCTGAGCACTACAAGGAGGTACTCCATAATCTGGCCCTTCTCATCTTCTGCTCCTTCTCTCACCTTTTGTCCAGATTTTATCCACACAAAACTAATTATAGTTTCTCAAATGTATCCAGCTATGTCATACCTTTTTGTCTTTGTACCTAGATTGTCCTTCCCTATTTCACTTTGGTTATCTCTCTATTGTATTACTTACTAAACTGTACATGCTATTATTTGGGTATATATTTAACTCCTCCATTAGAATAAAAGCTCCTTGAGAGCAGAAACCATTTCTTATTTATTTTTGAATTCCAAAAATATAAAACAGTGCCTGCTACACAGTAAGCATTCAATAAGTGTCTGCTGGATAAGTGCTCTGGATAATGTCAAAAGCCTGAGCTCTGTATGCATGAGATGTCTGGGTTTTCAGTCCCTTCCGTAATTCCCAAACTTCACATTGCCTGTCTTTTACTCCCAGTCATGACAGACCCTCTATACCTTAATCTTATAGTCATCTCCTCCAGAGACAAACAGTGGCTGCTGCTTATGGAAGTCAATGCCTCGCACTGGACCTGGGGAAGAAGGCAGGCAATACACGTTAAAGAGAGTTATGCTTCCTAGTCTCTAAGGTGATTCTTATTCAGAATTTTCCAGTTCTATCCCTCCCATGCTCTATAATCCTAAAGAAAGTTGAAACTACTCCAGAAGACAATAAATATTTATATCTCTTTTAGCTTCCTCCTAGAAACTGTTATCTTACCATCATGTTCATCAAACTTGTCAATGAGGGTACACATCCGATAGTCCCATAACTGAATGACCCCATTGTGTAAACTGGTCAGGATCCAGGGTCTTTTGGGGTGAAAACTGAGTCCTGAGGAAAAAAAAATCAGACAATGATCCAATGAGCTAAATAAGCCCCACGATGTCACCTCCTGCCAACTCTGATAAGAAAACAGGACAGCTAGGTTGATCCTAGGTTCATACATTCATTGATTGGATGCCACACATTGTGAATTTTATGGTATTACGTGCTGGATTTTTTGTTATATTTCTTTTTTTTTTTAACATCTTTATTGGAGTATAATTGCTTTACAATGGTGTGTTAGTTTCTGCTTTATAACAAAGTGAATCAGTTATACATATACATATGTTCCCATATCTCTTCCCTCTTGCATCTCCCTCCCTCCCCACCCTCCCTATCCCACCCCTCTAGGTGGTCACAAAGCACAGAGCTGATCTCCCTGTGCTATGCGGTTGCTTCCCACTAGCTATCTATTTTACGTTTGGTAGTGTATATAAGTCCATGCCACTCCCTCACTTTGTCACAGCTTACTGTTATATTTCTTTAGATACTGTTGGGCTTTAGTTTAGGATGCAGTTACTTGGAATTAGTTGATCCTTTTGAGGCTTGCTCTTTAAGTTTTGTTAGGATGGGTCCATAGCAGCCTTTAGCTTAGATCTAATTTGGCACCACTATTAAAGCAATACCCATTTGAAATCTCTATATCATGCCCTATAGTATCAGGAGGTCTATATTGGCCAGTATGTGAGCTCAATATGGGATTGTTCTGCCTTCTCCTCTCTAGTGGTTCTTTCCCAGGTTTTGGGTCATTTCCTCACATACATGTGCAGATTAGTACTCAAAGGCCTGACAGGATCCCCTGCAGAACTCTAGGGTTCTCTGTGCAGCTCCCTCTTCTCTGGTATTTTGCCCAGCAACTTCTAGCTGTCTTGACTTCCCTGAACTCTAAACTCTGTCTCCTCAGTGAGACCACGGGGCTCTTCCCCCCTCCCTGTACTGCAGCCTGGAAACTCTCTCCAGGTAGTAAGCTAAAACAATCATAGGACTCATCTTGTTTATTTCCCTTCTCTCAAGAATCACTCTCGCACTGCCTGTTGTCCAATGTCCGAAAACCTTTGTTTCACACATTTTGTTCAGTTACGCAGGTATTTAAGGTGGGAAGATAAACCTGGTCTCTCTTATTCCATCATGACTGGAAATGGAAGTCCACAGAAGTAACAACTGCTAACAGTTTGGACTGTAGTCTTTCAGGTTTTTAATGCAATCCATATCATTTTATGAAAATGGAGATAACATTATAATGTTCTGCAAACTTCTTCCTCACTTAACTATATATAATGGATCTCATTACATTTAAGTACATATAAATGTAGACTCATTCTTTTTAACAACTGCAAGGTATAAATGCACCACATTTTAAAATTATTCTACTCATGGGCATTTAAGTTTTTTCTCCTAACTTTTATCTACCAGAAAATAGGACCTAATGAAGATGCTTCCACACATAATCTAGCCTATTTGCATTATTACTGATTTAGGCTAAAGACTGGAAATGAGATTGTTCAGGAATAAGGTATGTGCATTTAACATTTTGGTAGATACTATCTGATTGCAAAAAGACTTTATCAACATACAGTCTTAGCAAATTTCTGAAGCTACCCATTTTGCACACATTGGTCAACATGGGATGTTATCAGCTATTTGTTGTTTTGCTTGCTTTACTAATCTAAGACCACTTTTTTCATTATTAGTGAGATAAAGAGTATTTTCATTTATTTATTGAACACTTTTATTTCTTCTTCTAAACTTTCCATTAGGTTGTTCATTTCCCCCGCCCCCGCCCCCGCCCCCGTTATATACAGGAACACTCATTAATGGATATTTACTCTCAAATATTTTGATATCCTTCCCCCCCAACACTTTCCTTCCCTACTGCCCAATAAGAAATCAGGAGCAGAAGAGAAAACTCCAGGATTATAAAGGCCCATTTCAGCCATCCAGGAATTCTTAATGGTACTCTTCTTCATAACCAAGATTCCCAAGAGACTTAGAATTTGCTCAGAATCTATTCTTACATTAATAATGGCATCCAGTTTCTGAGCTATCGAGTCTACGCCAGTCACCTTTCATATAGTTTCTCATTTTAATTCTATCTATAAAAGAATGTTAATTATTCACATATTACAGATGAGGAAATAGATTTAGAAATGTTAAGTTGCCCAAGGTCGTGCAGTTCGTTACCGAATGTTTCAGGATTCCAAAGCAAGCCCACCTGACTCCAAACAGCAAATTTCTAACCACTCTGCTATACTACATTTAAAAATTTTTTTTATTTTATATTACTAAATATTCAAGATACAAATCTTTTCCCCAAGTCTCTGCCTTTCTCATTCTAACATTCTAAGAGACTACTATTGCAATTTCAGTTGTTTGTCCTCCACCTCCATCCACTGATGCACAAGTTTTAGAGTTGTCATATTCAGGAAATAAAAATAAAGATGCCCAGTTAAATCTGAATTTCAGATAAAAAGTGAACAATACTAAAAAGTTATTCGCTTTTTACCTGAAATTCAAATCCAATTAGGCATCCTCTATTTTATCCGGCAGCCTGTGCAAACTAAGACTTAACAATGTCCTGTTTCCAGGTAGGCAATAGAGTCCAATGGAGGCACTGGATGTTGATATGGTGCAGCCCAAGGCCTCCTTAAGAGAGGTAGCCAGTGCTCGTCTCCGAAAAACCTAGAGTTGGACACGAATAGCAGAGGTCGAGACTCGATCCCCAGGGCCACTCTCTACAACACAGTCATCAAAAAAACCAACAGGTCACAGGGCCTTGGGAGCAGAATAAAAGTCGCAGCACAGGCCCCAGGAGAGGAGGGGAGGAGGAACGAAGCTAAGGAACCTCCTGCGGTTCGTTAACCACTATAGGAAAATCAAATCCCGAGGGCACGCCAAAGGAGACAGGACTGCAGGTGAACCGCCCGCCAGGCCTAACCTCCCTCGGTCCCATCTTCCTCTGGTTCGCACGGTGGGCCCAATTCAGCCCGTTAAGTCTACCTTCTCTCTCTTCCCCGGTGACAGCGCCGCCCCTGTCATCCAGCCTCCGTTCTCCCCCTTTTAATCTCCATTACCTTTGACCCGCGCACTCTTGGTCTCGAATTTGGTTAGCATCCTTCAGATCTCCGGCTTCGACCTGTTAATCCGAGCCCCTGACACTCCCTGCCGTCCTTTGGTTGCCTCCACGTCAGCGTCCCTCAGCCGCGACTCCCGGAAGTTCCCCAGACACGAACTTCCGGCCCTAGGAGCTCCGGGCCACAGAGACGGCTCCATTGTTGGCCTAGAGAGGCCACTGCCGGACAAGGAGGGAACCAAGGCTTCCGCTCAACCGAGACGCAAGATGGCCACGGATGGGGGTGGCTGTGTGGCCGACCTGGGAAATCGGAGTCTCCTTCGCCTTGTGTCTTTCTGCGTCCTACTGGCAGGTGAGACCTACCCCGCCCGTGAGCTCCAGTTTGTAAGAAGAATCCTCCGGATCTGGCCAGCCCGAGTGCTGCCGTCTCCCTTCTGGTCCCCGCAGCCCCTCCGTCCCCCCACCCTGTAAATCCTCTTTCTCTTTCGTTCCCACGACAGAAGTTCCCCCTTTGCCTGGACCTGAAGGTCCCTTCTCCCCCGCGGCACGTCGTGTAGCCCCATTTCCTCCTCCAGGCCTCTTCCTGGACTTCCAGCCCCACTTTCTCCTACTTTGCCCGGGTATCTCGTTTCCCCCACGGCCCCAGCCACCCCACGCACAATCAGAAAGGACAGGTGTTAGTTAGCGTTCAGCTTTCTTCCCAGTGCGTTTAGACTTTTAAGATCAAAGCGCTTGGTTCTGTGGGTTCATTGCGGCGCTTAGGAAGGTAAATGCCTTATTTCTTTCTTTTAACTCCACCGTAAACCCGCGTCCCTGTCCTTCACCTCAGTTTGTCCCATCAATAAAGTGAAACTAAGGTAAGATATTAGTTCTCTTAACTGTCTATGCCGTGAAATAATGATTCAAGAAACTTTAGCCATTTATAATGTGCACAGGTGTTTGCTTACACCCATTTATTTTCTGGTATATGGCTTTCTAGTTGGTCAAGCCCTAAAATACAAACATGCCTGTTTATAACCACGACGATACCTTCCCCCAAATTGAGATTGTTTGTTTTAAAAATCCCCAAAGGAGAAACTAGCTGCCTCACACTGTGGGCACACACAAATGACTTACTGATGTTAGATTAACTGACAGCGTGTTTGGCATAAGTTTTCTCCCAGTTCTGTTCAGACCCCTGGAAAAATGTCACAAGAAGATTTTGTTGCTGTTGTGCTCTATATTCTTAGACTGGCACCCATTTATTAACTAATTAGTCATGTACATACAGAAAAGAAAAGCAGAAGTGTGGTTGTCCGTGCAACCAGAAGCAGGTACACCTGAGGTTAAATACCTCCTTTGACAAATCAAGTTTTTTGACTTTTAGCTTCAATGTCAGTTGCTTTATGATTTGTAGTAACCCTCTGTGGTACATAGCTGGGTGCATTTATTTGTTCCAATAATGTGCCCAAGAGGTGAGAAGAATAGACATTAGTCCCATTTTAGAAAGTATGATATACTCAAGCCATACAACAAATTTGTGACATGATAGAGGCTAGTACCAATGTCTCTCAATTTCTTCTTACACTTTTTATCTTCTGATCAGGTTTGTGCAAAGGAAACTCAGTGGAGAAGAAGATCTACATCCCCTTAAATAAAACAGCTCCCTGTGTCCGTCTGCTCAATGCTACTCATCAGATTGGCTGCCAGTGTGAGTTGAGGTTGGGATTTGTGTTCGTGGCCATCGATATTTCAGTCTGTACCCTAGGTATAATAATCCAAGTCCTGCTTGGGAGTCTTAGCACACAAATTAGGCGGTGTGGGTAGTAGGTGATAGAGAACCATTTGTCAAACCAGGTGAGATAATTAATAAGAGCAAACATTTAGGAAATGCTACATACAGGGTTCTTACATGTACATCTCATTTAACCATCACAGCAACCCCATAAGTAGGTCCTGTTATTACCCCCATTTTACAAATGATGAAACTGAGACTTAGTGAAGTTGAGTAACTTTTCTAAGATCATTCTGCTATTAAGTGATGAAGCTTGGCTTTGAGCCCCAGTGGTCTAAGTTCTAAACCAGGACTCTTAACCAGTTGGTTAGGTAGAAAGTTATAGTCTTTTCTAAGGAGTAAAAGCCTCTTATTC
The DNA here is from genome assembly GCF_965194825.1 of Balaenoptera physalus. Classification (NCBI taxonomy): domain Eukaryota; kingdom Metazoa; phylum Chordata; class Mammalia; order Artiodactyla; family Balaenopteridae; genus Balaenoptera; species Balaenoptera physalus. Next base: position 79,239,460 of record NC_138882.1, on the reverse strand, counting down.
TATGAAGTCCACTCATCACCTGCACTCTGAATGCTCTTTTTGGAACCGAAATGGGCTTCCTTAAGGCAGTGAACTCTTTGAAGAAGAAGGCATCGAGAAAGCCAAATAGTTACAAAAGGAAATAGTAAAGGATTTAGATTTGTTTTTATGTTTTGTAAATGTGTTCCAAAACAGGCTACCCTATCAATGTGGTATGGTTATAAAACTATGAGAGGGAAAAAGGTTGTAATCTGAAGGCTGAATCCCTAGTTCCTTTGCTGCTTAACCTGTTATCTTCAGATTTTGTTCTGTGGATAGTAGCTTTGTCAGAATGCAGTTTTGCAGGGAGGCAGGAAACTTAGAGTCAGATCTTGACTTCTTCATCATCAAATTGGTTACCTCCGAATTTATTTACTCCTATAAAAATGGTTAGAATATAAGTGCACAAAGCTGAAAGTCAGACTGCCTTTAATAGGTGTTTATTGATGATGCTGAGTGCGGTCTCAACAGGACAGTGTGATTGTCTGAAACCTTCCAGTTTGGTTGTAGAAAACTAGACAGTGGGAAGTGAAGGACTTGCTCAAGGTGGCAATGACTAGTTTTCTAGCCATCCTTCCCCTAGCTATACTCTACATTAATTGTCCATATCCTTACTACAGGAAATACTGGGAGTAGGTTAACTGGTTCCAAACAGTCCCAAATTATTTTTGTTGGACCTTGTTTTGTTTTTTAATATTTATTTATTTTATTTATGTATTTTATTTATTTTTGGGGCCACGTCAGGTCTTTGTTGTGGCGCACAGGCTTCTCTCTAGTTGTGGCCTGCGGGTTTTCTCTTCTCTAGTTGTGGCGTGCAGCCTCCAAGGCACATGGGCTCTGTAGTTGTGGCGCGCAGGCTCCAGAGCACGTGGGCTCGGTAGTTTGAGGCATGCGGGCTCTCTTGTTGAAGTGTGTGAGCTCAGTAGTTGTGGCGCACGGGCTTAGTTGCCCCGCGGCATGTGGGATCTTAGTTCCCTGACCAGGGATCGACCCCGCGTCCCCTGCATTGGAAGGCAGATTCTTCACCACTGGACCACCAGGGAAGTCCCTGGACTTTGTTCTTAAACTAGATTTGGGAGTAGAAGGGAGCCAGGTCCAGTGTGGGCTGAGATCAGACTGCTGGTCTTGCTGGAACCCCACTCTAGTGCAAAAGGCTAGGCCCCCATCCTCCTGAAGCTGAGCTCTAAGATATCCCCTTTGGGAATGAGTCTGCTGCATGTTCTTAGAGCAGCCCTGTGGGAAGCAAAGCAGTAGCCTCTAGAGATAAAGCCTGGTGCCAGTACAGAGAGACGAAAGGGGTGGGGCTGGACTCTGGCCACTTCCTCGTTAAGATCTTGTTTCCTTTTCAACCTACTTATTTCTAAGTCTTACTTCATATCTGTCCATCCTGAGCAAGCTACACCTGCTTAAATTTGGAGAGAAAGACCTATATTTGATTTTCTGCTTCTGATGCTCTGTTTCTATTGGACCCTTTTTTTAAAAAAAATAAATTTATTTATTTATTTTTGGGTGTATTGGGTCTTCGTTTCTGTGCGAGGGCTTTCTCTAGTTGCAGATAGCAGGGGCCACTCTTCATCGCGGTGCACGGGCCTCTCACTGTCGCGGCCTCTCTTGTTGCGGAGCACAGGCTCCAAACGCGCAGGCTCAGTAGTCGTGGCTCACAGGCCCAGTCACTCCGCGGCATGTGGGATCTTCCCAGACCAGGGCTCGAACCCTTGTCCCCTGCATTGGCAGGCAGATTCTCAACCACTGCGCCACCAGGGAAGCCCTATTGGACCCTTTTAAAAGTGCTCAGAAGGGGCTATCTGTAGCTTTCTTTACTTTCCTTCCTTTCTTTCCTTTTTTACTCTTTTCCTACAGTATGAGATGAATAGGGGTGGAAAACCTCCTCCTCATTGAAGGACCAGAGAAAGTAAGCAAGTTATTTAAGACTACACAGTCACCAATGGGAACCCAGTGTCCAATCCAGGTTTTTTCAGGCCTGTGTTATAGCTTGTCTTCTTCCTGTCCTCCTTGGAGCTGAAGTTATATATTTTTTATCTGCCAGATGAGCTTTTCCTTTTCTTGTGTTTTAAATGCTGTGGCACGCACTGTTGTCTATTGTTTTACTTAGAACTGCCATTTGGTAGCCAAATCTTTACCAAAGTTATTCCAGATTCTGATTTTCCTCTATGTTTTACTCTTATCACTATCAACATGAACTTATGAAGTATTTGCTATATATGACTTAGTTGAATGTTGGGGACCTGCTTCTCTATCTAGATTTTACCAGATCCCATGGGAGAAAAATTCTACATGGCTGGCAGTCTGAAAAGTACCTGTGGTTTTTGTCTCTTGCAAGTTACAAGTATTCCAGTGTCTTGGTTTAGAGACATAATTCTTATGCCATGTGACATTCTTATGCCATAATTCTTAAGGACCATGTGACGTGTTTTGAAAATACACATGCTTGGGTCTCACCTTTAGAGATTTAAATTGAGTAGATCTGAGGTAAAGCACAAGCATCTCTATTTTTTAAAACTCCAAAGTGATTCTGATACGTAACCAGGGTTGAGAAATACTGCTCTAAAATAATTTATGAATAACACATCCAGTTTTGAGTGGGGAGAAAACTTGTGGGGAGACCCTAGGGTGTCTCTACATGGATCACTGGGGACTTGAGGGGTTTTGCTACATAGACCTCAAGGCATTCTGGACTGGATCGTCCATCCTGTAGAACGGTGCCTTCCAGTCTTTGTCATGAAACATAGAGAAAATGTTATTTGGGACTTCCCCGGTGGTGCAGTGGTTAAGACACTGAGCTCCCAGGGCGGGGGGCCCAGGTTCGATTCCTGGTCAGGGAACTAGATCCCACGTGCATGCCGCAACTAACGAGCCTGACTGCCACAACTGAGACCAGGTGCAACCAAATAAATAAACAAATATTTAAAATAAAAGAAAATGTTATTTGTAGAGCATCCTGGGGTAATGGATGAGTCTGCTCCTGGCCTGGGGTGACCAGTGTAGGGTTTTTGGAAAACCTCGGTCCCCAGAAATGAGAGGACTCGATATCAGCACACCTAATCTATTCAAGGCCCATCATTTGGGAAACTGTTCTACAGAACTCCTTGAACTTCTTGATTAACCTTTCCCAAAACTGGCCAAAAGCAAGTAAAGTCATTTCCAAATAGGGCAAAGGAATGGAGATCCAAGGAGGCTATGAGGCCAAGGAAATCTACACATATGTTTTCACAAAGGAAGATTCAGCGCTAGAACTCTAAGCTTGAGATCTAGAGCCTGCCGTTTCATGGAGAAAATGCATGTGTAAAGACTTTGGTGTCTGCTGTTACAGAATCTTGTATATATGGCTAAATGAGGTTGAGGGAAGAGGGCAAGAAAATGAAGATCGTAGAGCCTTTCTGACATTGAACAAACAAGGCCTCTAATGAGTAGACTTCCGGCCTCCTTTGTCCTCCATTCCCTCCTAGTAGCCTTCAAACGGAGCCAGGGCAATTCAGCCTTTCAGTTCCAGTCCAGAGTTGGCTGCATTAACGCAATGTCTTGTGACATTTTGTGGGGGGGGATAAATGATCTGCAGAGTCAGTGAAGCAAAGTCAGAATGGTCAGCTGTGGGTGCTTTAATTTGACCTATTCTGTTCTGGCAGCTTCCGTTAGTGGGGACACAGGGGTTATCCACGTAGTACAGAAGGAAGAAGACCTACAGTGGGTGTTGACCGATGGCCCTAACCCCCCTTATGTGGTTCTGCTGGAGGGCACGCTCTTTACCAGGTAAGAACTCTGTGTTCCTGTGGAGGAAATGCATCCAGAGAGGGGAAGAGTCAGTGAACAGTCCTCATACTTGTGAGTGAAAACTTGCCTTGGCTGCCCTGGTCCGATCAGGGCAGGGGGTGGAGTGATCCTCCGAAGAAAAGATGGGCCATTAAAAGGAATCATCTCGGTGACCTTGTAAGTAGAGCTCTAGTTGAATAAGGACCCCAGGGAGGAAGAAGGGGTGCACAGAGACAGGGTAGATGAGATTAAGCCCTGAGTTCAGATCAGGTCATGGTTCTCACTCAGAAGCTAAGAGACCGAAAAGACAAGAAATGAGTCGACAGTGTTGATTCCCCTAACTCCCCATTTGTTTCCATCCTAGGGGGCAGGATGTCGGGCTGCCTGATAACCTCCCTGCCTTCGTTCATGGCATTGTCACCCTATTCCAGGAATCTGATGGAGAAGATGAAGGGGAGAACCAGCCGAATTGCTGGTCTTGCAGTGTCTTTAGCCAAGCCCAGTCCTGCCTCAGGCTTCTCTCCTAGTGTGCAGTGTCCCAATGATGGGTTTGGTAAGAGCCCCAAGGGATCAGGGGAGCCTGCTGTCACCCAAACCTCCTTGTTGCTTCATTCTCACGTCTTGGAGGGCTTGGGAAGAGGTGTGCGTCTGTCTGTGTATAGTGTGAGCAACTGACTCCCAAACAGAAGATTCGTTTCTTTGTCTTTACCACTCATCCCTTCTCTCTCCTGCTCCCCTTTCTTCTGCTTACCTTCCATCCTCCCTTTTTGTCACATGCTCAGATCCCTAACTGCCCAGCTTAGGGCTCCCTGATACCAGTGTCTGTTTTAGTGTAGGTGGTGATAGGTTGATACTTGCTTCTTTGAGTCACCCCCTCCTTCAGAACTCTTAGTCCCAATCCTATGATATCCTAGCCCTCCTTCCTTACCTGGTCCCTGAGTGCTTGGTGTCCCAGCATCCTGTCCCCTGTCCTCCCTTTCAGGTGTTTACTCCAACTCCTATGGGCCAGAGTTTGCTCACTGCAGAGAGATAGCATGGAACTCCCTGGGCGATGGCTTGGCTTATGAGGACTTCAGTTTCCCCATCTTCCTTCTTGAAGATGAAAATGAAACCAATGTCATTAAGCAGGTAATGACTCTGCCAGCTCCTAGCAATTCCACTTAGAAAGAGAATTATTTTTTAGGCTCTTCTCCTGTTTAGAGGGAGTCTCATTCTACTCGTACACCATCTGAAAGACAGTTGCTGCAGGAAGAGCCAAGAGGTTTATTTTTCTCACATTCCCCTGTCCTGTTTCTCTCCTGCCTGAAATTATAGCATTAAAGGCTTTTAGACTGGAAGAAAACATAAAGAATATTTAATATGAGATACGGGATAGAACCCTGATTATAAGAACCCTTAGTGTGGTAAGAAAGAGCATTGGACTAGAAATTGAGAGATTCAATTCAGTAATTTCTGAAATTCTTTTTAGCTCTAATGTTCTCTAATTCTAATCTAATGTTCTCTAATTTTGATACATAGAGCAGTTAAGAGGTTTGTCCACAGTTACATGGTGAGTTGATGTGCAAGCTGTCTTGAATTTCATTTTTCATCTCCCAGTTTGGTGCTCTTTACAGCAAATCACATTAGGAACAGTGACTGAAGCTCCACATTGGGGCAGGCCATTTGGTATAGGGTAATTTCATCTGCCCCAACTAAGTCATTGACTCTGTGCCCCTTGGCACCTCTTGGTGAGTTTTTCTCTTTGACCTTATAGCTCCTGTGGTTGTACCAGGACAACTGTAGCTCAGGGACAGATGTGGGAATGGCCTAAGGATGGTGCTGGGCCCTCCTCCTTCTGGGAAGTATGGGGTGGACTCCACAGCTAGCTGCCTCATCGGGGTTCGTCTCCCCTTGTAGTGCTACCGCGATCACAACCTGAGTCAGAACGGCTCAGCGCCGGCCTTCCCACTGTGCGCCATGCAGCTCTTTTCACACATGCACGCCGTCATCAGCACCGTCACCTGCATGCGACGCAGCTTCATCCAGAGCTCCTTCAGCATCAACCCAGGTAGGACAGATCCGAGGCGAGCTGGGTGCCCTGGGCTGGGGAGGAGGGGTCAGGCCAGGGAATGTGGGCGAGACCACTATCGGGACAGAGTGGGCACAGGTAGGGAGCACTGGGTGGGAGAAGTGGAAACAGTTCTACACAATCGAGGCAGCTTGTGCCCGAAGTGGACGGTGGCAGAGAAACCAACGTGGAAGAGTGGAGACAGAAAGTGACTTACAGAGAGGTCTTCCGGGCCTTCTCTGTAGATACCTTCTCCCTTACCTGTTGATCTCTCACTGTCTGTGTCCTGCTCAGAAATCGTCTGTGACCCCCTGTCCGACTACAACGTATGGAGCATGCTAAAGCCTGTAAATACCTCTGAGACGTTGGAGCCCGATGACAAGGTTGTGGTGGCTGCCACCCGGGTGAGTGTTGGCCCCTCATCAGGGCGGGCAGGGCTGGCACAGAAAGGGCAGGCAGGGCTGTTTTGGGCATATCAGGTGTCTGAGTCGCTACAGTGGAGAGCCTCAGACGGAGAGGGATCTGGGCTGTGGGACTCTGGGGTTCTAGCCATCGCCGCAGGACATGAATATTTTCTTGGCCAGAACAGGAGAGGGGGACTGGGGCCTGCCCCGAATTTCCATTTTCAAAGTGTACCTCCCCTGCCTTGTCTGCCGTGCCCAGCTGGACAGTCGTTCCTTTTTCTGGAATGTGGCCCCAGGGGCTGAAAGTGCCGTTGCCTCCTTCGTCACTCAGCTGGCTGCAGCTGAAGCTCTGCAGAAGGCACCCGATGTGACCACCCTGCCCCGCAATGTCATGTTTGTCTTCTTCCAAGGGGTGAGGGCTCTTTGGCTGCGGTGGGATGGCCGGGAAGGAGTGGGTGGTAAAGATGGGAGTGGCTGTTGTTTGGGGAAGATCTCAGCACTTGACTTAATTGTTATTCAGCAGAGAGCTTCTGGATGTGTCTATGCGTGTCTCCCTTTCAGATTCCCCCACTGTAGGAAGCCTTTGCACCCTGACCTGGAATTGGTATACTGCCAACTCCCTCACTCCCCCACGGGTACTGTCTATTTGAGACATTCTTTTACATTCTCTGGACCCTTTCCCTGCCACCTCCACCCAGGAGCCCTGAGGCTCCTGCCTCTCCCCACTGCCACCACAGCCTGGCCCTAGGGTAAAGGAACAGCAGCCGTGGCTCATTCGGCGGAGGTGGGGGAGAAGCAAAAAGCAGACACTTAACAGCTGATGTTCGCCTTGGGCCTCCACTTAGGCTGCTCTCCCCACGTCTGGGCTCGAGAAGTCCTGTGACACATACATGTGAGACATAGCCACAGCTGGGAGCTGGGGTAGGGAGGAGGGCAGAGTCACGTGACTAAGCTGGCCAGCAGTTGAGATGACACAGACAGTAACCTTTGTACCTACAGCTTTGATGATCTGGCCCCAAGGCACTGAGGCTGCCCTAACACTTTGGAATCTCTGTTCCCTTTCCCACCCGTCTCCATCCCTCAGGAAACTTTTGACTACATTGGCAGCTCAAGAATGGTCTACGATATGGAGAACGGCAAGTTTCCTGTGCAGTTAGAGAACATTGACTCATTCGTGGAGCTGGGACAGGTGTGCAGCATGTATCCTCCACCCCTTCCTTCTTACCTCCTAAAGCTTCACCTCTGCTGTTCTCTTGTCCCCACTGCAGCTGCCACCACCTCTTCCCTTGACTTCTGATCCCACTCTTTTCTCCCCGATATGGGCCAGAATGGGAGACTAATTATAAATGTTGCTTCTTCATCTTCCCCTCAGGTGGCCTTAAGAAATTCACTAGAGCTTTGGATGCACACAGACCCCATGTCTCAGAAAAATGAAACTGTACAGAACCAGGTAATCTGAGCATCTCTTCCCCTCACTTTGTGTTTCTACAGCTCAGAATATGGGCACCCTCTCGCCCTGGCCCTATCCGCACCAGCCTCCAGGGCCTGTGAAACAGGACCTTAGGTTGGGTGTTGGCCAAAGGGTGAACACCCCAGCTGTTACAGCTCCCTGGGAAAAACCATGAGTTCAGCTCCTGTCACTGTTCCCTGGGATGGATGGTTCTCTGATCATTCGGTGCCTAGCGAACTATCACTGCCCATTAAGGACAGGGTGTGAGTGGCTCCTTTCTCTCCTGCTGCCCTTCCTCATCCTGGCTGTGTAAGACTCCCTACCCAAACTGTCTTCCACTTTCCTCGCTCCTTGTTCAAGACCCTCCCTCCCTCAAAATAGGTCTGTTTTTTCCCTGAGGTCCTCTTCCTGCCGTGCCAGCTTCAGTGTCATCCCTGCTCTGGCTTCTTACAGCCCTTACAGAGCGGACTACTGGTGTGGCATTCAGCATTGTTTTGTATTATTTTTTGCTCCTCCAGTTCTACACAGCAAATAATAAGTAAAACATCGGCTGAGGATAAGACAGTGTCCTGAGGACAGTGGGGTTTACCTGTAAATATGAAAAAAAAGAACCCACAGGCCTCTTACTTCTCTGTGCTGTAACTTAAACAGGATGGTGGGAGCTGCAGGAAAATTCAGAGAGCCTTGATCCCAAAAGGCTTGAAGGATTTAGATCTAGGAGAATTTAGGGCTGCTCAACAGGTTGGGGACTTGAAGTAGAGAGTGTTTTAGGTCTAAGAGAGACCTCTTCCTGCTTCCTCTCCCCAGTGCGTCCCATCAGCTAATGCCCCTCATCCCCCAGGTGGAGGAGCTCCTGACCACCCTGGAGAAGAGCGGTGCTGGCGTCCCTACTGTAGTCCTCAGGAGGCTGAGTCGGTCCCAGCCTCTCCCACCATCTTCTCTGCAGCGATTTCTTCGAGCTCGAAACATCTCTGGCGTTGTTCTTGCTGACCACTCTGCTGTCTTCCATAACCAGTAAGAGTCACCTAGCCTGCATCCTCTTTGTTCCCGAAGAGAATCTATTCTGCAGCCAGAGGTCCATAGAGAGAAATGTCTCTGTGTCAAGAGAGATCACTGCTCGCCCCTGTCCCCACACGACCCTCACCGAAGTCTCAGGTCAATCTGTGTTCTTTGCTCAGTGTCTTTTTCACATCTAACCTGGTCCCCTCGTTTGACTTGACATTTCATCTTAGAAAACAGTCCTCACCCTGAGCCCTTTCCTAGCACAATCCTCCTCATTTGTGGTTCCACCTCTCCAAAGCTCTCCAGGGGCCTGAGTTCCCCAGGGCTGCCAGCAGAGGGCATCATCTCAAACGCGCGGCAGAATGATGTTGGGGGTTCTTTGGCTGGAGCACAGAGAGCTGTCCCTGCTCTCTATGACCCGCCCAAGGGTGCCACAGACAGTGCTCATACTCTGTGAAATGTAACATGTTCTTGCCATGTGGTAAGCGCACGTGGTTCAGTGTGGGTGTAAAAATGTCCCTACAGCGGAGGGGGCTCCAGCAATAAGGTGTGAGGCCCTGGTAGTCACCTCTCTCCTGGTCCTAGGCACCCCTAAACTGCCCCTAACTTGAGGCCTAGGGTAACAGGGGACTTGACTCACGCTGGATTGCTAAGCCCCCAGCCTCCCTTCCCTTCTCAAAACAGGCCAAGTGAGTTTCTGAGTCAAAATGCATAAGCTCTGGTTCTCCAGCCCCCACCCAGTAGCACCTTCTCAGTTATTTAGGGTGGTGACGGTTCTGATACATAGGGTCAGCTCTCTTCTCCAAACCTGTCTTCTGTATCACTTTGTGGTGAGGGGTGATTCATCATTTGAACATATGTTGGACTTGGCCATGAGGCTGACTTGGTTCTGTGGGGGGCAGGCATTCAGTGATGCTAGAGGCTGGGAGCGGTCTCCTCGTAGCTGCTCTTCTAAGATCTGTCTCCTTGGGGCTTCCCAAGGAGCATCAGGGTGGTTTGACCCAGTGTAGTGTTACATATTTGTGGACAGACCTGCTCGTCCCCCTCTACTCCCAGCCGCCTTCAATATGAATGTACATTGAAACAATCATATGATTGCTCTGATAACGTATGGCAGGGTTCTCTGAGAGTCATCTTAGCCACCCTCCTGTATCTCCGACCCAAATGACACGGAAGTGTCTCTTACGTTTAAAGATCTCCCAGGAAGGAACAGTTCCTGCATTGCGATCTTATTTACCTTTTCTATCTTGTCGGTCAGACGAGTCTTTGTATTTAAGCACTCCCACGCTCACTCCTACTTCGCCATTCTCTACACCTTCTTCAATATGGAATCCTGATTTTCTCTCTTCCCTCCTCCCTGTATGAGGAAAAATGAGATTCCAAGTTCCTGCAGAAGGGACAGTTGAGGGAGGAAAGGGCAGGGCCCTGGCTGAGTGCAGCCAAGGCTCATGCTGGCTTTCCTGGCAGCTATTACCAGAGCATTTACGACACTGCTGAGAACATTAATGTGACCTACCCTGAAGGGCAGAGCCCTGAAGAGGACCTGAACTTTGTGACAGACGCTGCCAAGGTAGCACCCACCCGGGCTGGGTGGGAGCATGGGGAACACAGTGCAGACGGCTAGCATGTTAGTGTTGGAGGTCAGAGAACCTGGGCCATTCAGCCCCCTCCTCACCTACTACAGGCTCTGGCAGGTGTGGCCACGGTGCTGGGACGTGCACTGTACCAGCTCGCAGGAGGAACCAACTTCAGCGACACCATTCAGGCCGATCCCCAGACGGTAAGAGCAAGTGGGCCCTGGCTCCCTTCTGTCTCTGTTTACACAGCAGCCTACCCCATCCTTTATCCTGGTCCCTTGCCTAGTTTCCCAAACCTTGGCATTCAGCGGCCCTGGATGTGCAGGTGAGGATCACTGATGCCCCAGGGAGCTCTCGGGGGAACCTCGTCTGCATCCTGTGGCCAGCCACTGTCTCCCCAGCCCCAGTGTCTGGCCAGTCTGGTTCCTACCCCATGACTGGGTCTCCACTAATAATTCTTTCCTTGGGCTCCAAGTCACAGGGGTCTCTCTTCTCCCTGTCCCGATCCTAGGTTACCCGCCTGCTCTATGGGTTCCTGGTTAGAGCCAACAACTCGTGGTTCCAGTCTATCCTCAGGCCGGACCTAAGGTCCTACTTGGGTAAGCACCTGGTGTGCGATGGGACCCTTAACGAAGGGAAGGGATAGAGAAAAAGTCATCATTTTGATTTAATCTTTCCTTTCTCCTTTTTCCTATTTTCTTTCCCCCCTGTTTTCCTTTCTTCCTCCTGATATTTGTTGGATCCTTTTCTCTTAACTTTCTCTTCTCTGGCTCCTGCCTATCCCTGGGCTCTTCCTATCCCTGCCCATCTGCACCCCACCTTCCACCCATCAAATCCTCCCTTCCCCTGTGGTCTCCGGTCAGGTGACGGGCCTCTTCAGCATTACATCGCCGTCTCCAGCCCCACCAACACCACTTACGTTGTACAGTATGCCTTGGCAAATTTGACTGGCAAGGTGATCGACCTTACCCGAGAGCAGTGCCAGGATCCGAGTAAAGTCCCCACTGAAAACAAGGATGTGAGTGGTAGTGGACATTGGAGGCGCCCCAAGGGTCCCCTTCCCTTGGGAAAGTTGGTGGATCTCCTAGGCCCAATTGGACCCAAGAGATTGGGATGGAGAGGTAGAGGGATGCAGCCCTTTGAACTTGAGTATCGAAGAGGCAGTAGCCTGGGTAAAAACGGACCATCTAGAGGGTAAGGGAGTGAGAGAGAGAGGATCCTGTCAGCCCGTTTGCTGTGGCCTGTCTTCTGTGCAGCTGTACGAGTACACTTGGGTTCAGGGCCCTTTGAATTCCAATGAAACAGACCGGCTTCCCCGGTGTGTGCGTTCCACGGCACGACTCGCCAGGGCCTTGTCCCCTGCCTTCGAATTGAAGCAGTGGGGCTCTACTGAATACTCTACATGGACTGAGAGCCGCTGGAAAGACATCCGCGCCCGGATTTTTCTGATAGCCAGCAAAGAGCTAGAGGTGAGACACGGGTTGGGGAGGGTGGGGCGTGGGGGAGGTGGCAGAGGTCTATTTGACCTCTTTCTATTGCCTCTTGTCTCTTACCCCTTCCATCTCCCATTTGCCCCAGATTTGCCACAAAAACCTGCTGCAAATCTGTCCCTGGTCAGCCAGCATGTGCCATTAGGAAGCTTGTCTTCACTGATAGTTTGCATATGTGTTCATTCTGGACATATGTTCCCATGGAGACCCAAAGAGATAAGCCTTCCCCTGTGGACCCCATGTAGCCCTTCCGCAGCTCCACTCCCATCCGGTATGTCCACCAGCCATCGCTAGGATGAGTCAATCTAATAACTTATTGAACACCTGTCACAAGTGAGTCAGTCATGTAATTGGCCACAAGAGAATCAAAGTTATGGGCCCTACCTTCTGGATGCTTAAAATCTAAGGAAAAAAGACAGAAGCAAGGACAGAGGTACTTTACTTCTCTTTTCAAATGGGGAGACTAAGTCCCCAGACTGGGGAGACGTTGCCTATGATTGCTCAGTACTTGGTGCTTGGAGCCAGCTCTGGAATTCCAGTGCCCTGGCTCCCAGCCCCAAGCAGTTATCCACAACTGCACTGAGTTCTGAGAGCACCTTTCTCCTTCCCTGCCCATCCCCTCCTGCAGTTTATCACCCTGATGGTGGGCTTCGGCGTCCTCGTCTTCTCTCTTGTTGTCACCTACTGCATCAATGCCAAAGCCGATGTCCTTTTCATTGCTCCCCGGGAACCAGGATCTGTGTCTTACTGAAGAGGACCCCAGCTTTTCCTGCCAGCTCTGCAGTTCACTTCCTAGATCATCTGTCCCACTGGGACATAAACCACTAGTTTGTCACTGGAACCTCTCTGGGCCTGGCTCGGACTGACATTAACATAAAGTGGAACTGCCCAAAAGAGACAGTGAGAGATAAACGAGTTACCTGCCGCCCACATCTTCCCCTTCCCATCTCCCCTCCCCGTGTCTTCTTCCTCACCCCTGCCAAATCCTGGGATGACAGATAGAAGCTTCTTGCTCCTGTTTCGACTCCTAGCTACCTACCCTAACTTTCCCTTCTTCAGGATCCCTCTTCTCTTTCCATCCCACCTTATACCTCCCTCTGCTCCCCGCCCCTCACCCCCTTCCTGACCAGGAAGGACATGAAGGGGTGAATGCCAGGAACAAACTGCAAGGAAGCCCTGAGGAGGACAGGAGCCATCTGTGGGCTGAGCCTCCTGTCTCCCTCCTGCTGTCCTGTCTCAAGGCCCTTAGATGGCACATCAGGGTGGGTGTGCTGCTGGGTGGGTATCCCACCTCCAGCCCACAGTGCTCAGTTGTAATTTTTATTAAGCTGTAATATCTATTTTTGTTTTCTTTTTTCCTTTTGTGTGTGTATGTGTACGTGTTTATAAATATATAAATAACGAGTCTCATTAAAACAGACTCTCCCACATGTCCTGTACCATTACCTGTTCTTCTTCCTGAGCCCCCTTGTTCAGTGATCCCAGATTGGAGTCATGGAACCGTAACCTCACATGCTCTCTTCTGAGTCCCCAGAGAGCCCGAGTAGTAAGGCTCTGTCAAAAACGGTGGAAGTTCTGGCAGAAGGGTTCCTTATGGAGCCCTGAAATCCTGGTTTCCCTCTTGTAAGAGTGACGTTAGCACGGTTTCTTCCCAGTTTGTATTCGACAGACATTTCTTTCCTTATCTGAGGCCTGGGCTGGGGTCCAGAGATGAAGGGAATACAGCAGCCTTGACCCTTGAGTAGCTCACATTTGGGGTAAAGGGAGAAACATACACTCACAACTAGGTGTAGTAAATGGAGAAATCGCAGCCTCTCCAGAGTGCTCTGGTAGCACATGGAGGGGTTCAGGGTAGTGGGGGTGGCATTTGGAAAGGCTGCAGAGAGGAGGAGGCACTTGGGTGGTGATTTAGAGCTCACCAGGTATGGAAGCACAGAGCCAAGAAAAGGCATGGCTTACGCTTGAGAATGGTAGGTTGTTCAGTGTTCCTGAGCCGTAAGGATCTGCAGGCAGGCTGGGGCCAGGTCACAAAGGCCCTTGGGTGGCATGCTAAGCGGTTTGTGCTGTCAGTGGGCATTTTGTAGACCAAAACAAGAGTAGTTTTGGACCCTTCTAGAAAGAGAATCTCTGCTCTTTGGAGATACTCTAATTCCCCGGGTCTTCACAGAGGCAGAATTCTGGAGGATAGCAGAACTGCTAGATGATGGGCAGGGGCTGAGTCAGCTGAAGGGGGGGGACGCGAACCGGTAGGAGTGGCGCCTGAAGCCAGCCTTCTCCCCTTGCTGCTGGCCAAGGGCCTGTCTCCAATGTGCCTGAAGACAGCAGAGATGGAAAAGAACTGGCCATTTTCAGAGTCCCAAGCACTCCTCTTAGTTTCCTGATTGGACTATTTACCTTTTTCAAATCCTGCTGAGAGGAGGTGATTTTTCTCGAGGTTTCTCTCCAAGCTCCCTCAGGGGCATGTTTGGGGTTCTGGGATGTGGAAATATACCCCGCTGCTTCCCCTCCACCACACCCCTCCCAGTTTGAGCTGGAGAAGCTGTGCACTGTGCTGGCGGGAGTTGAGCACAGCTGCCACCATCGCCTGGGCCCACTCCATGCCTCCCTCGGCCAACAGGTCTCCCAGTGGACAGAGCGCTAAGCTCCCTCATCCTGCTGGCAGCTTCTGGAAGCGGGGAAGTGGCTGAGAACCAGTGAGAGGGCTGAACAGGGAAGCGGAGGGTTAGGCAGAATCAGTAGATGGGGTGGGCAAAAGAAGGGTACAGGATGCAGGGTTTTCTGTCCTCCGGTCTCCTCCGCCTAGGGAGGAATCTTCAGCACCAGCTTGTCTTCCGCCTTCCATGCTACCCCTACCTCACCCTCCCCCCACCCCAAAAGAAATTGCAAAACCAAAAAACATGTCTCCTGAGGAGACCAGGCTCCATGGAAGGGGCAATAGACCCCCAGATGACCCACTGGGGCCCTCTTTCTGAGACCACAGTCTAACTCCTCCCCAGCCACCTGTGTCCTGGAGACCGCATGCGATTGGCTAGCAGCATCTTAGGGCCACAGACTTAACTTGTTAGCCTCCCTCTTCCTGCTTGGTCCAGGCCCTGCTTGCCTTTGTGCCGCCTTCTGAAATTTGTCATTTTCCAGCTCCTCCCTTGCCCACAGGGCTTCCCTCCCTCCCTACTCCTACCCACTGCTAGTTCTCACGGCACCTTCTCTTCCACCCAACCCACGTGGACTGTTGAATAACAGACCACCCTGCTCCAGGACCCAGTCTGTCATGTCTCTACCTCTTGTGACACCTGGTCCCTCGAGACTAGCACCGAAGGCTTTCCTATTAGCTGGTTTCTCTTTCCCAGCTTCTCTGAGTAAAGGGTTTACTCTTTTCTGTCTCCCACATCCCAGAGGCACATCCTGGGAGGAGATATTTTCACCCAGAGTCTGGTGTTCTGTACCGAGATCTCACCTTTTTCAAGAGGACTTTGTTTCTTCCAGGGACCATATGATAAGCCCTGAGAAATTGTGTGTATGGTCTAAGTCATTCAATAGATGGGGGAAACAGTAGCCCAGAGGAATGGCGTGGCTTGCTCAAGGTTACACAGCATATTAGAGCAGAGACTGGAACATTTCTTATATCTGCACTGGCAGCTACAGTGGTAATAAACATTTATTGAGCCTGACTACAGGCAAGGCACTCTGTCCCAGCATCGTAAAAGGGTATGAGATATGGCACCTTCCCTTAGAGACTTAGGATCCAGAGTCTAGGTGGCAGGATGGGACATGACACAGATAAATAACCAGGCCAGGCAGCATATGTTCCATGCAAAATCAGTGCTATAAAAAGGTTCTACCCGAGTTCAGAGGATGGAGGGTTTGCTTTGGGTGGGGCCGGTAAGGAAGAGCTTCATGTTGTTGTGGGAAGAGTCAGGACCAGATTTTCTGGAGTGCCTCCAATGCTCTGTGTGACTTTGGAAAGGGCGCTCCCCTCTCTGGGCCCCAGTGTTCTCATTTGCACAAAGTGGAGTCAGACCGAGGCTGCTGTCTGAGGCTCCGCCCTGCTCTGACAGTCAGCCTCTCTTCCCTTCTCCCTTTCGTCTTAAACCCCTCAGGGCGGGGGATGGCTTGAAGGGTTGGCCAATTTGTGAGCTTTTGAAGGTAGTTAGAAAGTTCTCCCACTGGAGAGGGAGGCCTGGGGGGCACTGATTGCCCTGTAACCCAAGGACAGTAGACTTTGCAGGTAGTGGCATAATGTGGTAGAAAAGCCATCCTGAAACTCAGCATCCCATCCTCAAAAAAGCTTGGTGGGAGTTGTTGAGTTGGTGGGAGTTTGGGAAGCAGCCTTGGAAGGTCAGGGTCCATGTGGGCTCAGGTCAGATTTTGATTCCTTTCTGAGTCCCACACTCAGAAGGTAGAGGGGTTGGCACACTCCTGTTGTTGAGAAGGGCAGCTGGAGCCCCTGTTTCCAACCAGGAAGAACATGGGGCAGGAGCGGAGGGGGCATCTCAGGAGGCTTGAGGAGATGATGCAACTGTGAGTAAATATTACCAGCCTCTGGCTCTGGCTGGCTGGCTGCTCAGGGGCTGGGGGCCAGGACCCTAGAGTCCCCTGTCTCTCCCCCCATCAACTGAGGAGGAGTTAGAGAAACTGGAGGGGAAAAAGGAACAACAGAGATGAAAGAGGGTATCTGGAAAAAGAATAAAGGAGTGAAGGGCAAGCGGAAGTAGGCAATCCTTGATGGGCTGAAGGAGGGCAGGAGGCTGGGAGCGCTCTGAGGGAGCTGAGCCTGAGGGGAGAGAGGCCAGGCGGGTGTGGGGGGTGGGGTGGGGAGTGGGCCCAGAGCTGGTGGTGACAGATGGGTGGACACAAAGAGGAGGGCTTCGGGGAAGACAGATGGATGGGGGAGGGAGGAGGAGAGGTGGGGGGGCAGTGGTCGGAGGAGGCCTAATGAGATTGGGATGGGCTTGGAGCTGGGGAGAGGTGAGCAGAGAGGAGAGAAGAAAGGAGAGGCTGCCTTAGGAGACAAAGGCGACAAGGCCTAGGGGGCCAGGGGTGAGAGAGGGCTCAGGGCCTGGCGTTGAAAAGGGGCTTCCAGCCGGGCTGGAGGCAGAGAGGGGGACAGATTGTGGAGACCCGCTGTCACCTAGAGGCACAGAGAGGTGGAGACAGGGAAAGACAGACTGAGGGACAACACGTGGAAGCAGACGAGGAGGGAACTTCAAAGACGGAAGAAGATCCAAGACGAGCCACCGCTTCCCAGGAATATAACAGATCCTGCCCAGGAGCTCCTGTGACCCAGAACACACATGATAACACCCCCGCCCCGGGCCACTCCCCGGACGGGTCGCGCAGTGTGGCACAGTGAGGGTTAATGCCGTCTGCTCTCTCTGCCAGCCGCTTGCCTGGTTGGGTCCCCAGGGCTCCCCACATATGTCACCCCCTCTCCTGCCAAACCCACGGCTTCCCAGCTCCTCCAGGCCCTGCCCCCACCCTCAAGGACCAGGCCCCCTGCCCCCATGTCTTCCCTACATCCCAACCTCCCTCCCCCACCATCTACCTCACAGGCAGGCAGTGTGGCGATGAAAAAAGATGAGGAGTAACAATCTGAAAAATTGAACACCTATCAAATGCAAAATAACAATAAACCACAGAGCCACACTCATCCTCCCACCCCCTCCCCATCCTCCTGCCCTGCTTACAGCAAAGAAAGACCCCAACACAACTCCCAGGGTTCTCCTCCCCCCGCGGGGCCTGGAGCTGCCGGCAACCTGAGTTGACCTCAGAGCTCTCCCCAGCCTCCCTCAATCATCATGCCTCATATACACACACGGACGATTTCTTGCCACCTTTGAATCACTGCACAAATGTAAGGGTTTGGGGTACCTAGCACTTTCCCACGCACGGTGGGACAAAAGCCCTACGAGGAAGGCAATATTTTTCCCATTTCACAGATGACAAAATAGGTTCAGTCAAGGTTAATGATGTGTCCAGGGAATTCCCTGGTGGTCCAGTGGTTGGGACTCCATGCTTTCTCTGCCAAGGGCCTGGGTTTGATCCCTGGTTGGGGAACTAAGATCCCACAAGCTGCGCAGCCAAAAGAAAAAGGTTAATGATGTGTCCAAGGTCACCAGGACTCGGACCCAGGTCTACTGGTCCCAAGTTCAGTAGAATTAGTAGTTCTTCCCACCACTCCATGCTTTTAGCTCCTCCTCTTTATCACACGCTATGTCCTTTTTAGGTACACCCCCTAGGTGCAAAAACTGAATCCCTGAGTGAACACTGGGTCTGGGGGCCCCAGAGTCCAGGACCCTGGAATGACAGATGCAGAGGAGGCAGACAGAGGTGGTTCCAGAGCACTCTCCCACCCCCATGTACCATCAACCCTCAGCTTGCACTGGGCACAGCCTGGGCTGGGTGCTTCAAGGATGGAGGTTGCAGGGTTGAAGTATCTGAGCCGAACTGTCTAAAAGCAGGGAGGCCGGGAACAAGGATTCGGTTTCTCTCTCCCATCTCCACCCCACCATGGTTCCCTTCTGCTTCTACGGTCTCTCCAGGTTCTGCTTCTGTTTTTCTCAATGTCTCACCCTTGGGGAACCAGGCCTCCCCATTTCAGTAACAGTCCCTCATCTCTCTAGCTGTTTGTCGTGTCTCCCCTCCTTGTCTCCCTGTCTCCAGTATTTTTTTGTTTCCTCACAACTGTCCGCACTCTGCTTCCCCCATGTCTGTATATCTCCGCCCTGTCTTGGGGCCTCCCTCAGGACCCTCTCCCAGTATCAATACCTATCCATCCCTGAATATCCATGTTTTCTCCACGTCCATAATTCACCCAGGTCTGTGTCTCCCTAACCATCTCCTCTTTTCATGTCTCTCCCCATGTCTCTATCCCCCTGTATCTTGCATCCCCGAATCTTCCACAAAGCCTTGGCAACGTGGCAATTCTGCTCCCATCTTCTCTCTTCTATCTCTCTGTCTCCCCTACGTCTCCATCTCCCCGTAATGAGTCTTCCCATTTCTCTACATCTTCCCCATGTCTGTAACCTCATGACTCTGTTTTCTCATCTTGTTCCTCTCTGTGTGTGTCTCGACATCTCCCCACGTCTCCCCCTTCGTTTCCTCTGCTTCTTCTCCACCTCCCATTTGTTCCGTATCTCTCCTCTCCTCCATGGCCCTCTCTGTCTCCCAATTTTCTTGGATGGGGTGGAGGGCAAGAGGGTGGGGGAGGTAGGATTGTTGTTGCTGGGGGCTCATTAGGTAGAGATTGGTTTTTAATCAGCACCATGGCAATGATGATGCAAGAACTGAGATGCCACCTGATCCCCTGCCCCCCAGCCCCCCTCCTCAAGCCTCCTTTCCCCTCCAGCTCAGCCAATCTGCTGGCGCCTGGGCACCTGTCTGGGCCTGCCCAGGTGGGAGTTGGCACCTCCCAGACCTGGGGGCGGGGGAGCTTGGGGAAGAATTACAGGACTCCCCTTAGGGAATGCCTTACCCTGGAGAAAGCCCAGAAAAGGTTGATCAGCAACAGGGAAACGGCAAATGCTTCCAAAAGCCTGCATGTGGACTGTGCTCCCACTAAGGTCCAGACACATTACATGCATTATCTCACTTAATCTCCATGGCAACCTAAGCGGCAGCTATATTTAATCCCATTTTACAGAAAAGGAAGGTTGAGGCTCAAGAGGTTGAGTTACTCATCCAAGGTCACACAGCCGACAAAGCTTTCTTCACTGTAGCACTGTAGCCGTCTCTGGAGTCCTCCCAGCCGTGGTTCATTCTGGATATTCACAGAGGTTCAATGAAGACATTCAACAGCTGAGTGGGGAAGAGAACTTCAGATACGGAAATGTAGCCCACTGCCTCTGTGCTTCCCTTGCTCCCTGCTCCTGCCACCCTATATCACACACACACACACACACACACACACACACTCAGACACGCACACACATGCACACACAGGCTGGAGGCAGCTGAGCTATTGATGTGAACTTAATCAATGCCCATTTGCATATGATTTTGTAGCTAGTTTTCTTATTGCTCATTTGATGCCCCAGCATGCTTGAAGCCTGCCTGGGTGCCCTGCCCTCCTCCCCCAGTGTCCTTCCAACCCTGGTTCCTCCTCTCCCGGCGCTCCTGTACCCTGCTCCGTTTAGCCTTTACCTCTTTCCTCCTGAGAGCCCCCAATTCCCAGTGGGTCAGGTTGGGCCAGCCAGCCTAGAAAAACTCCTTGTAGGATCTGTGTCGGGAATCTGACCCCACTCCTCCCCTGGTGATGGGGTAGGTGGGAGGCTGGAGGCTGGGATAAGAGGGTGTGGGGTGATTGAGTCCCAGGGTGACAAGGGCAGGGGCCTGAACAGTAGTCACAGGCAGCCTGGCAAAGGGGCTGGTGGGAACCAGCTTTACGAAGAATGAGAGCTTGGTGAGGGCAAGGACTCTAGGGACCTCTTCTGCGTTTTCGTGCTGTCCACTTGCCCTTTTCTTGATTTCCCTGTTAGTACCTTGGAGAGCCTTCTTCCCAGGGAAAAGGAGATGTGGGAAGGGGCTGTCAAAGCCCAGCTGGGACTCAGAATGGGACCATGGCACTTAAACCTGGCTTGCTGGGGGCCTCTGTCCCTGTCACCTCTGGTGTGGGAGACTGAGGGGTTTCATCTGTGATCCTGCCCTGGCTCTCGCCCCAGCCCCACCTCTTCCCCAGCTCTCCATTTCTTGCTTATGAAATATGCATGGAGAACAGATGTCCCTGCTCCCCCACTCCCCGCCCCCCCCCAGGGCCAGCCCCACCCCCAGCTCCCAGGGGGGTTCCCAGATCCCTCTGCCAATGGCTGCCTGGCCTTACTGTTTAATATTGATAAGGGGGGGGCTGGGCCAGCCAATGGAGAGCTGGGGGTGTGTGTGTGTATCTCCATATATATACATAGGGCTGGGCCAGCTCAGGTGTGTATGTGTCTGTGAGCGTGTGGTGTGTGTGTGCGTGTGAGTGCGGGTGGCCCCAGTACCTGGCCAAGCTCACCCCCTCCACCTGGGCCCTATATCCCCAACATGTGTACCCCTCTCCTATGCCCCGGAGCCTGTACAGCCACGCCACGCTGCCCCGGAGAGGTCTAGAAAGCTGGTCAATAACTTTGCAGACGGATGAGCTCTGAGCAGCCAGAGGAGACTGGGGCTGTCAACGCTGCCCCCCTGTCCTGCCAGCTTGGATCCCCTCACAGGCTCCTCCTAGGTAAAGGGGGAACCAAAGGCTGGGGAGGGGTGGGCGTGTCCCTCCCACTCTCTGGCTCAAGTCCCCTCCCAGAGCCTCCCTCTAGTTTTCTCTCACGCTGTGTCTCTCTCTGTCCCTGCACCTCCCTCTTCCCCACTTCTCCCCTTTGACTCTTTGTGCCTATCTGTTCTCAGTCGGGTTGGGGATGGCAGAAGTGGGGCAGGAAGTCCTATCCTGGATGCTTGGAATTCTGATCCTCGGAGCCTGCAACTTTGAAACCAGAAGTGGATTTTGGGGTGAGGACTGACTTGATGGGTGAATAGAAGCTGCTGCCAGGGCTGGAGCTGGGGAAGACAGTGGGTCCAGGTGGAAATGGGACTGGGGTCAGATTGGGAGCAGAAGGGGGGAAGGGAGGGCCAAGTGATCAGGGATGAAGGAACATGGGGACCAGGCAGAGGGAGAATCGGGCTGTGATAGATGTGCCAAGAACCCCATAGCTGAACTCCTGGATCATGGGGGTGGGGAGTTGGTGCACTAGACACATACTGGGAGGTGCTGACTTCGGGGCCTCCCATGCTATTGCCATCGATCTCCTCGTGTTGCTTTGGACCCTGGAATATGCGGTGTGTTCTAAATTTCAGCACTCACCCCCTTCTGTTTTGTGTTATGGCTGTGTGTGTACATGCTGTCAGATGTTGATGATCTCACACCCCCAACCTCAGAGCTTACTGTTAGTGGACTACTCATTTGAGCCTGTTTTCTGCATGGTGGGGCGGGGCAAGGCTGGGGAGTCCTGACCCCTGTGAAGGTGTCCATCAGGCAGGAGAACCCGGACTGGTGAGGAAGGGGATATGGTGATTGCGAAGGAGCCTCTGTGCTTCTGTTTCTGCCACTTAAGTCCAGCCGAGCTCACAGTGAGTGGCCCACTGTTCCCACTTGACATTCCCCCACAGCAAAGCCCTTTCCCCAGCCTTTCCCCAGACCATGTTCCTGCTGCCTCTCCCTGATTTCCTCTGGTCCCAGGGACAAGCAAGCTTCGCCAAGCCCCAAATGGTGGCCTCCAAAAGCTACCCCTATCCTTCTCTGCCGGCCACATCTGAACTGGCCTTGGGCTGGGGGAGGATGTGGAGTGGAAAGCTGATTATGTTCCATTTCCCCAATCTTCCTTGCAGAGTTGCCGAAAGGGCCAGGGAATGGCAAGGGTTGAGGGTGTTGAGGACAGAGCTGGAGGAAGGGACTGTCCTGAGCAGGGGGATTGTGGAGATACAGGGGAGATATCTGTATATCAGATACCTCCCCCTGATTCTAGTGGTCGGGGTGGTAGGATCTGGTGTCTGCAAGGGTCCTGTTGTGGGGTTTGGGAGCTGGGAGGGACTGAACTGGGCAGCTGTGCCGAGCTCCATATGCCCCAGTCCACTCTACAAAGGGCAATCTGCGTGTTTATCATCCCCTCCCCTCCACACACACATACAGAAGCAGCCAGGGTGGAGACAGGCCCTGGGAGGGAAGGGATGGCAGGGCCAAGGCTTGCAATGCTCCCCTCACAACTGGGAAAGGTTTAGAGCCACAGCCAATCTCTCTTGGAGCTGTGGCTCCAATCTCGCTCAGTTTCCGCCCCCCCTTTTTAATTATTAAAAAAAATTTATTGTGATAAAAACATATAACATAAAATTTACTATTTTAAGTGTACAGTTCAGTAGTGTTAATTATATTCACATTGTTGTGAAACAGAGCTCCAGAACTTTTTCATCCTGTAAATCTGAAACTCTATACCCTTTGAGCAACACCTCCCCGTCCCCACCCTCCCCTCAACCTCTGGTAAGCACCATTCTACATACTGCTTCTATGAAGATGAATACTTAGATATATCATATAAGTGGAATCATACAAAATTTGTGTTTTTGTGACTGGCTTATTTCACTTAGCATAATATCCTCAAGGTTCATCCATGTTGTAGAATTGTGACAGGATTTTCTTCCTTTTTAAGGCTGAATAATATTCCATTGTATGTATATGCCACATTTTCTTTATCTGTGTATCTATTGATGGACATTTGGGTTGTTTCCATATCTTGGCTATTGTGAATAATGCAGCAATGAACATGGGGGTGCAGATATATCTTCAAGATCCTAATTTCAATTTCCTTAGACATAAACACAGAAGTGGGATTGCTAGATCATATGGTTAATTCTATTTTTAATTTGTAAAGGAACCTGCATACTGTTCCCATAGCAGTTACACCATTTTACAATCTCACCAACAGGGCAAAGGGTTCCAATTTCTCTCCACCCTTGACAACACCTGTTATTTTCTGGGGTTTTGTTTTGTTTTGTTTTGTTTTTTTGATAGTAACCATCCTAATGGGTATGAGGTCATACATATCTCATTGTGATTTCGATTTGCATTTCTCTGATGATTAGTGATGTTGAGCATCTTTTCATATGTTTGCTGGTCATTTATATATCATCTTTGGAGAAATGTCTTCAAGCTCTTTGTCCATTTTTAAAATCAAGTTATTTAATTTTTTGTCGTTGAGCTGTGGGAGTCCTTTATAATATCCTGGATATTAACCCCTTATCATCTATATGAATTGCAAATAATTTCTCCCATTGCCTTTTTTTTAAAGACTTTTTTTTTAAAGGAATTCCTTTATTTTTATTATTTATTTATTTATTTATTTATTCATTTTTGGCTGTGTTGGGTCTTCGTTTCTGTGCGAGGGCTTTCTCTGGTTGCGGCAAGCGGGGGCCACTCTTCATCGCGGTGCGCGGGCCTCTCACTATTGCGGCCTCTCTTGTTGCGGAGCACAAGCTCCAGATGCGCAGGCTCAGTAGTTGTGGCTCACGGGCCCAGTTGCTCCTTGGCATGTGGGATCTTCCCAGACCAGGGCTCGAACCCGTGTCCCCTGCATTAGCAGGCAGATTCTCAACCACTGCGCCACCAGGGAAGCCCCCATTGCCTTTTCATTCTGTTAATTGTGTCCTTTGACACACAGAAGTTTGTAGGTTTGATGTAGTCCCATTTGTCTATTTTTGCTTTTGTTGCCTGTGCTTCTGGTGTCACATCTAAGAAATCATTGCCAAGTACAATGTCATGAAGTTTTCCCCCTGTGTTTTCTTTAGGAGCTGCAGTTTTCAGTCTTACATTTAGGTCTTTAATCCTCTTGCTCAGTTTTATCCTGACCCTGTCCTTCTCATTGCTCCTCCTTTCCAGTTGCCGACTTTCTGGATCTCTTCCCTTCTCTCCATCTTTCCTCTTACTCCTTGACACCATGGCCTCCTGCCTGTCTCTCCTGCCTCACTGCCGCCACCCCTCCCATGTTTCTGCTGTTCTTTCCCCAAGCTTACAGTACCTCCCCCTCTCCCAGCACATCTTAAACCTTCCTCACCCCTCCCCATCTCTGAGCTGTCCCCTCCTTCCTCCCTCTGCCCTTACCGATTTCCCCTTCTCTCTTCCAGGCTCCCGACCAGAACGCTGACCATGGAACCCTGAAGTGGCTCTCACTTCCTTGAGCTCAGTGGCAGACCCCACCACCCCAGGCCCTTCCTGCCCCTCCCGCAACCAGCTTTCAGGCTCCCAGAGGGAGGGGTGGGGAGGGGATCCTGATCTCACAGGGCGAGGGGCATCCATCATGATGCTCAACTCAGACACCATGGAGCTGGACCTGCCTCCCACCCACTCTGAGACCGAGTCCGGCTTCAGCGACTGTGGGGGCGGGGCGGGCCCTGACGGGGCGGGGCCGGGGGGGCCGGGAGGGGGTCAGGCTCGCGGCCTGGAGCCGGGAGAGCCGGGCCGGAAAGACCTGCAGCACCTGAGCCGTGAGGAGCGGCGGCGCCGGCGTCGCGCCACAGCCAAGTACCGCACGGCCCACGCCACGCGGGAGCGAATTCGCGTGGAAGCCTTCAACCTGGCCTTCGCCGAGCTGCGCAAGCTGCTGCCCACGCTGCCCCCCGACAAGAAGCTTTCCAAGATTGAGATCCTGCGCCTGGCCATCTGCTACATCTCCTACCTGAACCACGTGCTGGACGTCTGAACACTGCCTGCCTCCCGCCCTGGATTCACTCCTCTCCCTGGGGCTTCGCTGGGGTCCCTCCTCACCGCTCACTGCTTAGAACGACCTCTCCTCCCTGAGCCCCTGTACCCTGGCATAGCATGTACCCACTGGCCCCGGGCCGAGGCAGAGTGCCCACCGGTTGGTCGGTTGGTCGAAGGCGACTTCCTTTTACTCACCCAGGCACCCGGAGGGCTCTTCTCGTGGGTACCTTCTACAGTTTGTGGTTGGGACCCAGCCGGTTAGAAATGTTTTTGCTTGGGTGGTGGGTATACAGTCTTGGAGTCTCCCCCCTGGTTCGCTCATGGGCTGCTGCCTCTTCTACTCCTACATCCAAATTTTCAGAGACACACCCCTCTTCCCCAGACCCCGACTCTGTCTCCCATCCTGTCTGCACCCTGTTGCAGCTTCTCCTACCCGTGGTAGAGAGGGGGCATGGGAACAGGAAAGGGGAAGGCTGGGGTTAGAGGGGGTGGGCTTTTTCCTAGACATCTCAGTCTAACCCTTGGGAGGCAGGGGCATGGTGAGGTAACTCCTGTGAGGGGAATCTCAGTAGCTGGGGATTATGGAAAAACTCTTCCTGTTTTCTATCTTGTTCCTGAGGCTTAGCATATACAGACCTCGGATCTTACTTGGTAGTGAGTGCCTTGCCCTCTCTGAGCTATTTGGGCCCCTCCCTATCTCCTCCTACCCCAACCATCCCAATTTTCTTCTTCTTTGTGTGCAGCTAGAGAAAGGGAACCTAGATCTTGGGGTAGGGGGTGATGTCCCCCAAATCAGCCCAGAGTATCTGCAAAAGGCCCAGGCAGTGAGTGGGCCAAATCTCATGTCTGCTTCCTCCATCCCAATCCACCACAAAGATGTGCAAAGCCCACACTGATTTCTCCCTCGGATGCAGGGGGGATGCCCTATTGTTGCCCTCTGGGAAAGCTCAGCTCTCCCGGCCCTAGGACCTCTTTATTATATTTTTTCTGCTTCCTTAAGCTGCCTTTAGCAAGGGAAGATACCCCCCTAGCCCATCCCACCTCGAGGCTCTCTGCCCTACCCCCATGTTGCTGAGCACCCCCTGCTCACTAGCCCAGGGTCCGTGGCAGAATGAAGGGCCTGAGGACCTGTGTAGAAGAGATGAGCTCACCGCACTTCCCATGCTCCCACCTCCCTCGCACCAAACTCCTAGCTCTACAAGGATATTATTTATTTACGTATTTATTTATTTATTCATCTATTTATTTACTTATTTATTTATAAATACTACTATTTATTGCCGAGTCGTGCACTTTGGGGTCGAGTGAGGGAGCTCCTGGCCGTCCTAGCCAGGTCTCTCTTGCTTCCTCCCTAGTTATTCCCTTCCCTTTCTTGCTCCTTCTGTAACTCCAGGTGTGTGTGGGGATCCCTTTTGCTCACCACACCCGTATCCCTTCCTGGGATCCATCTGTCCTGACAGCCTAGTCCTCTGGGATGGCGCCCCTCCCCCACTTCCAGGGCTCCTGGATCCTTCTTCAGCTCCCTCCATCCCCAGACAATCCCACCCCAGTCCTGCCTGCTCCTTTTCTCTCTCTAGCTCTCTCCCATGACCCTCACTTCTTCCTAAGACCCCCAACAGTGGGCCCTAAAGGTCTGTGTCCTGTGTCCTGTGTGTGATTTCCTCCTGTTGCAGTTCTGATTTCATACAAAAAGAAAAATTAAAGTGACCTCGTTCTAGCACCAGGTACAGCTGTGGATCATTCAGTTGGGTTGGGAAGCTGGACTGCAGGCTATGATAGAGTGGGCATTGAGGGTCCTAAGCTTTGAAGGCTCTCCTGATGGGATCATGAGAGCTCACTATGGTGAGCAAATGAAAAAAGAGAGAAGAAGGGGTCACAGTAAAGAGGTGCAAGGGGAGGGTGTAACAGGTCCCAGGCCTCTCCACCTAAAGTGCCATGTCCTTCCGCCTTGGCACCCACTGAGTGAAACTTTCTGACCCCTCTGATGTGCTTCTGCTCCTGCCCCCTATGGATCAGAGAAGGAGCTGAGTGTCCCAGTGGAACCCAAGTTAAACATGTGTCTGTGAGTCCATGTTGCTGGGTTATGAAACATTTCATGCCATGGCTATGAAACATGGCCTTCCCCATTATTGTCTCTGAGCTGGATCAAAATTCCTTGCAATCACAGTTCTTGGCCCATTTTGTGTTCCCCAACTTTCAGATACTGGAGAGAACACAGTGGAGGACCTGGTACTAAGAGAAGAATAGGGAAAGGGATAAAAAGTAGTGCTGAAGGAATATCAGAGGAATCCTGGAAGGGACTCTAAAATCAATTTATAGATAAGGAAACTAGAGCCCAGAGAGGAGAAGGACCTTGCCCAAGGTCACACAGCTAGTTAAGGGCAGAGAGAAGGTTCAAACCCAGGTTCTTTTTGTGCTATGCTGCCAATGCCCCTCTGCTTCTCTGAAATGAGCCAGCCTGACAGGTGACACTCTATGGACTCCCTATTTTAACAGGAACTTTGATAAACTAGAGAGTATTCAGAGTTGTGTGGCCAAGAAGGCAAAAAGTCTGGAAACAACTTCACAGAAGGAATAGTTGAAACATTGAGGATATGTGTCTTTACAAGAATAGATTTAGGGACAAGATGATACCCATCCTCAAATATTGAAAGAAAAACAAAAACAGACATTCTATGTGGTCCCAGGAGGCAGAACAAAGACCAGTAGGTGGAAGTGATAGGAAACAGATTTTTAACTCCAAAAAGCGTTGCAACATCTGGAGCTGTCCAGCAGTGGAAGCGCCTGCCTCAAGGAGGAGGAGTCCAAATCGACAGGCTGAAGAAAACACTGTAGGCAGAGTTGCCAGGGAGCCATTCCTGCCAGATGAAATCCTGGCTAGGTGAACTTGAAGATCCTTTCCAAACTTTAGGTCATCTGAGAAGGCTGAAGGCCAACACTGGGAGGAAGATGCTGAGATGTCCTTCAGTCTCTGAAGGGTGCTGTTTTCATCTCTGATGGGCAAAGAATGACATCAGCAGCAAGAGGGGTTTGAGGTAGACTTAGGGAAGAACTTCCATACAGGAAGAGGTTGACATCTTCCCTTCCCCATCTGATTTAGATGAAATGTACTCTGCCCAGAACCTGGCAAGAGGGAGGGCTGAACAGAGACCACGGAGAATCTGAGGACTACAAGGGGCCAGGGTGGGAAGGGAGCACAGAAATTGCTGAATCCAACACTTTTGTTTGAAAGGCAGGTGAAATGATGAGACTCACCCTTGATGGTGGACTGGGGTTACCTGGCCCCGAGTGCTTTGCGCCTTCCACTGCACAGCTGCCTCAGTCCACTGAGTGCCCTGCCTCCCTCTCATCACTTTGCCCCGCTGGAAAGCAGAAGGGGTTACTGGGCCCCTCCCCTCAGGGATCCCTTAGGGCCTGGGGGTGGTGAGAGGGGGCAGCTGCAGCTGCTCTACTGCTAGCTCCGAATTTCTTCAGATAATCAATTGGCCTCGGCTGCCGCTCTGCTCCACAGGATGGGAAAAGAAGGAGGTGGGGAGTGGGAGGAGGAAGGGAGAAAGGGACCAGGTCCTGGGAGAGGAGACTGTCAGGGAGATGGAAGTCCCTGGATGAGGGGAAAAGAGAGCGCTCCGGGGCTAGCACTCAGGGAGGAGGGAGGAACGGAAGGTTAGAAGAGGATGCATCTGGGGGCCCTCGTTTCACAACCTCCAAACCCCAGCAAGTGAGCCAGTGGGGTGGGGGAGGGGCGGTTTGGGGGCACCTGGCGAGTGAGGCTCTGGCACCTCACCCCTCCCTCCTCTAGCCCCTCCCCATCATGCCCCTTCGAACTTTCCATGCCCTCTTCCATCCCCAGTTACTGCTGGCCTTGACCCTCCCATGCTGTCTGTCATAATTGCTCCCCTCTGCCCTTTTTCTCAGAAAACCCCACCCCCAGTGACAGAGCAGACAGCAGGGCCCCAGGGGTTTGAGAGAATGGGGGGGACTTCTTAGCCACTCCTCCCACTCCTCCCCTTACACACACACACACACACACACACACACACACACACACACACACACACACACTGTGTAGGCTGCCAGGCATATGGCCCCTTTGTGCCCACACAATGGAGGCCCTGCCTGTGCCCCTTTCCAGTCTGGGCACAGGGCTCCTCTCCCTCATTTCACCCACCTTCCTTCCTTCCCAATGCAGTGCCTGACTTCTTTGCCTTCTCTTCTTCCTCTTTCTGCAAGGCCCCTTAGGCCACCCCCTTCCTTCATCTTTCTGAGTCTTTCTTGCTTTCTTCTGTCCTTTCCTAAGCTCTTGAAATCCAACTGGGTAAGGATTGGGGACAGAAGAAAGAAGCTGACAGGAAGGTTAGTCCTCAAATGCTAGTTTGCCAGAGAGAAGAAGGAAGAGAGCAGAGAGGGAGTTGGGGAGAAGGGAGGCAGTGTGGTGGCCGCAGCAGAAGCAGCAGCATTGTGCTAGAGGAGAGAGAAAGCTCATACCTGGCAGCTGGAGGATGCGTGTCCCAGCTCCATACTTACCTTTTACGCTTTGTGCCATAATGAGCAAAGCACATGCTTCCCTGGGCCTGAACTTCCTCATCTGCAAAAAGGGGAAGATAATAAGACCTGCCTCAAAGGGGTGTTATGAAGATTAAACGAGATCATCGTGGCAGTGCTTAGCATGATAAGTTCTCACTTAGGGTACCTCAGGGGCAGCAAGTAAAAGGACCAACCTGTACTGTTGCACAGTCTGTGCACTGTACAATGTGCCAGGCCATGGCAGTGAAGGGGCCTGATATCCAGCCCTTGTTCCACCACACCAGTTGTGCCACTGGTGCCAGTGAGGATGCATGCATCCTTCAAGAGTTGGCCTTAGAATCAAGCCCCTCATGTGGGTTCCTGAGCATCAGTCAGGAGTCCAACCAAAAACTCAGGAATCCTGACCACCTTGGAAACCAAGATAGAGTGGGAGGGGACAAGAGGCTGTGGATCCCTTAGCTCAGGCTTCTCTGGAGAGTTGGGTAGAGCCAAACTCTGAAATCTGATAAACTGAGGATGGAGACATAGCAGCTGAAGAAAAGGGGGGTGGGTGCTGAAGAAACAGAAAAGGAGGGAGACCTGGATGGGGGAATGTGGTCAGAACGCTGTGCTGGGCGGACCTCTTGCTCCTCCTTTTCCCCTGTTCCCTCCTTTAAGCAACCAGGTCTGATTATTGCTTATGGAGCACTGCCCCCTGCTGTCCGTGATTAGAGATGTTCTCACTCTTCCCCCTCTCTGGCTGGGAGCTGCTAAGAAATGGGAAATCAGAAGATGGTGCTAGAATGGGGACAAAGGGTGAAGGAGATGTGGTGGGACCTGCAATCCAAAGTTCTCTTCTTGTCAGAGGTTTCTGGAAGGTGGATGAGGGTTGATTGCTGTCTAGGGATAAATGGTGTTTCATTTACATATATTAATGGTTTATAATTTTCGTATTGATTTTTTCCTGTGTCCATTTCATTCAGGGTGTGTGTGTGTGTGTGTGTGTGTGTGTGTGTGTGTGTGTGTGTGTGTGTTTTCTACTCCGAGGGTGCTTGCCTGCTTCTGTGGTCTCTGTATGCGTATACATTGGTGTGCTTGTTTTTGTGCCCTTTTTCATGTTGGAATCTGAGTGACAACTGTCAGGTATGGGACAGAGACCTGAAGCTGTTTAACTTCCTCGCCTTCCCTCTAGGTTTTTTGTTTTGTTTTGTTTTGTTTGTTCTGTTTTGTCTTGTTTTTTACTTTTTATTGGAGTATAGTTGATTTTTACAATGTTGTGTTAGTTTCAGGTATACAGCAAAGTGAATCAGTTATACATATGCATATATCTACTCTTTCTTAAGATTCTCTTCCCATATAGACCATTACATCCTTCCCTCTAGGTTTTACCTCTGCCTTCCAGCTCCATCAGCCACATGGTTATTTACAAGTGACAGACTTTTGCTGGCTTCTGCCCTGCTTTGATCATTCCAAGAGCAGAGCCTTGTTCTGCTTTCACCTGGGACTCTTGGGTTTAACCTGGTCCCTGAGTGAAGTGAGAGGAGAGCGAGAGCCCTGAGATCACCACCTCTTTGCCGTCCACCTCTCTGCTGTCCTTACTGGCATTTAAACTCCAGCCTTCTCCTTTTATAACCTTGTAGCTGTCTCCTTCACCAGTCAATCCCATTTTATTCAGTGCACCATGCATTTATTAACTAGCCAATGTGTGCCTGACACTGTTCTAGGATCTGAAATACAGGCCCAGGCTCCCCTCAGTATCTACTGGGGAGACAGACGTGGAAACACATCAGTTTCCTGAGGGTGAAAAGCATATGCAAGGATCAGAAGTCAGTATGAACTCAGAGGGAGTGCTGGTGAAGGAGGGAGCAGGTAAAACCTGAGCTGGGCTTCAAAGACTGAAAGGGATTTGCCAGGTCTGTGAAGGTGCTTGCGGAAAATTCTGCCGTGTGCTGTCAGGAACCCCCTTTGCAAATTTCCTCCTTCACTGGACAGGGCATTCACCTTCCCACATGCAGGAGTGTTGACTCACAGCCGAGGAGTCTTTCTCCAGGAATTGCCTTTGGAGGAGGAAAGCTGCCTTGCTTAAGGCTGCACTCCCTCCCTAGGCAGTGTACATGCAAGGGCTGCTTGGTGCATGGGGTTACACAGCCCCATTCCAGGGACAACCATGAAGGGCTGTCCCAGCTTGAGATCCCCCATGGGATTGCCAGAGGCCTCTCCTGCAATCCCATTGCATTTCAGTTTAGCTCTCTGCTTAATACAGCCTCTCTCACACCTCACAGGTATTCTCTCCTGAAAGCATCCTCCTGCATACACCTCAGTGTGTAAGAATCTCTTTCCCAGGGAACTCTACCTGAGACAGCGATATTCCAGGTAGAACGCACTGTAGGTACGAAGGCATGGAGGCCTGAGGAGGCTTTGTGAGCAAGAGCACACCATAAACAGTTTGGTATTGTTAGGACATAAAATACGAGGGGCTGGTGGGACAGGAGAGTGATGGAGAACGGCGGGAGAGGTAAGCAGGGGCCAGGCAGGAGAGGCCTTATGCGTTATCCTAGGGAGCTTGTCCTTTGCCACTTAATGATGGGAAACCAGTAAATGTTGTCGAGTAGGGTAGATAAATGCCATCAGGCTTACATTCTAGAAATGTCACTTTAAGGACAGTTCTGAAGACAGACGAGCAAGGGTAAGATCTGTGCAGGGAACAGTTTTAGAAGGCTATTGCAAGGTCAGCTGAGAGAAAAAGAGAGTCTATTTAAGCAGTGGCAGAGGGAATGGAGAGGAGAGGACAGATTTAGGAAAAGCTGTTTAAATGTGGATTCAACAGAACTTGGCGATTTATTAAATGTGAGAGGCTAGAAGAGAACTCCCAGGTTTCTGGCTGGGAAGCCCGGATGAACAGTGGCGCTGCCTTCCAAAATAGACCAAATAGGAGGAGAAACTGTGGGGGATTGTGGTGGGGATGGTGGCAGTAGTGGTGACATACTAAGGACACACTGAACAAGAACTGTTGAGGAGTCTTCCCATGGAGCTGTCCAGAAGGAAGTTGGCTCTCTGGTTTTGTAACTAAAGAGTTGGACCTCTTTGCTAGGACGTGTCCCAGAAATCTCCAACTCCACATCCCCAAACTGGCCTCCTTATTCTCTCCTCCCCTCATCCCGACTTTTCCCTTGTTGCTCCTCATATGACTAAATGGCACCATCAGCATTCAATTGCCCTGGCTCCCACCTCCAATCCGTCATCAACATCTATCCATTTTGCCTTCTAAACGAGACTTGGAACCATTTCTTTATTTCCATGAGTGTCACCCCTGCTTTCCGTTGCCTGGACTAGCGCAGTTGCCAAGCTATCTCCCTGCCTCTTGGTTTCCTCTCCTTAAATCCACCCTCCAGACTGCCATCAGAGTGACCTACCCCCAGTGCAAATCTAATCACGACAGTTCTAGATTCAAGTCCTTTTAATGGCTCCCCATTATTTCTAGAATAAAAGCCAAATTCTTCAACATGGCACGAAATTCCCTTCATGGTGCAGCTCCTGCAAGTCTTTCCACCCCGACTGCTATTCCATCCTTCACACTTTGTCCTCTAACATTATAAGGAGCTCTCTGGCACGCTCCACATTGTTCCTGACTTCTGTGCCTTTGCTCCTACTTCACCTATGTAGGTCCTACTCAACCTTCAAGACAACAAAGATGTCCCCTCTTCCAGGAAACCCTCCTATAGCCTCAAGTTGGCTCTTCCTGCTCCCCCTTAGCTTTCTATGCACATCTCTATGATTGCCCTCCCCACATTGAATGTTACTGAGATCATTTACCTACTATCACATGGGTTTTGGTGTGACTTGGGTGAGTTACTTGAAATCTCCAAACATCTGTTTCCTTATTAGAGATAACATGTTAAGCCCTTAGCCCCATGCTAGTGCATAACAAAGCTCAATAAATGGTGGTTATATTAAGACAAATTATTGCTTTTATTATCTTCCACTTCAGTTTTCTGTATTGTCCCAACATCTACCTGTTACCATTCACCTTGAGAATACGTATTCATCTATTCCAGTCCATTTGACATTTCAGACGGGGTTCTCGTTAAGCTATTTTCCTCTGGAAGCTGTGTCTTATCTTTTCACTCCACTGGAAGCCATAGGATTACTCATTTTTAAAAAGCGTTTAAAAAATTACTGGACTTCCCTGGTGGCACAGTGGTTAAGAATCCACCTGCCAATGCAGGGGACACGGGTTCTATCCCTGATCTGGGAAGATCCTACATGCCGCAGAGCAACTAAGCCCATGTGCCACAACTACTTAGCCTGCACTCTAGAGCCTGGGAGCCACAGCTACTGAAGTCTGAGTGCCTAGAGCCCGTGCTCCGCAACAAGAGAAGCCACCACAATGAGAAGCCCGCGCACCTCAACAAAGAGTAGCTCCCACTCGCTGCAACTAGAGAAAGCCTGAGCGCAGCAACGAAGACCCAACGCGGCCAAAAATAAATTAAAAAAAAAAAAAAAAAGGCAAGTTTAAAAAAAATTACCAAAGTAATATATGCCTATTGTAACAAATTCAAATAATACTAACATACATACATAGAGTTAAAAGCAGATGTACCAACTGTGTAGGTGTGAATTACATACCCCTCCCCCAAAGTAATCTGTATTAACCATTTGGTCTGAACCATCTTTCCAAACTTTACATTACAAATATATATAAATACATAGGTGCATGCATTTAAAATTATATTGTACATTTACTGTTAGACTTTAACTTAATATGCACTGTTACTTTTTTTTAAACAACACACTATAAAAATCTTTTTTATGTATACATACAGACTAACTTCACTTTTTAATGCCAACCTTTTGAATGGCTCGTTTTTTGTTTTGTTTTTCTTAATTTATTTGTTTTTGGCCGTGTTGGGTCTTCGTTTCTGTGCGAGGGCTTTCTCTAGTTGCGGCGAGCGGGGGCCACTCTTCATCGCGGTGCACGGGCCTCTCACTATCGCGGCCTCTCTTGTTGCGGAGCACAGGCTCCAGACGCGCAGGCTCAGTAGTTGTGGCTCACGGGGCTAGTTGCTCCGCGGCATGTGGCATCTTCCCAGACCAGGGCTCAAACCCGTGTCCCCTGCATTGGCAGGCAGATTCTCAACCACTGCGCAACCAGGGAAGCCCTAACTTCACTTTTTAAACTTCTACATAGGACATATGTATGATAATTCATGTAACCATCCTCCTGCTGATGGACATTTAGGTTAATTCCAATCTTTTGTTATTAATAATGCTGCAGTGTATATCATTCTATGCATACATTTGTGCACTTATGTATGTATTTGCTCACTCAAATGTGAGCATTTTAGGAAGGTAGATTCTTAGAAATGGAACTGCTGGATTCAAGAGAATGTACATTTAAAATTTTGATAGATTCTTCCAAATTGCCCTCCAAAAAGTCTTTATCGACCTCCACTATACCCAACCATACATGAGAGTCTACATTTCTTCACACCCTTCATAGCAATGGATATTATCATTCTTTTTTATTTTTTCCAACTTTACGGGCAAAAGAAATATCAAATTTTTCTTTAATTTGAATTTTCCCTATTTGAGGTTGATGATAATAATTTCATATGCTTATTAGATAATTTCATATGATAATAATTTCATATGCTTATTATTTCATATGCTTATAATAATTTCCTATGCTTATTTGTATTTATTCTGTGAATTGCCTGTTCAGATCATTGGCCTATTGAAAAAAACTGTTTATTTATTTTTTATTTTTTAAAATTTTTGGGTGAAGTAGAAAAGAACAGCTTTATTGCTTTGCCAGGCAAATGGGGACACAGCAGGCTCGTGCCCTGAAAAACTGTGTGTCCCAACCTGAGGGGATTTGGTGAGGAGTTTTATAGCAATAGTTCAAGAGTGGGGTTGCTGATAAGGATCAGGGTGAACGCAATACCTTGCACTCCTTTGATCTAGTCTCAGGTGGTCTCCTCATGAGCTTCTCTGGTTCTCGAGTGAAAAAAACTGTTTATTTAAAAAAAATTTTATGCAATATTTTTTCTTTTAAAAAATACAATTGATTTTAAGGAAAACAAAAATGTTTTTGCTCTTCTTTTGTTCAACTGCTATAATCAAGTTAATTCCTCAGTTTGTGGCACACTAAATAATTCGTCTATGCCTCCTTTTTTGTTGCTTCCTCTTTTCCCATCCTTGACCCTATTTTCCTTGCCACCCCTCCCATAGGAATCTACTCATTTATTTAGTGCATGTGTTTGAATCTCCCTTTCATCCCTTTATTGACTCGTATGTATCCATGATCCGTACATTACATTATTTTGCATGTTTTTATATTTCAGGACAATATTGTGATGTACATCTCATTCTGTTTCTTTTACTTTTTCTTTTCTTTTTTATTCCTACTGAGCAATGTGTTTTAAAATTCTATTCTGCTTTTCTTATGAGATGGAATTTAAAACACAATATATGGTGAACTAGTTCTTTTTTTATCTGCATATGCCATATGTACATTCTATCAATACCATGTATTTATTATATAAGATTTTTCTCCCCCAGTTTTTTTCTGCAATGGATATCCTTGAATATGTCAATTTATTTATCCTTTGCAGGGTCATTTTTGTGATACATACCTAGGAATGGAACTGGATTATAGAATATACATATATTCAATTTTATGAGATACTTCTAAATTGTGCTACAAAACATATCAACTCACCTTTGCACCGGCAGCTTGTGATGATCTCTATTTCCTACCACCTCACTAGCACCTGATATTATCCAACTTGTAAGTTTTGCTGTTCAGGTAAATGTAAAGTCATAAGTATTCTTTTATTGTT
Organism: Balaenoptera physalus; assembly: GCF_965194825.1. Lineage (NCBI taxonomy): Eukaryota > Metazoa > Chordata > Mammalia > Artiodactyla > Balaenopteridae > Balaenoptera > Balaenoptera physalus. Next base: position 79,203,146 of record NC_138882.1, on the reverse strand, counting down.
TTGTTTGATTGTTGGGAATTTTCTAATTGATTGCAGTATCTCTAGGATTATAGGATTGTAAAATCTATAGGATTATGGATACTAACTCTTTTGCCATGCAAAACATTTTTATTTAGTCAAATTTATAGTTTTTTTCTTCTCTGGATTCTGTATTTTGGGCCTTGGCCTTCCCGGCTCCAAGATCAGAAGATAAAAAAAGAAACTCCACTGCTTTCTTCTAGTAGTTATATTATTATTATTGTTTTGGTGTTGTTGCTGTTTACCTTTGGTCCTTTGATCTATCTGCATTTCATTAGATATAAGAAATGAGGTAGGAATCCAACTTTGCTTTTTCCCAATGGTTACCTAATTATCCCAATACAATTTATTGAACAATCCATCTTTTTTTAAATTAAAAGAGCAATTTTATTTTTTCCTTTGCAATATTTTCACATATTACTTTTTTTTTTTTTTTTTTTTTTTAGTTTTGAGAGTTCTTTATATAATCTGGATACAAGTTCTCTATCAAATACGTGATTTGCAAATACTTCCCCCCAGTTTGTGACTTGTCTTTTCACCTCTTAGAAGTGTCTTTTGAAAGCACAAGTTCTTAATTTTGGTAAAGTTCAATTTATCATTTTATGTCTTTTATGGACCATGCTTTTAATGTCACGTCTAAGAGATTTTTTTTCTAACCGAAGGTCAGAAAGATTTTCTCTTATGTTTCCTCCTGGAAGTTTTATATTTTACATTTAGCTTTGTGATCAATTTTGAATTAATTTTTGTGTATGATGCAAGGTGTGGATTGACATTCTTTTTCTGGGGGTGTAGATATCCAACTGTTCTATATTAAAAAGACTATCCCTTCTCTATTGTACTGCCTTTGCACATTTGTCAACAATCAGTTGACCATATGTATGTGGATCTATTTATGAACTCCCTATTCTGTTCCATTGATCTACTTATCTTTTTTTTATGCATATGTTACACTGTCTTGAATACTGTAGCTTTATAATAAATCTTGAATTTATATAACATACATCTTTCAATTTTATTCTCCTTTTTCACAGTTGTTTTGGCTGTTCTAGGTATTTTACATTTCCATATAATGTTTAGAATCAGATTGTCAATTTCTATAAAAAAAGAAAAGATTGCTGTGATTTTGTTTGGGATTGCATTGAATCTTTAGATCAATTTTGGTAGAATTGAAATCTTATCAATACTGAGCCTTCCAATCCATGAACAATGTATACCTCCCCATTTATTTTGGTCTTCTTTAATTCATCTGAGCAATGTTTTGTAGTTTTCAGAGCACATCTTTTTTTCTTCTGGCTGCTCTGCCCAGCATGTGGGATCTTAGTTCCCCACACCAAGGATCGAACCCACACCCCCTGCATTGGAAGCGTGGAGTCCTAACCACTGGACTGCCAGGGAAGTCCCTCAGTGCACATTGTTTGTCAGACTTACCTTAAATATTTTATATTTCTGATGCTATTATAAATGGTATTTTTAAATTTAATTTTTTGAGTGTTCGTTGCTAATGTTATGGGTTAAATTGTGTCCCCCCAACTGCAAGAGATATGTTAAAATTCTAACCTCCAACACCTATGAATGTCAACTGATTTGGAAACAGGGTCTCTGCAGATGTAATTAGAGTTAAGATGAGGTCATACTTAAGTAGGGTGGGGCCTTAATCCAATATGATTGATGTCTTTATAAGAAGAGGGAAATTTGGATCCAGACATGCAGAGAGGGAAGATGATGTAAAAATCCACAGGGAACAGATGGCTGTGTGACAACAGAGGTAGAGATTGGAGTGATGCATTTACAAGCCAAGGAACCCATGGCTTGCCAGAAAACAACAGAAGCTAAAAAAGGCAAGGAAGGATTCTCTCCTAGATCCTTCAGAGGGAACATGGTCCTGTCAATACCTTGATATCAGATCCCTAGCCTCCAGAACTGTGAGAGAATACATTTCTGGTGTTTTAAACCATCCCAGTTTGTGATGCTTTGTTATGGGCAGCTCTAGGAAACTAATAAAGCTAGTGTGTAGAAATATAATTGATTTTTGCGTATTGATCTCGTATCTTGAAAACTTGCTAAACTCAGTTATTAGTTCTAGTAACTTTAAAAAAGTATTCCATTGCATTTTCTATAAAGATGATTATGTCGTTTCTGAATAAAGACAATTTTACTTCTTCTTTTCCAATCTGGATGCCTTTTTTTTTTTTTTTTCCTTATTGCACTTGCTAGAACCTCCAGTATAATGTTGAGTAAAAGTGGTAAGAACATACATCCTTGCCTTTTTCCTCATCTTAGGAGAATCAATCTTTGAATATGACGTTATCCATAGTTTTTTGTAGATGCCCTTTATCAAGTTGAAGAAGTTCCCTTCTGTTCCAAATTTACTGAAAGTTTTTTTTTTAATCAGAAATTGATAATGAATTTTTGTCAAATGTTTTTTGATAGATATTGAGATGACCATGTGTTTTCCTTTTTTTTTGTTTTTTCTCTTTTTAATCTTTTAAAATGTTTTCAATGTTTCATATGTTAAATCCATCTTGCATTTTTGGTCATGATGTATTATCCTTTTTATACAGTGATGGATTTGATTTGCTAAAATTTTGTTAAGGATTTTTGCAACTATTCATACTGGATATTGGTATGTAGTTTTCTTGTAATTTCTTTGTCTTATTCCGGTGTCAGAGTAACACTGGCTTTATATAATGACTTGGGAAGTATTCCCTGTGCTTCAATTTTCTGGAAGTTTGTATAAAATTGGCATTGTTTCTTTTAAAAATATTTGGTAGAAATCACCAGTAAAGCCATTTACACCTAGTGTTTTCTTTGTGGGAATCTTTTATACTTCAATTTCTTTAATAGCTATAGGGTGATTCAGATTATCTATTTCTTCTTGAGTGAGTTTGACATTTTGGTACTTTCATGGGATTTTTACATTCATCTAAATTGTCAGATTTATTGGCATAAAGCTGTTCATAATATTTTTCTATTATCCTTTTAATATCTTTAGAATCTGTAGTGATGTCACCTCTCTCATTACTGATATTAGTCATTTGTATTTTTTTTTCTTGTTTTTCTGATCAGTCTGGCCAGATTTATCTATTTTACCTACCTCCTCAGAGAACTAGCTGTTGACTTCATTGATTTTTCTCTATTAATTTTCTGTTTTCTATTTCATTGATTTCTACTTGATCTTTATTATTTCCTTTCTTTTACTTACTTGGGGTTTAATTTGCACTCTTCCGCTAATTTTGTAAAGTGGAAGCTTATATCTTTGACTCAAGGCTTTTTTCTTTTCTATAATAGGCTGGTAGGCCCATGAGCTGGTGAGGAGTTGTATCTGTGTTTCAAGTGAAACAATTAATGCTCAGTTAATAAGATATAGTTGACAGACTACTGAACAAGACTACTGAACAGACTACTGAACAGGAAATCGGGAGACTTAGGGAATTTTGGTGTTGCCAACTAATTAGCTGTATGATTTTGGGGCAGTGGGTTTACCTGCTCCGCCCTTGTTTCCTTATCTGTAAAATACAGAAAGATTCCTTTGACATCAAATATTCCAGTTTATCTCCTCTCAGTCTCTTCTCCTCTGTTAGGTTTCACTAGACAAACACTTACTGTTGTGTCCCACTCACTGAGCCAAGTTCTGAGGGTAGAAAGATATATAAAGCACTGTTTCTTTCACTTCAGAAGCTCACAGAACCAGCTGGGCAGACAGATATGTAAATAAGAAATTACCATACAATACCATAAAATGCAGAACTCTGGGAGCACAAAGGAGGCTCTCTGGGGAAAGGGGCATCTAACTCTGCTTGGGAAAGTTGAGGAGGAATCAAAGAGGAGACCACAGTGGAGTCTTGAAGGATGTACAGAATTTTCTAAGCAGAGTGGAGGGGGATGGGATTTCAGGCAAAGAAAACACCTCAGAAAGGAAGAGGCAGTAATAAAGCCCTAAGCTGGCAGAACAACCAGTAGATGGGTCTAGTTGGAACGTATGCGTATTGCATGTTTGGGCTTTGAATGCCCAGGGAGCAACAGGAGATAAGGCTGGAGGGGGAGACTCAAAGTCCTTACACAGAGTGCCAAGAAGTTTCGATTTCATCTTGTAGACAGTGGGGAGTCATTGAATTGTTTTAGGCAATGGAGGGACAGTCTGATTTCTCTTTCAGAAAAATCACACTGGCAACAGATAGAAAGATAGATTGGAAGGGAATGATACAAGTTTGGAAGTGAGAAAGGTCTGAATAAGCCAAGGGATTTGGGATGGGGGAGGGAAGATAATATGTTCCCTTTAAACCTATTATATTTAAAGTACCCAAAAGAATAGGCAAGTTAAAATGTCCAGTAGGAAGCTGGAAATTTGAGTCTGATGTTCAGAAGAGAGATCTGGATTTAAGATCATTAATAAGTAAGCACTGACTGAAGGCAAGGGAGAGAATGACATTACTTTGGGGGAGGATGTAAGGTGAGGAGTAAAGGGGCCAAAGGCTGAATTCTGGGAAATATCGATATTCAAAGTCAGGAAGAGGAAAGATATTGAGAGGATGGCTGGGTTGCAAGGAGCTGAGGAATGAAGGATAGTGGTGAGGAACCTACTCTTTTGAGAAGACTGGATGATAAGAAAAGAAAAGAGAGGGCTGAAGCAAGAGGAGGGTGCAGAATGGAGGGAGGTATTTTATTTTGCTACAAGAGTTTGAAGTTAGATACAGTAGAGACTGGGGATAACGAATGGAGTTGGGAAAGGATAAGATCTAATGAAACCTGGGGGGATTAGTCCTAGGCAAGGGAGGTGGGGGCATTCCTTGTGTCAAGAAAGGAGGAAGCCTATCAAAAAAGAGTTCGATTTAGTGGTTCTCACATTAGAATCACTGAAGTAACTTAAAAATTAAATGCTAATAGCTGGGCCACAACTCGGAAGTTTCTGGTTTAATTAGTCTGGCATGGGTCCTGGGTGTTGGTATGTTTTCAGAGCTTCCCAGGTGACTAAAATCTGCAGTCAAGGTTGAGAACCACTGGTTTAGTTGTAGGTGACTTTTTAGATTGGTGATAATAGGATGGGATTTGAGGAAGCTCACGCTTGATAAAGATTGGATGAATAGGGAGTAGTAAAGTTTGGGGATAGGTTAGGAATAGAGAAAGAGAAGGAAGTTAGAAGGGAAGGGGACTAATACTAACTTAGTGACTTTTCTGTGCCATTCATGTAGAAATGAATGAGGCTTGGTCCTTGTTCTCAAAGAGATCAGCAGCTTATCTGAGAGAGACACCTCAAAACAAACCTATTACATCCTACAGTTCTTTTTTAAAATTTTTTTTAAAGTTTTTTATTTTTAAAAATTTATTTATTTATTTATTTATTTATGGCTGCGTTGGGTCTTTGTTGCTGCACGCGGGCTTTTCTTTAGTTGCGTCGAGCAGGGGCTGCTCTTTGTTGCGGTGCACGGGCTTCTCATTGTGGTGGCTTCTCTTGTTGCGGAGCATGGGCTCTAGGCACACGGGCTTCAGTAGTTGTGGCACTCAGGCTCAGTAGTTGTGGCTCACAGGCCCTAGAGCGCAGGCTCAGTAGTTGTGGCGCACGGGCTTAAGTTGCTCCGCGGCATGTGGGATCTTCCCGGACCAGGGCTTGAATCCGTATCCCCTGCATTGGCAGGCAGATTCTCAACCACTGCGCCACCAGGGAAGCCCCATCCTACAGTTCTTAACCAGCTAAGGGTTTTTTGTTTGTTTGTTTTTTCTATTTTGTATCCTTTTTCACTAAAAGTGAAAAAAAATAAATCCAGTTATTTCACAGTACAAACTGGGTCTGGGAATACTTTTGTAAGCATTGAGAACAGCCTTTCTAGGAAAGCGGGTGCTGGGGAGAGAGCTCTAGTTATCCTGAGAGGTTGAACTGTCCCCAGTTTTATCAACAGGGTTACAAGAAGATGGTGGTTCTTGTCCCACATGGGGGGTTCATTACTGGGGTCCCCTGTACCTGGGAGGTGGGTGAAATTGCTAATCACTCACATTGGAAACCTTTCATGGCCATCCCGTAGGCTGTGAAGTTTCTACGTCTGAGCAAGATACTAAGGATTCCTCTTTCTCAGCAGTGGAGCTGGGAAAGGGCCCTACTTTTCACCAGACTAGAAGACCTCACCTTTGACACTCTGGTATGGGCCTTACTTCCAGGAACAGCTTCTTGTGCACGGGAAGCAGGCAATTCTTCAGAGCTGGGACCTTCCCTTGGAGAGTGTCCACTGCCATGTCTTGAGCCCTTTGCATCTCCCTGGGAGACTCAACCTCCCAGGGCTCCTGAGAGGCCTGTGGTCGGCCTGTTCCATCACTGCTGCCCCAGGCCCATGAGCTGGTGAGGAGTTGAAAGAGCTTTTACTGAGGACCCTGGCTTTTGGCTGGGCGCCCCCTTCCTTGATCAGGACTCCCCAAAGCGCCAGGAATCCCCAAGTCATATAACAGAGAGGGGAAGTTTGATTGGGAATTGACTGGGGCACTATGGGTATGCAGAGGGGGTTCCTTCTGTTACCTTATTAGTTCCATATTATATGCAGGAATCGAGGCTTGAAGAAATTAAGAAACTTGCCCATGTGTTCCAAGCTAGGAGCTGTGCATTTTTTTTTTTTTTTAAAGAGAACTTTTTTTTTTTTAGAAATTTAAATTTATTTATTTATTTATTTAGGCTGTGGTGGGTCTTCGTTTCTGTGCGAGGGCTTTCTCCAGTTGTGGCGAGCGGGGGCCACTCTTCATCGCGGTGCGCGGGCCTCTCACTGTCGCGGCCTCTCTTGTTGCGGAGCACAGGCTCCAGACGCGCAGGCTCAGCAGTTGTGGCTCACGGGCCTAGCTGCTCCGCGGCATGTGGGATCCTCCCGGAGCGGGGCACGAACCCGTGTCCCCTACACTGGCAGGCAGACTCTTAACCACTGCGCCACCAGGGAAGCCCTAGGAGCTGTGCATTTGAAGTTCAACCTGTTCCACTCTGTTGTCCTTCAGGCTCCTGACCTCCCTCTGTCACTGTAGGTTGGCCTCTTTGGGAAAATCCTGGTTGGATGTCACCTCAGCATTCTCCTCCCTCCTAAAGAATTAGGCTAGTTCCCTTGGGCCCCAGGGCACATGGGCCTCTTCTTTGTGTCTCCATTTCTTCATTCTGTGAATTAAGGATGTGTGAAGTCCAGATGGGTTTCCATCCTAGGGGTGAGGGTGGAGGACAGTTCAGAGAATAGCTGCATGGGACACACCACACCAATCAGATTTAATGTTGGACCTCTCCTCTGAAATCCAGTGTTTTTGTTACAGAGATACAACGGAAAGCCCCCAGTCTCACCCTCAGAGAGAGAAAAGAGGGTCGTAGCTTACTGCAGTTTGATGCCTGATCTCTGTTAATCCTGACGCTTCATTTGTTGGCATCCTGACTTAGGTTTCAAGCTTTAGGTGGGGAGAGGTTACAGAGCTATCCGTAATTCTGGCATCAGAAGCAGTGTTTCCTATTCTTTGGGCCCTTTTGAGGTCTGTGAAACAGGCTATCATCATGTGAACACAGTTCACAGTAAACCTGCTGGATAGTCAGGTGGGGCTGTGGCAGCTAGGACATTCCCAACACTGTGTCAAATTACACACTTGCTGCCCAGCACCGGGGGTGTGCTCTGGTGGGCTGGGAGCACCCTAAGCCCTCTCTACCACGCTTTACCCTCCCCCAGCTCTCCTGCCAACCGTCCCCCACACCGGCGGGACCTCCAGTGCAGCCCAGTGCCTGGCACGTGATAGGCACCAAGCAAATGAGCACCTGAATGCATGCAGAGACTTGGGTACCTGAAATGATGATTCTGCGTATTTCATGCAGTCTTGGTGTTCAGTCACTTGCTGACCCATGATGTGGGAAGAGAGTACTGTATGAGGAAAGGCAAGGGTTTGGGTCAAGAAGGGAAGTCTGTCTTAAGGCTCTATTAAGACCTAAAGAATGACATATTGGAATGGTCACAGTGCAGATGAAGTTGACTCTGTTCTCATCTTTGGTCAGGTTAGAATGGATGACCAAAAAGTCTGACACTAAGTCTCAGAAAAAATTTTTTCATCAGAGAGGAGAAAAATCCCCAACAAGTCAGGAACAGAGAGGCTGGGAGTCTCCTACCCTGAGACTTTTTAATCACAGGGTTGGGTGAGAAGGTATCAGGACTGGAAGCCCTAAGACGTTGAGATGTTGAGAGAGCCTTGCCCTGCCAGAGATGAAGTGTGCAAAGGTGCTTTTGAAGTATTATTATTCTAGGTAAGTGCGAGTTGCACACAATACTAATGACATTATAATAATACTTTTGCTTTCACTCACTCCAAGGAGTACATGTACTTTTCACAAGCCTAGACTTTTATAGTGGGGGTCAGTCTTGGTGGGTTCAAAGCTATTGCCCCACTTCATGAAACTCAACTGGTTTCTTGGCATACTCTAAAGCAGAAATGCCCGATTATGTCGGATACTTGTGGTACCCTACAATCCCTGTGTAGTGCCATCAACTCCAGTGTATGTGAAACCCTGGGGCCAAGAGCCCTGCCTACTTGGGGTTAGGACCCGATAGGCTAACGCATTTTTACACTTGGAGGTTTCCTGGGAGAAGGGTCTCTCTCCCCTGCCATCCAAACTTCCAGGCGCCCTCGTCGTCTCCCTTCCCCCACTCCCCCAGGGCAGGGTTTCCTTTGTAATTAATCCCAACGCTCAAACCAGAGGGGAGGAAAAAAGTGTTAATGAAGAGAGCGTCCCAGACTGACTGGGCGGTCGCCGCTCGCAGCTAGAACACCATGTAATTAAATTATTTTTGGAAGCCGGGGGATATGGTGGCTACGGTGTCAGGGAAATCCCCGTATGCAAGGGAAGAAGGGAGCATTTCTCGCCACTAATTAAAACCAGGGATGACTTGCTCTTCTCGCAGCCCTAGAGGGGGCAAAAACTCAATCTTTCTACGTCCCAGATTCCACTGGATTTCGTGTAGCCGGGTCTGGGGCCCTAAAGAATTGAACACGGCCACCCCTCGGGGTCGGCTGGCTCGGTCTCCGACAGGCGGGTGGAGGAAAACAGCCGCAGGAGTGGCTGCAGGGTGGGCCCAGGCCAGGAATCGAGGCATCCCCCAGACCACCTTTCGGGGCCGGGGTCACAGTCCCGCCGGCAATTCCCAGGATCCAGAAGGGCCGCCGGGAATCTGGAGGCGAAGGGCTGGGGGGGCGGCGACTCGTGGAAGAGCGGGGCCGCAGACAATGGACGCGGCGGCGGGAGGGGCGGAGGCTGCGGGAACAGCCGGGAGGCGGCACCCGGGAGCGCGCGCTCCCCCGCCCCCTGCACCCCCTCGGCTCTCGTCCCCTCCCCCTCCGCCCCCTCCCCCTCCTCCGCCGGTTCCCGATCTGATTCCTGATCCCTGATTCCTTGATCTTTGGTCCCGCCATGGGAGCCTAAGCGCCCCACATTCCCCCCGGCCCCCTGCCCCTGGGGCCCTGAGGGGGAAGAGACTGCGATCTGGGACGGAGAGGGGGCGACCAGACTCAGGAGCCCCCCTCTACACCCCCCCATCGTCCGCGCTGCCCGTCCGGGAGCGCGGAGTTCGTAGCGACCCGGAACGCTGCGGATACAAAGGCGCCGGGCCGAGTGGGGCGCCGGCGGAGCCCACCCGGCAGTTCGCAGCGGCTGGTGAGTGCCGGGCCGAGGGGGCGCGGGCAAAGTTTGCAAAAAAAAAGGAAACAGAAAAGGGGACAATCATGCAAGGGGCCAGGGGGTGCCCGGTCCCCCAGCGAGCGGGGTGGCTTATGGGGGAAGGGGGGCGCGGGGTAACCCCCTTCCGGTCCGTTCCCCCACTGCACAGCGGAGTGCCCCCCCAACTTTGGGGAGAGGAAGGGGCGCGTGGGGAGGGGGCGGAGCCCGGGCCTGGAGAGCCGGGGACTTTCCTGGGCCCGGGGGCCCGGCGCCCGGCGCCCGGCGGGGACCTTAATGTTACCGGGGGAGCCGGTTGAAGTCAGAGGCTGGGAGTGTGTGTTGGAGGTGGTTGGAGAGGCAGTGGAAGGATCGATATCTGGAGGTACTGGAAGGCGAGGGTGTTTAGGGGTCCATACACACTTCCTCTCAGAAGTGTGGGAAGGGCCAGGGGCAGGTATGCGTTGAGGGTGTGATGTGGAGTCTGGGGAGACCCGCCCGAGGAGAGTAGAGGGGGTGTTCGTGCAGGTCGAGGATGGGGATGGAGGCCAGAGACCCGGGCACTGTGCTATCTATCGGGGCCCAGAGGACAGGCGCCGGCATCCCTCTCTCCACTCATATTTACCCATTTGAGGGGCTGTGGGCTCTGCATCGGTGAGTTTTAAAGGCTTGGTGGAGCATCAGTGTGCATGATTCTTTGTTTTTGTGTGTGTGTGCTGCGTGTTCCTGCAGGTGGGTTTGGAGATGAAGGTGTTTTTCTGTGCCTGAGTGTGTGTGCACCCAAGCAGGAGCTGACCGTGTATCTGTGGTGTGTTTGGATATGTATTTATGGGCTTACTCTGGGGAAGGGGTGTGTGTCTATGTGTGTGAACTGGGTAGGGGTTTATGAGAAAGAGACAGGTACTGAGGAAGGTGGGTGTGTAAGAGCAGAATGGGGCATACCTGGATAGGTGTGTGTGCACCTGTGTACTGGAAAGGGATGCGAGTGAATGTGTTCTCTTGTGTGTAACCTGTGTTGATAGATAAGTACCAGCGTGTGCCTGCCTTAGGTGGTGTGTGCATTTCTGAGTGTGTATTGGGGGTACTGCCACTTGCCTCTGCAGGCAGATTTTCCTGGCAGAGAGCCCAAAAGGAGGGCTGCCTGGAGGATTCTGAGGCTTCTTGGATGGCCCTGCCCTGGTTTTGAGGGTAGTGCCTTAAGTATCTGAGACCTATGGGTGGGAGTGAGTGGGCCATTTTATGAGGTGCCTGTTTTGGACAAGGGTGTGTGTTGTGGGGAATAGGGAACAGGGGTTCAGGTGGTAGTCCTAGCGGAATCTGGGGGATTGGAGGAGTCAGGGAGAAGAATAAGAGGGACATCCTCTTATTCCACCTTATAGGTAGGGTTCTAGTGCTTGGAGAGGCTACATTCTTGGCTTCCCAGCCCAAGTTCAGCCCCCTCAGGCCACAGTTCTCTTGTAAAGCCACCTTGGAGTTTGCTGTTTCGTAGCCCACTAACTCTGCCCTGCCTCTAGGATCCTATAGTTCCCGAGGAGTCTGGGATTTTGGTATGGGATGGAGGCCGGAGGAAGGAGCATGCCTGGAGGGATGAGACCCGGTGCTTAACATCTTGGGTTCCCTTCCCATGGGGTTGAGAAGGTAGCATGGGAGCTCTGGGGAGGGCAGTGGAGGGTGTTTCTAAAGGAGTTTCTGCAGGTGTGTCTGTGTGGGTTATCACACACTTTTTCTTTTTGCTGGTGAGAAGCATGATTGGGATGGAGCTGTGGTCTGGGGCCAGGTTTCAGGGTGAGGAATAGGGGCTGAGCTTGCCAGGAGGGCAGTTGTCCCTGTGGTGGGGAAGGGGCAGGCACCCATCGAGGGCTGTACTCACCGTCATGATGGTGCGGTGGGAAGTGGATGTATCTGTCCCCAGAGAAGCAGCATCTACGTTCTCTGTCTCTTTCCCTCTCTCTCTCTCTCTCATTCTTTCTCTTTTGGGGTGAAGGGAAGGGGCTAGCCATCTTTGGGATGCATGCCTTGTTTGCCCATCTCACTCTCAGTCATTTTCCTTTTGCTGTCAGAGGTTAGATCGAGGCACCCAGTTTTAGGAGCTGAGGCTGTGAATGCACAGGCCCATTAGGGTCTCTGGGTAATTCCCGAATGGGAGTTCCTAATGGGCATGTGCAATTGGAATGTTCCCTCTTTAGCCCTCAGGGCTCCCCACCTTTCTTAAGCCCCCAGGATAAGAGCAGAAAATGTTGGGACTAGGTGTGGGGCAGAGAAGGAAAAGACTGGATTAAGAAAATGCATGATTGCCCCAAACCTGACACCTATCTGATGGGTAAGGTTCCCAGGGCGAGCGAGGTTCTTGCATCTAGGATGGTATGCTCTGGGGTACCTTCCAGGGTACCTTGTTCGCTCCTGTCCTCTCACTGCATGCATGATGTATTATACTGGTGTGTGTTGGGGGGCTCTTCCAAGGAGGAGAGGACTTGTGGTCAGACATTAGGAAAGGCCGCCTCTGAAAGTACTTCATACTGGGACTAGTGGCCGCGTTGCCCCCTCCTCCCCCATTGTCTTGCTTCTGCCCTCTCTCCCCCTAATTCTTCTGGGGCCGGCCTCTCTGGTGTGCCCCCTCTGCTCCTTCGAGATCTGAGGAAGGGCCCCCTTCCCTGTCCCTAGAGCAGGACAGACTTTTATCTGCTTACTTGGTTTCCAAGAGGTCCTTTCAGTTAGAGGGGGATCAACTTGACTTACAGAAGCTTTGTGGGGAACAGTGAAGAGATCTGGGATGCCCCTCATCCCCTGAGTTTGAGGGTCTCCAGTTTTCCTTGGTACTCCTCCCTGAGCAGCTCCCCACACTGTGAGGCCAAAGGGAAGCGTCCAGCAGAGTTGGCTGGAATTAGTACTTAAGAGTGTTGTGACATTGGGCAGGTTCTTAAAACCTATTCCTCAGCCTCTTAGATGTCTTAAGACACTATCCTCAAGACTGCCCTGGTGGTCCAGCAGTTAAGACTCTGTGCTCCCAGTGCAGGGGGCCCGGGTTCGATCCCTGGTCAGGGAGCTAGATCCCACATGCCACAACTAAAAGATCCTGCACGCCGCAACAAAGATCCCGCCTGCTGCAACTAAGACCTGGCGCAGCCAAATAAATAAATAAATAAATATTTACCAAAAAAAAAAAAAAAAAAAAAAAAAAAAGGCACTATCCTCCCTCCCCAGGTTGGGCCTTCCTCCAGGAACCTCTAGTGGTCTCCTTCCCTGGGTTTTAGCCTGCTCCTAAATTCTGGTTTTGCCACTTCCTAGTTCTGAGACCTCAGATAGAGTAGATAACTTTTGAAGCCTCACCTGTAAAATGGAGTTAATAATAGGCCCTACCTCTTAGGTTTATGAGGATTAAATGAAGTAATATATAGAGAGTACTTCACATGGTGCCTGGCACTTGGGAAGCCCTCAGTAAGCGTTAGCTGGAATGGTTTGGGTTCTGATTGATGATAATTAAAGGAGTGAGTTCTGGATTGGGGAGGAGAGCTAGGCCTTGGTTCTGCACTTCTTCTGGCAGACCATATTGGGCACTGCCTACTATTTGCCAGGTGCTGTGTGAAGCACAAGGGATGGAGGGGTGAATAAGACCAGCTTTCATAGGGAAAATGTGCATAAACATGCCGATTCACTGTAACCCAGTGAGTAGTATATGGAGGTGTGTTCAGGAGGCCACCGGAATGTGGAGCAAGAGTGCTTGGTCCTGGCGTGGGTGTCAGGGAGGGTCCCTGGAGGAGATGTGCCCTTAGTTGGATGTTTTTTAACTGAGATGAAATTCACATCACATAAACTTAGACATTTTAGGGACTTCCCTGGTGGTCCAGTGGTTAAGACTCTGCAAGGGGTGCAGATTCGATCCCTGGTCGGGGAACTAAGATCCCACATGCCACGCGGTGTGACCAAAAAAAATAAAAAAATAAAAAAATTAGCCATTTTATTATTTATTTATTTATCTATTTGGCCACGCCGTGCGGCTTGTGGGATCTTAGTTCCCCGACCAGGGATCGAACCCACACCCTCGGCAGTGAAAGTGCGGAATCCTAACCAGTGGACCGCCAGGGAATTCCCTAAAATTAGCCATTTTAGAGTGAACAGTGGCACTTTGTACACCCACAGTGTTGTGCAACTGCCACCTCTATCTAAAAACACTTTCATTATCCCCAAAAGGAAACCTGTACCCATTAAGGATACAGGTTAATGTATCCTCCCCATTCCTTACCTCCCAGCCCCTGGCAACCACCAATCTGCATTCTGTCCCTATGGATTTACCTATTCTGATGTTTTATATAAATGGAATTATACAGTGTGTGACCTTTTGTCTTGCTTCTTTCACTTAACAAAATTGTTTCAAGGTTCATCCATGCTGTAGCATCACACCTCCACTCCTTTTCGTGGCTGAATCATATTCCTCTGTGTGGATCAACCTTAGCTGGATTTAAAGGCTGAGTTAGGCAGGCAGGGAGGGGCCTGGGGAGGGTGCCGCAGGTAGAGGCTGAGCATGAGCTAGAAGGAACCGGGGGTGCTGGTGAGCCACATGCTGCTGGTGTTACTGGATCTTGAAGTATTAACTGGGGTTTTGGCCTCAGTTTCCCTGCCTATAAAATGAAGTCCTGTGTGATTGGCTGGGGATGGAGGTATTAGGGAGAGGAGAGGCTGGGATATTATTGCCTCTTCTCAGAGTCTGGGTCGCAGATGGGACTTTTTAAAACTTGCTCTTTCTTCCTCTTTCCTGGGCAGCTCCCTCCAGTATGCATCTGCCCTCATCCCTGTGGGTACCCATCTTCCTGTTTTACTGGGCATTGACTTCCCCTCTCTCTGAATTGACCTGAAATTTCTCTCACGCTCTCCAGGTGGGTCACCCTGTTCATGGGGTGATTTTGGTAGCAGAGGTGAAGGAAAAGGCCTGGGAGTAAATCCTACTCTTTATATCCTGTCTCTTGCTGATCTGACTTGGGCAACCTTCTGTCACCTTTTCTCTTGTGATGTGGAGAGAAATGAGGTGGGTCAGGAAGACTCTCTCCATCCCTTTCTCCACACTGCTTGGTTCAGAGTAGGAGGCAGAGGCCTTGTGTGGTGGCGCCCTTTGGAAATTAGGTGTTGCTGTGCTTGTCTGATGCCCCTGGCAAGGCTGGTAATTACAGACATGACAGCTGGGAATGGGTTTGGGAGAAGCAGGCTTAGAATCAGCAGAGCTGAGGATATCCTGGTAATCAGGGTGGGGCAGTGAGAGGGGAGAGTGGGAAGAAGTTGGGGGCTGGAGTGGGGCGGGAGGCTTGGGGCCCCCGTCTCCTGCCATTCCACACACAGCTGAGCTTAGCGCCTGCAGGAGAGAAGGAGGTGATTACAGCCCAGGCCCTGCCTCACTGTAAATGTGGAAGGAGGGAGGGGATGCGAGAGGCTGGAGGATCCAGGAGCCCCTGAGGAAAGAGGCAGAGCGTGGGATGAGGGGTTTTGGCTGCTCTCTCAGACCTGGGTGTGGTCTAAGTTAGAGAGGGGCCGTCATTTGGGGGCTGGGGCCAGCACTGTAGCCAAAGTGTTGTTTCCGTCTTATTCCAGGTGGGGTCTTACTTCTCACAATGAGGTTATGGGAACAGGGAGTGAAGGGGATTGGCTGTGCACCCTCTATAGGAGAAAGAGGTGGAAACTAACATTTTATTGAGCATCTGTTACGTGTTTGACTCTGTGATATTCTGTATACATTATTTCATTGAACACTCGACCTTCTGAAGTTGGCACAATTATCCCCATTTTACAGATAAGAAAACTGAGGCTTAGAGAGGGCAAGCAACTCATCTAAGATTACATAGCTCCTCAGAGGCTATGCTAGGTCTATCTGATGTCATTTCTCTTCTGTTTTCCAAAGTGCTCTTTCCACCTTTCCCTCCTCTCATTTCATTTAGTTCAGGTTTTGTTCATTATTGCCTTTCATCTCAAACTTGAATAATTCCCCTATCTCCTGAAAAGCAGACACGAGTCCAGATGTCAGCCTGAGGAGTAGAGAAGTCTACCCTTGAGGGAGGGTGTCAGTCTGCTGGAGGAATGGGGTCTCCTAGGAGGAGCACCTTGTTGTCACAGCCTGGGGCAGGCCTGCCACCTGGGCAGAACATCCCCGGGGGCTGGCCTGTTCCTGTCTGCTGGGTCACTTCACACGTGGGGGCTCCGGCCACCGTAACCCATGGAGTCTTGTTTTGATTGGAAGGGCCTGGCCCTCGTTGTCTGTAGAGTTTTCCAGCAACCCCCTAACAATATCCCTCAGACCCCGGAGAGTTTCACCAGAGAGTTCGTGGCTCCCCCAGTCTGGCTAGAAGAGAGTGTGTGTGTGTGTGTGTGTGTGTGTGTGTGTGTGTGAGGGTCTGGGGAGGGGGCTCTGGCTTGTTAGGGTGAGTGGAGGTACACAGGAACAGGTGCTGAGCCCGAGGTGTGAATGCAGTAACTTAGAAAGCAACCGGGTGTGAACAGAAACACTTATTTTTGTCCCCTGCTTTACTCCAGGATTAGGGTGGCAGATATAAGGGTTGGGGGATGTGAGGCTCCTCAGAAAGAGTGGAAACCTCAGGTGGTGGGTTTGTCAAGACAGTGGAGGTTGGCTGGTGCTTGGGCCTTTCAGCTGGCTCGGTTTTCCTAGATAAGAACTGGCTGATTTACCAGGTCAGAGGCCCTGGAGTGAAGCAGGAGGAGAAGGTTTTCAGAATGGGGAGACCCAGGGAGAGCCAGGCCTGCCACCCGCACCCCTAGTCACACTGCGTCTTGCACCCTTCGGCCCTCCCTACTGCTTTCCCCACACAAACCGACCTTTGTTGCCAGTGTCCCCACATCACAGCTCTCCCCATCCATGTGCAGACCTAAGGTTGGCTGACTCCTCATCTGCTTTCTACTAGTCCCCCCCTCCCCCCGAGGTGGGGGCTGGGTGAGCAGGCTTTGAGGGTCTCTTGGGGTCAGGGACAGTTGGGGCCCACCTAGGACAGTAGGCTAAGAAGAGGGGGAGACATTTTTGTTTTCCATAAGGGTGGGCATGTGGAGCGCACAGGAAGTTGGCCTCTGGGACAACGTGGCTTGCCCGCCTCCCGTTTCCACCTTCTCCTGTCCCTGAGGACAACTCAAGGTGCCTGTTTTCCTTCTTGGCTCTTCCGCAGCTTAGTGGTGGGCACGTAGGGGCCAGTCCTTTGCCCTAGCTGAGGGAGGAGGAAGCTCAGAGCCTGGTGGGTGGGAGTTATGGGGCCTGCTCATTGGTGCAAATTTAACAGAGCATCCAGGCATCTAGAAGCCCCGGTTACCTTCTCCCCAGCGTAGCATCCTGTCTCCCCTCTGGCCTCCACCTGGGACAGATGCCAGAGGGATTACTGGCCCCTTCTACCGCGCACTCCTTCCTCCCGCCCAGTGTTCCTTTCCAGACCGACTGGGAATGGGTCTGGGGGAGGCAGGGAATGCAGCGCTATGGTGTGTGTGCAACATGCGTGTACTTGTGTGCAGTGCGTTGGGGGCAGGGACTTTCTGAGAGCTGGGGTGGGGGTGGGCGTGCTGGAGAGAAAGCAGAGCAGGTCTCTACAGAACCTGCCTGGCCAGGGTGGGTGGAGCTGGGCGGGGCAGGCAGGAGCCATTCCAGGTTTCAGAGGGGGAATACGAGCACGGGTGCACATGTGCCTGTGTCTGTGCTTAAGTGTGTCTGTGGATTTGGAGGGTCCTCAGTGTCCCCCCCCTGCTTTAGATCGAGAGAAATTAAGGAAGTAGGTGGAGAAGGGCTTGGCTCTGGCTCCCCTAGCTCCTTTTCAGTTAGAATGCAAGCTCAGGTATCCTGGCCGGGAGCCCACTCCATGGGCCCTCCCCTGCAGTGCTCCTTGCACTGGGGTCTGGTGGTGAACAGCTGCTCTGGAAGCATAGACTGTCTGCATGACCCAAGCACGGCTCTTCCCCTGCTACTCAGCCCAGGGAGGAGAGGGATCCTGCCCCCTGCCCCAGGGCTCTAAGGAGGGTGAGCTCATGTCTGGGGCCGTCCTGGGAGAGTGCCCGTTAACAGGGCTAACAGGGCGGGAGCGGGGCTTGGTGCCAGCTTTTGGACTTCTGCGTCCGACTCTTTCCTAACCCCTCAGCCCACTGAGATCCAGCTGTTCTCTCTGGCCTCCTGGACAGCACTGTGACTTAAGGACATTGGGGCCTTTTTCAGGGTACAGGAATGGGGGGGTGCAAAAATCCCAGTTTTGGTCTAGGCCCTGGGGCTGGTCCTGGCCCACTTTGTGCCTTAGTTCTTTTCGTGGTAGGGAGAACCCAGCATGGGCCTCCTGGGATGGAGGGCCCGTCCGTGGCTCAAGGCTGGATGGGAATGATGAAGGAACACTGAGATCCTCAGTCAGGAGTGGTCGGTGGGCGGAGGCAGAAACCAGCCCTTACAGGGGAAGGGGCTCTTCAGTCTCAACTGTCTCAACAAGCTTAAGCCTGTCTAGTCTCTGTCCCTTTGTCACTGAGGGAGAAGGGCTAGGGCAGGAGCCAGTGAATTCTCTCCTGTCCTGGCCATCTTACAGTCTTGGCTATTCCAGGAACCAGAGTCCAGGAGGAGTGTGGTGGAGGAACCTGGCCTCACTCCAAGAGGAGCACGCCTCAGAGTCCCAGTATTAGTGAGGTCTTTCTAACAACGGAGGCCAGAAAGGGCTGCCTCGGATGGAGTACCATGAGCTAGCACCCTTCTTTCTTTGGGCCCTACCTTTTTAGCTGTAAAGCTTGGGGTTGCACCTGGAAGGCCTCTTCTAGCTTAGTGCTGGGACCTACCGAGACTTGGGTGGGTCAATCCACCGTCTCCTCCTTTGGCGGTAGGGGTGCGTGGAGAACGATGTGGGCACAGTCAGAGGTTCTGGAACCTCCCTCTCCTCCCTGGGAGCTTGTTAGGTGCTGCATTTTTCCCCCACATCGGACACCTCCTGCCTCTACCAGTGTCTGACAGGGCGGCCTGGATTGAGCACGTCCATGAAGCTCAGGGAGTGATGTGGTAAAGAGGAGAAACCAAGTGGGACAGTTAGTTGTGACTTGGAATCTGCTCTGCCTCACACTAGCTGATGTCTTGGCAAGGGGCTTGGTCTCTCTGGGCAGACATCTAGCTCCTTGGATACTGGGCTGGGAGATGGGACTTCTGGTGCCCCCCAGGAGGGTGGGCATCCAGCATTTTGGGTGGAACTCACATTGATATCCTTGGACAGAGGCAGTGGTAGGTGAAGCTTAGGGAGCCATGGGGCTGGGGGCCCACATGTCCACACCTCCCATGATTTGTAGTGGGGAAGAGGGTGCAGGGCACATGCAGTAAGACTTAGGCTCTTGTGTAGGAACCAGAGACCTTTTTAAAAAAATTGAAGTGTAGTTGACTTACACTGTTGTGTTAGTTTCAGATATACGGCATAGTGATTCAGTATTTTTGAAGATGATAGGAATCAGAGACCTTTAATGGGCAAGGGTCCACAGACTCCTCTGCAGGTGGGGTCTAAAGAGGTGATCATGTCCATTTCCTTGCGTCCAGGCAGGACCACCCTTCCCCCATCCTGGCCTGAGGAGAGGAAGGCCATTTGTTTAAAAAATGGTCCTATCGGAGCGCTGCTCCTGTAGGATGAAAACTTTTGGCTTCCTGTCCTCTTTCTCATCCTCTTCCCCCCTCCAGCTGGAATTGCACTCTGAAATCCCACACAAGCGCCTTCCGCTGCGCCTCGGGTCTGGAACTCCCAGCCCTGTCCTCGGTAGGGACGAGGAACTGCAGGCGCCCTTTCTGGGTGCATGGTTGTGTTCTGTCACCTCCCCACCTTCTTCTCTACCTGGTTGCCCTGCTCCCACAGTTCTTTACCCCAGCCCCATCTGGGTCCTGTCTCTGCCTCCTTTCCCCACCCCAGGCCTGAAAGGAGCTGGGACCGGGTGGTGTGGTGGCCCCGGGCTAGAGCAGCAGGGGGAGGTGGTGACCACGGCCGCCTGCCGTCTGGTCATCGGTCCTCAGCACGCGCCTCGCGTGGGGCTGCCTGTGTCTGTGTCCAAGGCCTTGTCTGCCTAGGTTGCTCCTCTGAGTGGGGCAGTGAGGAAGGGTCTAGTCTTCGTCTGACTTTTAGCCAACACAAACCCCTCCGATGCCTCCCACCCCACCCAGAAGAGCCTTACTCCCTCTGCCTGTTGCCGGGTTTTGAGTGTATTTTTTCCAGAGGCCTCTGATTGTTTCCTGAAGAAACCCGATCCCAGAGCTCATACAAAAGCTGGGGCCGCCAGAGGAGAAACCCCATTCTCTCCCCCTCTGTCCCTACCCCCCCACCTCCATAACCTCTCTCGCTTGGGATGCTGGGTATGGGTTCCAGGACCTGGCTGCCATCACCTAGGCAACAGGGGGCTTTGGTTGCCATGGTGATCAATGTGGGAGAAGCTGGGCAGCAGGGACAAAAGCCCCCACATTTCCCCCCCAGCCCTCCTCCCAATCCTCTTGGGATGATACTGAGACACATTCCATTAATTTTATTTCTGAAAGACCTTTGGAGGGGAGAAGGGTCTCCTCTTTGTGACCGCCTCTCTCTTCCCTCCCACTCTCCTCTCTGGCCAACCCCAGATAATCCATGGTTGGTTTGAGCAGGGGACCGGGTGAATGTGTTTTGTGTGTCTGGGGTGGGGTGGGGGCAAGGTGAAAAGCAATGGAACACATTCCCTTTTACAGCCTCCCACCCCCCAAAGCAGGGCACTCCCTGCCCTGCAGCAAGTCCGGACTTCCCTCCCGGTCCTGTCATGCCTCCCACATTTCCACTTGTTGATCTCATCCAGCGATCCCCTCCCCCACTCTCTTCCCTGGGAACGCTGCCCACCCGGGAGACCCTCCAAACCCCTGATTCCTGAGACTGATTAAACAAGGGGAACGTCTGCCCTTCTCTTTGCTCACCTCCCATCCTTCCCCACAGCCTCTCCAGTGCTTGGATTAGTTCCCTGGGGTATTTGAGGGGACAGCAGGCAAAGGCCTCCGAAATTGGGTTCATTTTTGGCCCCTCTGTTAGGTAGGGGTGGGAGAAGCAGGCCAGGGGAGCTGGGTTTATGTTGGGTCTTCAATAATTAGCTGGGAGGAAGGTAGGGAGCTTTAGGCGAGGGCAGCTTAGAACAAAGGGTTGGGAGGGGACTGGCACCCTTGTCTGGTTTGAAATTTATCTGTAGGGGAAGCACAATGGCATCAGCTTCCCTCCTGGGTGTGTTTGAAGTGGTGGTTCTGGTCTGGTGTGTGTGTGCGTGTGTGTGTGTGTGTGTGTGTGTGTGACTTTAGTTGTACAAGCAGCAGGATTTATTTATACCACCTCTTCCCCAAGTCTCAGAGGAAGTATCTGGGGATTGGAGTAGGAATGATCCTGAAGCCAGAGTGTATTAATAGCTTAACTTATTACTTGCTGAGCAGTTTATTAAAGTACTTCTTTTACCCCCAGGATACGTACAGCAACCCCACGAGGTGTGTATCATTTTCCCTATTTTACCAATGAGCCTACCAGGCTGCCAAGCACAGAGAAGTTAAGTAACTTGTGCATGGTCACACAGCTCATCAGTGGGAGAGTTAGGCTTGGAATTCAGCTACTCGGGTGCAAATCCCAGGCTCTTTTTGCTGTTGGCTCTGGCAGACATGAGAATTCAGGCTGGGGAGATGGAGAGTCTGGGTTCTGGTGTCTCTGTCTGGGCTGGAGTCCATGGCAGTCCTTTTCGTCTTTATTTCTCCACCTCTCTCACTCTGTAACCCAGTTGTTCTCTTTGAACCTCCTGGTGAAATTCAGTTTTTAGGAGGATGACTAGAAAGAATAAGCTGAACCACAGCAAGAGAGCTGCAGGTGATGTGTCTGAACTGTATCAGGGACTAGGCCAGTAGAATGGGTTCTTGGGGGAGACGGGGTAGTGGACCCCAACATGTAATTTGCAAACAGGGAGATGAACAGGGCCTTGTTTGTAGCAAAAGTTTTTAGAAAGGTTTAGGGTGGGTTAAGATATTGTGTCTCTGTTTTCCTAAGTATGTTTGTCGTGTTTGCCTAAGTATGTATGTAATGTCACACATTTGCCTTGACATGGGGCTATTGACAGACATCACTAGGCCATGGAGTGCCTCCACATAACTCTGTTAGGAGGATAAATGAATGGATTTAGCATTGATTTCATCTCCCTACAGTCGTTGCAGTTTCCCTGAGAGTCAGGTGGGTATGAGTTACTTGCTATCTGCCCGTGGGAAGGTGGTAGATACAAATATGTATCAATCATAGTTCTTATTCTCAAGTTACTGATGGTTCAGTTCAGTTGGAGAAAAGTTAACAACTACATAAAGCAAATTAACGTAACTGACCTCTGGCAGCACCTGGCTGATTTTATTCCTACCTTGAAACACTCTAGTTCTTGGCTGCATGAGAGCCCACTCTTCTGGCCTCCAGGCTCCTCTGGCCGTGCCTTCTCAGCCCCTTTGCCTGATCCCTTTCCTCGGACATGTTTACATATTGAGGTTCTCGGGACCCCTTATTTAACCCTCTCCCTGGGTGACCTCATCCATTCCCTTGACCTTGCACACCATCCATACCTCTAGCTCAGACTCTTTTCTGAGTCCAGCTCCTCTGACACCCAGCTGCCTGTTCTGCAGCCTGTCTCACAGTCATGAACTCAGCACACTGGAAACTGTACTCACCAACTTCCTCCCCAGTCTTCCCACCTAATAATGGCACTACCACCTACTGTCTTGCTCAGGCCAGAGATCTTGACGTTCCCCTCCCACTCACGCAGTCCAATTAAGTCCTGTTGGTCCTACCACCAACATATGTTGCAAAAGTGACTATTCCCCATCTCCTCTGCTGCTCTGCCCCATCCAAGCCTCACCGCTGTAGTCGCTTCTTTTTTTTTTTTAATTTTAATTTTATTTATTTATTTTTGGCTGCATTGGGTCTTCGTTGCTGCACGCGGGCTTTCTCTCGTTGCGGCGAGCGAGGGCCACTCTTCATTGCGGTGTGCAGGCTTCTCACTGCGGTGGCCTTTCTTGTTGTGGAGCGCGGGCTCCAGGCATGCGGGCCTCAGCAGTTGTGGCACACGGGCTCAGTAGCAGTGGCTTGTGGGCTCTAGAGCACAGGCTCGGTAGTTGTGGCTCGCGGGCTCTAGAGCGCAGGCTCAGGAGCTGTGGCACATGGGCCTAGTTGCTCCACAGCATGTGGGATCTTCCCTGACCAGGGATCGAACCTGTGTCCCCTGAATTGGCAGGCAGACTCCTATCCACTGTGCCACCAGGGAAGCCCAGTAGTCGCTTCTTTACTCATCTCCCTACTTCTGCTTTCTCCTCTTTCTAGTCCATACCTGCATAGCTAAAACCCTTTGCAGGCTTCCCATGAGCTCTTCCCCTGACCCATGGAGTTTGCAATAACCCGGCCCCCGGCCACCTCTTCAGCCTCACCTTCCACTGCCCTCTCCCTTCCGCAGCTCCGGCTCCACTGGTCCACCCAACTCTTTGCTGCCTTTGGCCTTCCACGGGGCATTCTGAGCTCTGCAGGCTTTTCCCTCCGCTCTGCCTGCTTAACTCCTGTGCTCTTTCAGGCTTAGCTGTTGTTTTCTCAGACTTTCTGGAACCACTCAGTTTAAAGGAGCCGCGCGCCCCAGACTTGTCTGTCATACTGTCCTCGTTATTCTCCTTTCATCACTGATGTAGTTAGTCGTTTATACTCACCTGTTTACTTGTTTAGCGTGCACCTGCCCCGCTAGATTGTGAACTCAGTGTCTTTTCACCACTGTACCCAGGGCCTAGCAGGGTACATGGTTCCTAGAAGGAGCCTAAGCAAGAGCTGATGACTCAGTGAGTGAAGGTAGGAAATGACTGCTCAGTGCACGGGGATGATGACGGTGGGGTCGGGGTTGGAGGGGAAGATGTAACATTGGGTGCCTGGGGAGGTGGGGGCTTTCGTGAGGGGGTAGGGGCTGCGCTCTGAGGCATGAGCAGGATTTGGTTGAGAGTGAGAGAGGAGGGGAGAAGGAGAGGTCCTTCTCCCTGCAGAATTAGCAGGTGAAAGTATAGAAGAAAGATGCTGCCCCTCAGCCCACAAATAGCCAGATAAGCTCATGACCTTGCCTAGTTCAGGATGTTAGGTTTTTAGAGAATGGTTTCTACTCGCTTTTCCCTCCTGCCCCCCACCATGTGATCTGTAGTTTCCATTCCTTACCCCTGCTTTGTGCGCACACACAAGCACACACACACACATACACAGCCTCAGGGGGAGCCGCCAACTTGACCTGGCAGTAACTATGGGTGTGTTTGACGTAGATGCTGGGGACCGGATGCCAAGAGAAGCAGCCATCGGCAGTCCCCTGTGGGCCCACTCAGAACTTATGAGTGGGAGGAGATGAGAGCAGAGAAGGAGAGGCTTGGGGTAGCCACTGGGCAGAGCTAGCTGCCTCCTGCTATAGTCTCCACTGGTCCAACCAGTTGGCCTGGCCAGAACCTGCCTTCTCCGAGTCTTAGTTTTCCTGGCTGAGAATAGGAAAGCATTGCCTGGTTCTCCCCTGCAGGGGGTCCAGTGTTGGGTCATTCTGGGTGGCCTTTGCTGGCCATCATCCCCCACCCCTGAGCCCTTGGCACAGTCTGGGGGTGCTCTTTCTAGGAGGCAGGGCAGGAGGAACTGGGCCCACTGGACAGAGCAGGAACCTGGGTGGAATATTCTCAGGTAGTGGCAAGGCTCCCCTGAGCTTCCTGCAGCTGCCTTTTAGGGATGGCCTGCCTCTCCACTCTGACCCCACAGAAAGCTCCAGCTCCCCCTAACCGGCTGCTTCCTCTCCTCAGGAGGGCCGCTTGATTTTCTCCGAGACCAGCCCACCCGTCCATCAAAATAGAGTCCCTCAGGGTGACGGTTGATTTTCTAAAGGTGCCCCTTGGCCTGAAGAAGTCGGTGCTAAAGGAGGTGGCAGTGGGGCCCCCCAAAAGGCCCCAGCCTGTGGCCCTGGAGCGCTACAAGGCGCGGCGTTCAGACGCCATGGACACCGAGTCCCAGTACTCGGGCTATTCCTACAAGTCGGGCCACTCCCGCAGCTCCCGCAAGCACAGGTGGGTGTGCGTGGGGCGCGACGCAGGCGGGGGGGAGGGGTGGAAGCATGCACAGGGGTGGTGGACTGGGGGTGGCTGCTGAGAAACCCGGGTCCTCCCCTTGACCTCCTGTGCCTGTTCCCCTGGCCTCCTGCCGCAGGGACCGTCGGGACCGACACCGCTCTAAGAGCCGAGACGGGAGCCGTGGGGACAAGTCGGTGACGATCCAGGCTCCAGGGGAGCCCCTGCTGGACAATGAGTCCACGCGAGGGGATGAGCGGGTGAGCGTCAGGGGGATGAGGTCTAGGCCAGGTGTTTTCCAGACTGATCCCTGGAGAAGTTAGAGGTCCATCAGAAAGGGGAAGGGCCTGGAAACCTGGTCTCTTCCAACAGCAACCAGATCAGGGAGGGCATCTTGTGTCATACGTCTGCTAAGTGTCCCAAGCTAGGACCTTGTTTCAGTAGAATTCAGTAGAATTTCAGTAGAATTCAGAGATCCCTTTGGAAGCAGCAGCCTCTTTCGTCTTTATGACCCATGTGACTTGGGCTGTGTAATGGGAATTGCCTGACTCCTCTGGGCTCAGGCCAGCCAGTTAGGGGGTTGGGCATCTGGAGTGGGAGGGGCTGGGAATCTGGAGTGGGAGGGGCTGGGGGTGTGGCAGCCCTGAGTTTTCCTTGAGCCTAAAGGCATGGGCACTCCAGCGCCCTCTGGTGTCGGACTATAGAATAGCACCTCTGGTCTTAGGGTAGGTGGGAGGAGTCGAGGGAGAAAGGGGAGGGAGAAGAAGTGAGCCTGGGGAGACGGAGGAGGTTCTGGAAGAGAGTTCTCTGGGACAGGGCTGAGCAGGTTGCTCCTGGTCTAGCCTCTCTAGCCCACTGTGTGCACCTGGCAGGGAGGTCAGGGGGCAGAACCCAGTGCTGGCAGAAGGCAGAGGCAGGATTTGAGTTGACTGTGAGGTTGTCCGTGTCTCATTCCTCCTTTTCTTTCTTCTTGGGAGCATCTTAGGGAGCTGGAGACTTCACAGGACATCTCTGTGACTGACACTGGGGATTCCTGGGTCTTGGGAGCAGATCAGTACCTGAGGGAAATGTTCTCTCTCTCTCTTTCCCAATCCCATCTTCTCCCAGAGACCTGGCCTCCTGAATTCTTGAAGTGACCCTGAGACCTGATCAGCTCCTTGTTGTGGACAAGTGCCCAGGCCCTTGATGCTTGGAGCGCCTAGGCAGTGTGGCTGAGGGTCATATTAGGGTTCCCTGAGCTGAGAGCAGGCAGCGCCTCCACTTTTCATCTTCTGGTCAGACTCTTCTCCTTCCCTCGGCGAGGAGATTCTTCCACCCCCTAGTCGATGACCCTGCCAGGCAGTCTCCTACACTCCCCATTCTATCTCTGTCCTGTAGCCTGAATCCCCTGGATGTCAAAATGTGACTCCATATTCCCAGACTGCCCACGAGTTAAGGGTGTAGGCACGAATGACCACTGGTGGTCTTGGGGCTCCTCTGAGGGATGGCGTCCAGCCCCTGCAGAGAAACAGCTTGAGTGGACCACACTTAGAAGGGCACCAGGGGACCTCAGCCTGTCCACCCACTTGCCTCCAGGAACAGGCAGCCCCTGTGTGGTGGGCATTCAGATGGCCCAATAGAGCCAGCCAGGCGGACCAGAGACCCAGAGTGGCCCCGAGTCTGCACTGTGTCTCACATGCCCCGCATTAGTCACTCACCTTCCCCAACCCTTCCTCCCGGTGTCCTCTTCTCTTCACCACACTGCCTTTGTCAGGTCACTCCCTTAACCAGAAACCTTGAGTGGCTCTCCATACTTGGAGGATAGGTACCTGTTGCTTATCCTGGCCTTGCAGGGGGCCTGCTCGAGCCTGCCCGCTTTGCCTGGAGAGTCTGACCTCGGATCCCAGTCTCTGGCTGAGCAGCTCCCTGGCATCTGTCTTGTACCCTCTGCTCTGAGGGTACATGTGTAGTTTTTTACTGTCTGGCTGATGGCATGAAGCTCCCACAGGGCCCAGGTCTCAGATGTCCCATCCCTGCAGAGGCCAGGCTTGGGCATGCAGTGGAGCTCAGTAAATACTTTGATGGCTGCATGTTTGTTGATTGCCCTCTTTTCTCCTCTCCCTGCTTTGCTCTCTGTCTTCTCTCCGCTCACCTTTTCTCCTGTGTCCCTGCCTCCTCCTCCTCTCCCCACATTGCTGCGGCCCTTCCTGATGCAGGACGACAACTGGGGGGAGACGACCACAGTAGTAACGGGCACCTCGGAGCACAGCATCTCCCACGATGACCTCACGCGCATCGCCAAGGACATGGAGGACAGCGTCCCGCTGGACTGCTCCCGGCACCTGGGCGTGGCGGCGGGGGCCACGCTGGCCCTGCTCTCTTTCCTCACGCCGCTGGCTTTCCTGCTGCTGCCCCCACTGCTGTGGCGGGAGGAGCTGGAGCCGTGCGGGACAGCCTGCGAGGGCCTCTTCATCTCCGTGGCCTTCAAGCTGCTCATCCTGCTGCTGGGCAGCTGGGCCCTGTTCTTCCGCCGGCCCAAGGCCTCTCTGCCCCGTGTCTTCGTGCTGCGTGCCCTGCTCATGGTGCTCGTCTTCCTGCTCGTCGTCTCCTACTGGCTCTTCTACGGCGTGCGCATCCTGGACGCCCGCGAGCGCAGCTACCAGGGCGTGGTGCAATTTGCCGTGTCGCTGGTAGATGCCCTGCTCTTCGTGCACTACCTGGCTGTGGTCCTGCTGGAGCTGCGCCAGCTCCAGCCTCAGTTCACGCTCAAGGTCGTGCGCTCCACCGACGGGGCCAGCCGCTTCTACAACGTGGGCCATCTCAGGTATGGGCGCGTCGGGGCAGGCAGATGGGCCTGGGGAGGAGGCTGAGGGGACCGTAGGGTAGGAGGGTGTGATGGTGGGGCTGGAAGGGATGCGTTAGGAGGGCTGTGTGGGACGGAGTTGCGTACTCTGCACATCCTAGGTTTTCAACAGCGTTTGTCAGGCTAAGGGTCCTGGAGCAGGTAAGGCCGGAGTTAGGAGTTGGGAGTGAATAGATGAACAGACAATTAGAGATCGGGGATCTCAGAGAGGGATGGACCAAAGAGGAAAAAGGTTTGGGGCATGAACAGGGGCTTTTTGGAATCACGTTCCTAGCTCTTTCTTGGAGGCACAGCCTCTTGAGGACACTTAGTCAGTGGTCACTGAGATGAGCTGGCCAGAGGAGGGACTCCCCACCCCAGCGGAAAAGATAATGAGGAAAGTTCTTCAGCTCCCCCTAAACTTGTGGGCAGGATGGCCGCCCTGGCCATCCAGAGTATCAATAGCACCTCCTGGTCCTGCAGGGAATCTTGGGGGGGAATGATGGAGGGGAGGAGGTGACCCTTGGCTGGGGACCCTGGCCCGATGCCCTTTCTCCCCTGGGCTTTCTCTCCCTGGGGAAGGCTTGGGAGCCTGGTAAGTAGACCTCAGGCCCTGAGCCAGGCTCCTTGGAAGCAGCTTGTCCCTGCCCTCTGTCCTCTCCTGCCCTGCCAACCTGCCCTGATGTGTCCCTCCCCCTGCGCCCCTTGTCTGTCCGTTCTCCCTCCCCCTCCTGCCGTGTCCCCCACAGCATCCAGCGCGTGGCAGTGTGGATCCTGGAGAAGTATTACCATGACTTCCCTGTCTACAACCCTGCCCTCCTCAACCTGCCCAAGTCCGTCCTGGCCAAGAAAGTGTCTGGCTTCAAGGTGTATTCCCTCGGAGAGGGTGAGCGGCCCTGCTCCTCGGCCTCCTGGTCTCTTCCCAAACAGGATTCCCAAGTTCCTGCCTCCTGTTTCTCTTTCCCCCTTCTTGCCTTGCTTTCTCCTTTCCCCAGCCCGTGTCCCAGCCCCTTCTGTTCTGTCATTTCCCTTAACGCCAGGTGGCTGGTCTTAGCTGCTGACTCTACTTGCTGTCCCTTTATGCTATGGTGCGTCCCCCTAATCTGGCTCCTCTGCGTCTGCTCATCAGCCCTGGTCCTAAGCCCTTGCTCTCTGAGCTCCAGAACCTCCTGCACTGGGGAGGAACGTGTGCGGGACTCCTGCCCTCCGGTGCCTTCCTTGTTGCTTTCCTGTGGGCCTCTCCCAGACGCGGCCAGGAGGGTTGGGAACGGGAGGTGTTGCTGGGGGGTGGACACAGCTTCCTCTGGATGCGTCGGGTTGCTGGCTCCAGACTTCCTGGAGTGAGAAAGGAGGCCACGCTCTGAAGTGACCATCCCCTCTCTCTCCTGCTCCTGTGCAGAAAACAGCACCAACAACTCCACGGGCCAGTCCCGGGCTGTGATTGCAGCAGCGGCCCGGAGGCGGGACAACAGCCACAACGAGTACTACTACGAGGAGGCCGAGCATGAGCGGAGGGTGCGCAAGAGGAGGGCCAGGTGGGTCCCTGGGGGAGGAGGGGGTGCTAGGGGCTGTGGGGTGTGGATAGGCTGGGGAGAGGAAGACCATCGGCTTCTGTAACTGCTGATGATATGGGTGGGGTGTGTGCATTCGCTTTCTGTTGCTGCCTTAATAGATCACCGTGAACCCGGTGCTGCAAAACACCCCACATTGATTGTCTCACAGTCCCATGGGTCAGGCACGGGTGAGCTGGACCCTCCACTCAGGGCTCACGGGCTGAAATCAAGATGACTCTCGTTTGAGCCCGAGTCCCCTTCCAAGCTCACTGGCTGTTGGCAGAATCAGTTCCTTGTCACCTGGACCCATAGGCAGTTCACCTTTTCCTCCAGGCCAGCAAGACCAGGTCTCTCTCTGACTTCTGCCACCAGCCAGAGAAAACTCTGCTCTTAAAGGGCTCATGTGATGAGACCAGACCTGTCAGGATAATCTCCTTATTTTAAAGTCAACTGACTCAGCACTTTCATTGCATCTGCAAAACGTACCGAGATTATTGGATAACCAGGGGATGGGCATCTGATGGAAGTGGACGGGGCATTTGAATTCTGCCTACACAGTGGAGCAGGGACTATTAAAGGATGTGAGCCTCCCTGGCAATGGCAGGGACTGAGGCTAGACTAGCCCTCCTTCCAGTAGATCTTGTAGGCTTGCTCAGCAGATGGTACATTTTTACCTGCAAAAAAATACCATATGCTAACACATATATATGGAATCTTAAAAAAAAAAAAATGGTTATGAAGAACCTAGGGGCAGGATGGGAATAAAGACGCAGACCTACTAGGGAATGGACTTGAGGACACGGGGAGGGGGAAGGGTAAGCTGGGACAAAGTGAGAGAGTGGCATGGACATATATACACTACCAAATGTAAAACCGATAGCTAGTGGGAAGCAGCCGCATAGCACAGGGAGATCAGCTTGGTGCTTTGTGACCACCTAGAGGGGTGGGATAGGGAGGGTGGGAGGGAGGGAGAGGCAAGAAGGAGGGGATATGGGGATATGGGGATATATGTATATGTATAGCTGATTCAGTTTGTTATAAAGCAGAAACTACCACACCCTTGTAAAACAATTATACTCCAATAAAGATGTTAAAAAAAAATAAAATAAAATAATATCCATTTATTTCCCGGGAAAAAAGAAAATGAGGTTCTAGTGCCCATATCTTGGTAAATTCTTAAACGCTGTCCTCACTTCTCCTTTTTTCCTGTTCACATTGTTATGTGAATGCTAGTCATGCCTGAAGATTCTTTCTTGGTGCTTACTGTTGCCAGGGCCCACCTTGGTCTGTTGGGATTTCCATGGAGGAGGAGTAGAGGGTCATGGAACTCTGCCCTTCCTCCCACATGATCTCCAGGCTTCCAGGGAGAAAGGTAGCCCTGACCCTGTTCTTACACGAGGCTGCAGTAGACTGAAGGTCAGCAGCTCCATTTCTGTGACATTGCAGCAAGTCTCCAGTTGTCTCAGAAAAGGCCCTCGTGGGAAGGAAACCGGAGATGTTCCCTTCCTCCTCTACCTTTGCCCTGACTAGGGTCTTTGGATCTCCTGTGCTGCCACCACCATAGGGGACCCTTTCCTTCCCCATTACGTTGGTTGTAACGAGGAGAAAACTATTTCCCTTGGTTCAGATCCTGAGTCAAAAGGATCTTTTCAAAAGAAACTTTACTGAGACACTTGGGGGAAGCAAAAGAATAAACAGAGACATGGTAGACTTACACAGATCCACACGTTTACTTAGCCCAGAATCCCATCCTAAGCTGTTTGAAGTCCCCAGGTTCCTGGGTTTCTGGATACTGGTATTGTTTTGTATGTCTCTATGCTTTTAATGTAAATTGGCTTCTTTTCCCTGCTTCCCCCTTAACAGTATATTTTTGAGATTCACCCTTGTCTGTATATCTGGTTTGTTGCATCTCATCGCTGCATAGTACTCAGAGAAATCTTCCACCATCCTGACCAATATTTGGATGATGGTCATCTTCCTAATTTTTTCCATTTTGATGAATAAGTAGTATCTTATTAACATTTTAATTCTCTGATTACTATCCAGTGACGACTTCATCTATTTTTCTGCCTTCCAGGTCTCTTACGAATTATTTGTTCACTCCTTTGCCCATTTTCAATGCTGTTCTTACCTTTTCCTTCTTGATTTGCAGCATATTTTTTGCATTACCTCTGCCCACCCCAGGTGTTAGTTAATGTTGCGCATGCTGTCATGGTTGAATAGGCATCTGTCATTTTGATGTAGTTACAGCTATTAATTTTTCACCCACTGAAGTGTGATTTGGGGGGTCTTAAGGAGGCTTTTTCTAGGGTTTGATCCATAGTTGTCTCTCTGGGTTTGACACTAGATTGTCCTCCTTGGGTCCCTGGGCTGAGCTCACTGAGCTCTACAACTGTTTCCTATCCCTAGAGGGGGAAAGACCCTCCCCCTCTACCCAGCTGCACACATGCATGTTCACATGCACACACACAGCCCCCAAAGCCTGGTTCTTGGCTCCAGTTGGGTGCGTATTGCTTCAGGGAGAGCACAAAGGCCTGACCTCGCTCAGGCTGCTGGAGGGCTGAAGCTGGGGGGAAGACGAGAGGTTGGCGTCTGGTCCATACTCCTCATGTCCCCCAGGCTTGTGGTGGCTGTGGAGGAGGCCTTCACTCACATTAAGCGGCTGCAGGAAGAGGAACAGAAGAACCCCAGGGAGGTGATGGACCCACGGGAGGCAGCCCAGGCCATCTTCGCATCCATGGCCCGTGCCATGCAGAAGTACCTTCGCACCACCAAGCAGCAGCCTTACCACACCATGGAGAGCATCCTGCAGCACCTTGAGTTCTGCATCACTCACGACATGACACCCAAGGTAGGCCCACTCTGCCCCCGCCATCCTTCCTCTTTCCCCAGTTCTGGCCCCTTCCTTTCCACTTCCTTCTCCCTTATTCTCTCACCTCCTTCCATACCCTCCATCCCTCTCTCTCTCATCTCTACCTCTGTATAGTCTCTTCTCTCATCCGTACTCCATCCACTCCATCTCTGCATGGGGTGAAGTTCTTAGGTGGTGAGGAGAAGAGGGAGTTTCAGGACCGTTTTGGGAATGTTTCAGACCTGTTTCTCATCTCTGTAGGGGTTCCGGAATTTTCAGATCCAAACTCCCACCTTTACCCCCCTCACCTCCAGAAGATGTTCTTTGCACTGTGCTCTTTTTGAGCCATTCCCACCCTTCAGCTCTACGGCCAGCTTCCTAGAATTGCATCCCCTGAGCCATCTTTGGGGAACAGGTGACTAAAGATGTTGCACTTTAACTGTGACACCTCTAGCTTTCTGCTGGTGCAGCCCTGCTGGACGCTACCCGTACGAGCAGAAGGGAGAAGAAGGAAGGACGAGGGAGGGCTTGCCCGGGTCATAGCAGGTGCCGGGGATGAGGGGTCAGGAGAGCTGAGTCCCAGGCCCGACCCTACTGAGCCATATCACCTCCGTGGGCTCCTGATCCCTCATTGATAAACTAGGGTCTGAGGCAGATGATCTCAGGCCCTTTCCTGCTCTAACATTCTGAGATCGTTTGCAGAGAGTGAGCTTGGGCACATCTTGGTGGTCTTTGGAAGCTGTACCCCCCGAGGGGTAAAGGAGGGTGGGTGGGTGGGAGGGAGAACTTCCTGTGAAGTCCCTTCTCCCTTCCTCAGGCCTTCCTGGAGCGGTACCTGGCGGCTGGACCCACCATCCAGTACCACAAGGAACGCTGGCTGGCCAAACAGTGGACACTGGTGAGCGAGGAGCCGGTGACCAACGGGCTCAAGGATGGCATCGTTTTCCTCTTGAAACGCCAGGACTTCAGCCTGGTGGTCAGCACCAAGAAGGTCCCATTCTTCAAACTCTCCGAGGAATTTGTGGACCCCAAGTCGCACAAGTTTGTCGTGAGGCTGCAGTCTGAGACCTCGGTGTGACTGTGCAACAGCAGGGGGAGTGGGAGACGCGGGGGGCTCCTGAGGGTGGTGGGGGCGTGGCCCTCAGGCCCTGCCACATTCCTGCCACCTTCTTCCTCTTGCTCTAGTTTTTTTTTTTACTTGAATTAACCACCCCCCCCACCTGTCTCCTCCCCTCTTCCTTATTTACCCCATGTGAACCTGGAGAGACCATCCTGCTGTCAGCAGTACCTGGGAAATTCCCTCTCCTTCTCCCACCCTCCTCACTTTTGTATCACTCCAGGCCCTGCAGGAATCAGTGCCTCTCTCCCTCTCCTTTCCCCGGGTGACAGTCTCTTCTGAAAGGGCACAGGGCCCACCTGAGCCCCACTCTCAAACCCAGGTTCCTATAAGCAGTTCTATCCAGTGGCCCCCAAAAGGGTTTCTCTGGGGGGCGCAGATCTGACTCCAGAGAGCCACGGTGCCAAACTCCTGGGCAGCGCTACCTGCTGCCTCCTGGTGGCAGGTGGATCTGCTCCCCCTGACCGCTCACCCCAAGCCGGAGTTCTTGGGCAAGGATCCTCCTGCATCCTCCCACACAGCCCCAGCGTCCGGGGCCTCCCTGCCAGGGTTATTTGCTTCCAGCTGTTTGAGCCTCTCTCCCCCATCCACACATATTCAGAGCAAGGGAAGATCCCATCCTTTACCCTGAAATCTCTACCTTCCATTTCTGATTTGTGTGGTCACGTGTGACCACAGGCAAACTGAGATGGAAAACCTCTGTGACCACTTTTCCTGGGCCCTGGGGGGCAGTACCTTTCTTCCAAGGGGTCTTTCCCTGGGGGAAGGTTGGGAGAGAGCCCCGTGAACATCGCTGACCCCTGCCCTCTGAACTTCCTTCACCTCTGTTCCCACCACGGTGGGACGGGTCTCCCCCTTCCCAGTGAAGGATGCCACGTAGACTCCTATACAGAATTAGTGGCTTGCAGACCCTGACCCACCCTGGTGGTCTCAGCCAAATGTTTTTCTTTCCTTCACCAGCCACCCCCAGTCTTGCTGTCTCTTCTCTCAGCTCCAGAGACCTGTTGCCTCATCTCTTTTTGGGGGGGAGCCAGCAGCTCCTCCTCATCCCCTGCCTTAAGTCCACTTCTTTGCCTCAGGGGTCTCTTTTCCTTGGCTGGCCAGGGTCCCCCCTGTTCCCTCACTGCCTGGTTTTCTGGGCTCTGGTCTCCCTCTGTATTGGGGTGAGGGACCAAGATTGCTGCCTTTGATGGGTACCTAGCCCCTCACCCCATTTAGCTTCCTTAGTCTTTGCACCCAGTCTGAATTCTTGAGCAAAATTTGCTGGCCTTCTAATACTTACTTTCACTGTAAATCTGAGCCTTTAAATCAGACACCCTTAAATTATGTAGTTTTAGCCAAGGGGAATAGAACTAAGAAGTACTCACATACCTCCAGCCAGCACCCATGTTGGGGAGCATTCTGGTGGCTGGGCTGGAGCAGTCCCCTGGGCCAGTCCTCAAATGCCCCTTTATAAGCCCGTCTTTCCCCTGGAAAACTCATTGTTCTTGCCTTGCAGAGTGCACCCTGGGATAAGATCACAGTTGATCTCTTACCAGGGAGTCTTCTCTGTGTAGTGGCAGCCCTGGGCATGATGGAGCCTGGGGATTGTTTCTCCTGCTGTCCTTTCTGAAAAAGCACATCTTTCCACACACCACTTACTAGAGAAGGGTTCTTCGGCCAGCGCTTACCTTGTCTGCACTTGGGTGGGTTATGGGGCTGACCTAGGCAGGGCCTGGAGGTCAGCCTTGGGCCGGGGCTGTGGGTTTGGGGAGAAGCCTGAGTGAGATACATCCTATCCTGGGGATCCTGGGAAGGTATTTTTTCCTTCTCTTCAAAGACCTGGTTTCAGAGGAGTCCCTTCTGGGTCACATTTCTAAATACCTCACTATCCTGGAAAACGGGGCCTGGATGGTGATTGGGGTCACTGCCTTTGTGGGCAGGAGTGGGATGTGGTGTGGTTTGAGGAGGAGTTGGGGTGGGGAGAGGGAAAGTCTTTGGGATCAGAGTCGCTGCCCTAGGTTAGGGGCGGGGGAATGTTTATTTTAAGAACCTGCCATGTTTTTAATCACTGTGATTTTTTTCATTCCCTTTTCCTAAAACAAAAAGGCATTTCCCACCCCCCCCCGCCGACTCTCTCTCTAAGCACTAAGGGCTGTGACTGAGAATGGTAGTGTTTTGGTCCTTTGCATCAGAACTGTGGTATCTTTGTCTTCTTTGATTATTGTTATTATTATTTTTTGAAATGTCAGGATGAATTGTCAAGTGTATGGCTGTGTTTGTCTTTTGCTTCTCCTATATGGGAAGTTGTCTTCATGCTGTGAACTGCTGTGGGGTGTGCAGCTGACTCAGTCCCTCTGAGCAGTGTCCCCCACTTTGCCTGTCCCATCACATGCTGGATTTGCTCGTTCTTCCCCCATAGGGGTGTTGCCCACCCATTACCACCCGCGCCCCATATGCCACCATCAGGGATGCTGTGGCTGGGTCTCTCCAGTGCTCTTTTCTATGACTACATGGCATCCTAGCTCATCCCCACCACACCTCCCAGGCCTTCCTTTTCACCACCTTGGAAGGCTGGTCCTCCTTCCCTCCACACCAGGAAGCTGTGCCTCAGTCCTTCACCTACCTCGCCACTCTGCCGCCGTCCCCATTCGTCCCTTTCTCTTAAACTACTCTTCATGCTCTCTGTTTCTATTCTTGTTTATTTCCCTTTAGCTTCTCCTTTTTTCTTCCCAACCCCCTCCATTTCAGCCCTTACCTTTTCACTTCCCCATCCCCACCTCAGTCCTGTTGCAAACCCTGACACAATACCTGTCATGAGACATTGGGATCCTTTCTCATCTGAAACGTTTGTTTCCCAGAGTTTGTGCTTCTCTTCTTCTCTGTTGGGCCCGGATGAGCTCCCTTGCCCCTCTGTGGTGTCTGTCAGTCTGTCTTCTTTTTCCTCTGCCCTCCCCATGGGGCAGCATTCTGCTGATGGTCCTGGTGTGTGATTGTTGTGATTTGTTCTTCTGTGTGTGAAAGGAAGAGGAATTTTTGAGTTCCTTCCAAGTGAGATTGTAAATGTAGAATTTTCCACTGTTGGATCTAGATTTTTTTTTCCTTTTTTTGGGTTACAGAGCTGAGACCTTGTGCATGCATGTAGAAAATTGTAAAATGTAAATTCTTTTTTTTAATATATAAAAAGCTTGTTTTTACAGTTTGCAGTGGATCTAAACATTATGACAATTTTAGGGATTTTTTTTTTCTTAAACATAGGAACTAAAACTGTACAAATTTTTTTTATATAAAATAAAGACATTTGACTTTTGTGGGGGCATTCTGTTGTTTTTTTCTTTTTTTTTCACAGGAGTAAAAAGAGCCAAAGAGGGTCAGGAAAGAGTGAATGTATGCTCCTTGTTAGGGAGTGGGTGGGCCAGGAGGGGGCAGCGTGAGCTCATCATTGCTCCACTCTTTTCAGGATGATTGAAAAAGGAAGTTGCTTATTCTGAACACTGA
Organism: Balaenoptera physalus; assembly: GCF_965194825.1. Lineage (NCBI taxonomy): Eukaryota > Metazoa > Chordata > Mammalia > Artiodactyla > Balaenopteridae > Balaenoptera > Balaenoptera physalus. Next base: position 79,166,617 of record NC_138882.1, on the reverse strand, counting down.
TTCTGAGAAGAGAGACACTTGGGAACGTGAGGACTCAGCTGTTCTCTGGGGTGGTTAAGGAGGAAGGAAAGATTGCTGTCTGGGTGGATTCATAGGAGTTTCAGAGAACAGTTGATGATTTCATTCAATAGTGATGGCTCATCACATTTTATTAAGAAACATTCCTGGGCTTCCCCGGTGGCGCAGTGGTTGAGAATCTGCCTGCCAATGCAGGGGACATGGGTCCGAGCCCTGGTCTGGGAAGATCCCACATGCCGCGGAGCAACTGGGCCCGTGAGCCACAACTACTGAGCCTGCGTGTCTGGAGCCTGCGCTCCCCAAGAGAGGCCACGACAGTGAGAGGCCTGCGCACAGCAATGAAGAGTGGCCCCCACTCGCAGCAACTAGAGAAAGCCCTCGCACAGAAACGAAGACCCAACACAGCCAAAAATAAATAAAATAAATAAATAAAAATTTAAAATAATAATGGTGGTTCTAAAAAAAAAGAAACATTCCTGAAGTGTATCTCGTGTTACTAAGTATCGTCTTATTTCTACCATTATCTCTCTAATCTTTCAGATACTGCACAAAAGAATTTTCTGGCAGTAGTCATTTATTTAAAATGGAAATATTCTGTTGGCACTGTGCTTGTCATCAAGCCTTGGAATTATCATTGAGAGATCAGGGCCCTTCTCTCAGCTCTACCCAGACCCAAGCTTCTCTGTGACTTTGGGCAAAATTCTTAGCATATAAACCTCTTTCTAAGGTTAAAAACAAATGAACCAGCAAATGTAAACTTTCCTGTGTGAAGTTAACCCGTTTACTAGATTTGGTCCTCCTCTACCCTGCTTCATACTTGGCCATACTCTGAGGATGCAAAGGCCAGAGCTGTATCCTTGTCCTGGAGGAAGATCCAGGCCACAAGGAGGTGACAGACCAGATAACCTAACACAAGACTGTGTGGCCTGTTCACAGGCAGAGCACAGCTTAGTCCTGACTGGATTCCGAGGAGCTCAGACAGCCTCCCTTCAAGACATTTAAGCAGTTTGTTTAAGAATCAGGACTGGGTAACGCTACTTTCGTGAGGGGAGGTTTATCTATTCTGTTCACTTAAGTATTCCTAGCATCTATACCAGTTCCTCACATATAGTCGGTGTTCAGTTAAAAAATTTATTGAATGAATAGTGAATTATAAAAAACGAATGATACAATAGGGGCATATAAAAGAGATCATATACTTACTTCTCCCTTTAAATTTTCATTCAGGTCTTTCTCATGTGAAAATGAATTAAAAAAACCTTCCCTTGGAACTGCATCCCCATTCTCATAGCTCTGTCCTTTCTGTAACTAGGCTTTTAATTTCACTTGCTGTTTTCATTTCACCTCAAAGCCAGCTTTTGACTTACTGTGACCAAATTTCTACCCTACCATGCCTCTGAAATTATTCTTGTTCTTTTTTTTTAAAATTAATTAATTAATTAATTAATTAATTATTTTTGGCTGTGTTGGGTCTTCGTTTCTGTGCGAGGGGTTTCTCCAGTTGCGGCAAGCGGGGGCCACTCTTCATCGCGGCGCGTGGGCCTCTCACTATCGCGGCCACTCTTTTTGTGGAACACAGGCTCCAGACGCGCAGGCTCAGTAGCTGTGGCTCACGGGCCTAGTTGCTCGGCGGCATGTGGGATCTTCGCAGACCAGGGCTCTAACCCGTGTCCCCTTCATCGGCAGGCAGATTCTCAACCACTGCGCTACCAGGGAAGCCCTATTCTTGTTCTTAAATACCTTTTAGTAAATCTCTATTCAGTGCCTATGACGTTCCCAGTCTGGGACTAAAGTGCTTTGGTTGGTAAAGGTAGTGGATATGTTCCTGGCTTCTCTGAGTCCACCCTTGTGGACCCTGGAGGAGTCTGTATTTAACCGCATGAATCTCCTCCTCTAATGCCAGGCCCAGGAGTTAACAGATTTAAGGCCAGATCTCATGGGATCGTATTTTCTCTCAGGGTTTGCTGAAAGTAAAGGTGATGATCCCACCCATTTGTCATGTAACAAAGGGTATTTGTAACTTAGCCGAAAAGACATATTTTTTCATGGAAGTACTGTGCCTATCACTGAAGATAGAGACTCAACTTGGTGGATAGTCAGGATCTTGCCTGGGACTTCTTCCCATAGCTGCCCAGATGTGAATTTCCAGCCTTTGCCTTTGAAATGAAGCCAAGGGGGAACCAGGGGTTAGGGCTCTGGGTGAGAAGACGTAAGAATCTTTAGACCCAGTTCTTAGTGATTCCATATTAAGTTTCTTTGTTTGGGTCAGTTGAATGGCTTCTACAAAACAGAAAACCGGCTGCTTAAAATAGCCCCTGGCTTTTTATTTGTTAGTTTAAGCCAGTGATGGAAATACTCTTCCAGGTGCTGGGAAGGCTGGCTGCGATGGGAGGAAGTCAGCCTTTGGAAAACCATTACAGTATCAGCGGACAAATGGTCATGGAAGATGCTAGAGAGATAGTTCAGGACCACCCACACAGTGGAAAGATGTTGGGAAACAGTCATCCCCGTCCAGCTCTCCAGTTTCTCTGTAGGCTGAGAATGGTGTCCATTTCCCTTGTTACAAAGGACAGGGTAGACGTGTCATCCGAGGAGCTCATAATAACAAATGCCAAACTGAAGTATGTATGGAAAATTGGGAGAAGGTACTGATTTAGATTTGGGAAAGTTGGGCAAGGCATTGACCTCTTATTTCATCCCAGCATGTTTTAGGGGGATACTTAACTGTGTGCTGTGCAGGCAGGCAGATAAAAAGATAAAACATTGTCCCCATCCTCTAGGAGTTCATGGTGATTCATGGGAAATTTTATTATTTTGTCGCCTATTGTAGGCACCCAAGAGGTGGTCAGTACCATTAGCAAGAGACAGATTGAAGTCAATACTTGGTGAGTGCATTGAGCTTGATAGGTAAACTATTTGACGTCACCACTCAAAAAAGAGACATCAGGACGATTGATATCCTGTAAGGGGGACCACTTTGGTGGAAAAAAGTTAGGAGTATGAGATCTTCATTTGTGTCCTGTCCCTTCTGCTTGCTTTTGGGCACAGTTCACCAGTGCAGCTGCTTCACCAGGGGCAAATATGTGGTTAAAAGTGAAAGTGGATTTTTGGGGTAGTGAAAATACTCTGTGTGACACTATGATGGTGGATACGTGTCATTATAAATTTGTCCAAACCCATCGAATGTACAACACCAAGAGTAAAACCTAATGTAACTTACTGACTTTGGATGGTCAATGTAGGCTCATCGATTGTAACAAATGGACCACTCTGGTGGGGGATGTTGATAGTGGGGGAGGCTATGCATGTGTGGGAGCAGGGTCCATATGGGAACTTTCTGTACCTTCTGCTCAATCTTGCCATGAACTTAAAACTGCTCTGAAAAATAAAGTCTGGTCAAAAGGTACGAACTTCCGTTAAAAGATAAATAAGTACTGGGAATGTAATATACAACATGATGACAATAGTTAACACTGCTGTGTGGTATACTTGAAGGTTACCAAGAGAGTAGATCCTAAAAGTTCTCATCACAAGGAAAAAAATGGGTTTTCTCTTTTTTTTCTTGCATCTACATGAGAGGAAAAATGTTGACTAAACTTATTGTGGTAATCATTTCGCAGTACGTGTAATTCAATTCATCATGCTGTATACCTTAAACTTATACAGGGCTGTATGTCAATTATATCTCAATAAAACTGGTAGGAAAAATAAAGCCTATTAAAAACAAAATAAAACCAAGCATAACCTTAGTTCTAGACACAGGCCTATTAATAAAAGAAATAATATAGGCACTTGTGATTCAGGAAAAAAAAAAGTGAAAACGTATGCAATTTCCCCTGGATTCCTCAAAGTGTGTCACCATGAAGTTTGAAAATCTGATAAAGCCAACGGAAGAGGAGCGTCTGGGAACCCATCAACATAGTGACAGCTGAAAATTTGCATGCGTCCACAGCCGTTTAACTTAGTTCCAGTTTTGGGTTCTTTCAAGTTCCTGTTAATGTTTGTTCTTTTTCATATATGAATGTATGACTTTAGGGAGAGTTGACTGGGATAGTTTTTACTGCAGTAAATAACTGTTGTTGAAGGGTATGCCCCTTCCCTTATGAGACAAATAAGCTCTGGGGGTCTAATGTACAGCATGGTAACTATAGTTAATAATACTGTGCTGTGATCTTGAAACTTGTAAAGAGAGACGATCTTAAGCATTCTCACTACACACATAAAAAAGTGGTAACTATGTGAGGTGGTGGATGTGGTCACCTGCTTGTGGTAATCATTTCACAAAGTAGACATATATCAAATCACCACGTTGTCCACTTTAAATATATAACATTTTATTTGTCAATTATACTTTAATAAAGCTGAAAAACAGTTGTTGAAGAACTACTTGTCTTCTGCCTGTTTACCTACATCCCAACACTTTATTTCTGTTCTCTAAAGTGAAATCCAGTTAAAAAGGAAGCAGGGAGAGCTGACTCTGAAGATTTCATTTTCCAGGACCCGTCAGTAGTTTGGTGCTTCTGGTTGGCAGCATATCGAAGAATTTGATACCAGGGAATCTGCTACCTGGAATTGAAATGTTCAGGTGGTTTTTATTCTATCTTGAAGGAGGTCCCTAAAATAGAGCTTCTCAAACTTTAATTGTGCCATGTAGCAAGCATGAAAATCACTTGAAGGTTTAATAAAAACGCAGATTCTGATTCAACAGGTCTAAGATAGGGTCTGAAATTCAGCAGTTCTAACAAGCTCCCAGGTGTCTTAGCTCAGGTTGCCATAAAAATTACCGTAGACTGGGTGGCTTAAACAACAAAAATTTATTTTCTCACAGTTCTTAAGGCTGAACGTCTGTGAGCAGAGTGCTCATGTGGTTAGGTTCTGGTGAGAGCTCTCTTCCTGGCTTGGTGGAGGGCGAGTGAGTTCTGGCCTCTTCCTCTTCCTATACAGACAATAATCTCATCATGGGGGCTCTACCCATAAGACCTCATTTGAAACTAATTACCTCCCAAAGGCCCCAACTCCAAAACCATCACATTGGGAGTCAGGACTTCAACATATCAATTTTGGGGAGAACACAATTCAGTCCATAGTGCCAGGTGCTGCTGCTGTTGTTCTGCAGAACTTACTTTAAGTAGTAAGACCCTAAAAGAAGCTTTGTGTTCCTATGACAGCTTGAGGGGCCCAAACATCCCTTACTTAACACTGAGATGCTGGATCCAGGAGATATGTTGAGATCTAAATTTCATGAGTATAATAAATAGTTTGGTAAACTCATTGTTCCTTATATTATAGAATTGCACCATCTACATCAAATTGTCATTTATGAGACTCTTAAATGATATGTTGTGATATGGCCTTATGTGTAGAGTTTATGCAAAGCAATTCATTGGACCTCTTAACTGACCCAGAGAGACATTCATAATGACATAGAAAAGATCCAAGCTAGTGAGACTTTATCACTAGAGGCCACAGAAATTAAAGGAACAGCTTACAATAAAAATTATCTGACCATAAATTTCTTGCCAACATGATCAATAAAACAGAGGAAATTCAAGAATTTTACCAAGTTTAGAGAGTTTCAGATAAGCTTCTTTAATGTGTTTCAATACTTATATTAATTGCTATGGGCATAGAATGAAAATAAACTGTAACAATATACCAATAATTTACACATGCTTTCTCAAGTTTCTTTGTGAAAGTCATTGAGATTACTATGCAGTCTTTGAGATCATAATGATCATGTTCATTATATTACTGGAAGCTGCCTTATCTGTGTCCAGTGTTTTCCATTCATTTTAGTCATTCAACAAATATTTGTTGAGCATCTTCTATGTGCCAGGAACTATGCTAGGTATTGGTGATATGGCAATGAATAATATAGATGTGGTCTTTCTTCACAGATACTGATCACATAATATCAAATGTGATGAATGTAATGAAGGAATAATGGGACCTTATAATAGGAACCTAACCAAGAGGGGCCAACTGGGAAGGTTTCCTTGAAAAAATGTCATTTCATCTCCATGGAAAAACTTCTGCTTGAAAACATGGGGCGCAAGAACTTTTTCACCAGGAAGAGCCTCTCTTTCTCTTCAGTGAGGAAACTGTGTCCAAGTAATTGCTAAAAAGTGAGTGTCAAAATCATGGGACTTTAGGAAGTTGTCAATAGGTTTCCTGGAGAAATGAGGGAGTTACTTTATTAAGGTCAGTGATGGTAACTGAAATAAAAGTTATAAAAAATATTTTAAAAATAAACAAATCTTTTGTTTTAAGAATAAAATAAAAAGAGATAGGGAAAGAATAAAATACCTAAGAATAAAATTAACCAAGGAGGTAAAAGGCATATACTCTGAGAATCATAAAACACTGATGAAGGAAACTGAAGATAGTACAAATAAATGGAAAGTTATCCCATGTTCATAGAATGAAAGAATTAATACTGTTAAAATGTCCATACAACCCAAAGTAATCTACAGATTTAATGCAATCTCTATCAAAATATCCAAGACATTTTTCACAGAACTAGAAAAAATAATCCTAAAATTTATATGGAACTACAAAATACCCTGAATAGTCAAAGCATTCCCAAGAAAAAAGAACAAAGCTGGAGGTAACACTCCCTGACTTCAGACTATGCCTACAAAGCTACAGTGATCAAAAAAGTATGGTACTGGTATGGTAATAAAAACAGATGCATAGATCAAGGAAACAGAATAGAGAGCCCAGAAATAAACCCATGCATTTATGGGCAATTAATCTACAATAAGGAAGCAAGAATATACAATGGGGAAAAGACAATCTCTGCAATATGTGGTGTTAGTAATACTGAACAGCTACATTTAAAAGAATGTAATTAGAACACTTACACCATTTACAAAAATAAACTCAAAAAGGGTTAAAGACCTAAATATAAGACCAGAAACCATAAAACTCCTAGAAGAGAACACAGACAGTATGCTTTTTGATATAGGTCTTAGCAATATCTTTTTGGATCTGCCTCCTCAGGCAAGGGAAACAAAAGCAAAAATAAACAAATGGGAAACTTAATCAACTTAAAATCAAACTTAAAAGCTTTTGCACAGCAAAGGAAACTGTCAACAAAATGAAAAAGCAACCTACTGAATGGGAGAAGGCATTTGCAAATGATATGTTTGATAGGGGGTTAATATCCAAAATATATAAAGAACTAATATAACTCAATATCAAAAAAAAACTTGATTAAAAAATAGGCAGAGGACCTGAATAGGCATTTTTCCAAAGAAGACATACAGATGGTAAACAGGCACATGAAATGATGCTCAACATCATTTATCATCAGATAAATGCAAATTAAAACTACAGTGAGATATCACCTCACACTGGTCAGAATGGCTATCATCAAAAAGAACACAAATAACAAATATTGGCAAGAGTGTGGAGAATCAAAAAGAACACAAATAACAAATATTGGCAAGAGTGTGGAGAAAAGGGAACCCTTGTACACTGTTGGTGGGAATGTAAATTGGTCCAGCCACTGTAGAAAACAGTATGGAATTTCCTCAAAAAACAAAAAATAGAACTACCATATGACCCAGCAATTCCAGTCCTGGGAATATATCCAAAAAAGAAAACACTAATTTGAAAAGATATATGCATCCCAATGTTCATAGCAGCATTATTTATAATTTCCAAGATACAAAAGCAACTTAAGTGTCCATCAACAGATGAATGGATAAAGAAGATGTGAGATACACACACACACACACACACACACACACACACACACACACACACAATGGAATACTACTCAGCCATAAAAAAGAATGAAATTTTGCCATTTGCAACAACATGGATGGACTTGGAGGGTATCATGCTAAGTGAAATAAGTCAGACAGAGAAAGATAAATACTGTATGATATCACATAAGTGGAATCTAAAAAATAAAACAAGCTAGTAAATATAACAAAAAAGAAACAGACTCACAGACATAGAGAACAGACTAGTGGTCACCAGTGGGGAGAAGGAAGAGGGGGGAGCAAAATAGGGGTGGAGGATTAAGAGGTACAAACTACTATGTATGAAATAAATAAGCTACAAGGATATATTGTACAATACAGGGAATATAGCCAATATTTTATAATAACTATAAATGAAATATAACCTTTAATATTGTGAATCACTGTGTTGTACACCTGAAACTAATATAATATTGTAAGGCAACTATACTTCAATTAAAAAAGAGAGAGAGAACGAAATTTTGCCATTTGCAGCAACATGGATGGACTTGGAGGGCATTATGCTAAGTGAAATAAGTCAGACAGAGAAAGATAAATACTATATGATATTGCTTATATGTGGAATCTAATAAGTATAACAAACTAAGTGAATATAGCATAAGAGAATCGGGCTCACGGATGTAGAACAAAAACTAGTGTTTAACAGTGGGGAGGAGGGTAGGGCAATATAGGGGTAGAAATATAACCAATATTTTGTATTAATGGAAAGTAACCTTTAAAATTGTATAAAAACAAAAAATTTTTAAAAACCAAAAACCAAAAGCAAAAGAACAAAAGCTCTCTTTGGAAATCTAAAAAGAGAGAGAGAGAATTAGAGAACCTAATGTGCCCTGCTGATATATATGTATATACCAATTGCTCAAAACTAAAGAAAAGAGGAACTTGGCAGAAATCTCTCATGTTTAGACCACAGAGTCCATACCTGGTACTCGCCTGTCCTCAGCTGCCATGGTTCTTCCTGAGAGCAGGGTCTTTGCCTTGCCAAAGCTTATAACTAGTTGCTGAAAGTGTGTACTGTTTGAGGAAAATCCTGAGTTAAGAATTTTTAGTTCAGAATTTTATTTTCTTTGCATTTTTAACAAGCCACATGGAAACCCTACTTTCCAGAATTCCTGGAATGACACATATTTGACTAAAAAGATGCCCACGAAAGCCTGCTGGGTGCTTCAGGTGGGACCTCACAGAGTTTTAGCATCTTGGAAGGTCACTACTTGTTCAGACTTTCTATTTTTATCAATTAATCAAGGGGAAATAATGGAATCAAACTAGCCATACATACAATTATAAATAAGAATGCTACTTTATTAATTTATAACAGCTGGTAGGTCTAGTTTGGGAGCTGGGTTGGTCAGCTGTACAGGAATATTCTTGGTGAGGCAGATCAAATGGGTAAATTAGCCTCTTGTAGGGTAAGTACAGAACAAGACAGAGGAAACTGTAAATTCTGAAAGGACATGACTAAGTGCTGTAATACTTCAATGCCCTTCTCTCTTTATCTACACACTGTACCTGGGGGACGTCATCTGGTCCCATGGCTTTAAATACCATTGTATTCCAGATAACATAGCATAGTGGTAATGCACTTGGGCTCTGGAGTTAGCCTGCCTGAGTTTTTCTTCTGACTTTACCTTCATTAGCTGAGTGACCATGGGGAAAATTTCTCTGTTTCTTCATCTTTAAAATGAAGATAATAATACAGTGCTAACCCCATATGGATGTTGAGAGTATAACTAAGAAAATACTCATGAACCACTTAGATAGTGCCTGGGACACAGTAAGCACCTAATAAATGTTAGTTATATGCCAAGTACTCTCAAGTCTCTATTTCTAGCCCTCATTTCTCCCCAGAACTCTAGAACTGATTCCCTGCTCAAATCTGCTTCTTTCCTGGTGATCACGTTTCATTAAACAGCATCACCATCCACTTACATGCTCAAGCTAAAAAACATAGGACTTACCCTTGATTCTTCTCTTTTTCTCATTCCCCACATTCAGTCCTTCTGTCTGCTCCTGGAACACATCTTGCTCATTTTCAATGCAGGGTCTTTTATTAGGTATTCTCTGCCTGAAATGCTGACCACTTGACCTTCTTTTGCCAGACTCTTATCATTTAAATGTCAACTTAATGTCACCTCCAAGAGAGGCTTTCTATAAACAGCTCAACCTGTAATAGCCTTGGAAGATAAAGATAGTGTTTCTCTGTGAGCAGAGGGCAATGACTTAACCAGACTCTTGAGAGTGGCTCTGTGTCAGTAAGCGAGGCTTTGCATTTACTTTCCATTTCACGTGATGGGCCCAGGCTTGAGCAACCAAACTTCTGATTTTGGTTTACCCAAAGCTCTATTTCCTCACTACTGACAGCATTAATTTTAACTTTGGGGATACCTTGACTAAGTGAACACTGCCTTATCACCTTATGGCTGGTACTTGTGGGGTTTGCTGTTGCATTGTCGCAATAACATCTCTTCCTCCTCCCACTCAGCAGAAAATGAACAGTCACACTACCAAACGTAAAACAGATAGCTAGTGGGAAGCAGCCGCATAGCACAGGGAGATCAACTCGGTGCTTTGTGACCACCTAGAGGGGTGGGATAGGGAGGGTGAGAGGGAGGGAGATGCAAGAGGGAGGAGATATGGGGATATATGTATATGTATAGCTGATTCACTTTGTTATAAAGCAGAAACGAACACACCATTGTAAAGCAATTATACTCCAATAAAGATGTTAAAAAAAAAAAAAAAGAAAATGAACAGCCAACACCATTTGGACAGCTTGCCTCAATCTTAACTCTCACCTCTCAGCCTCATGAACAGGTAGAATATGCAGACACTTACTCCTCAGCTCTTGCCCACTACTTGCCCCCAAGTATGGGGTTCAGAGAGCTTCTGGGTTGGTGAACACATCCACCAATTGAGAGAGTGGGGCCACCCCAACTCCATGGGGACAGAAACTCCTATCCTCAGGACCCTCCCAGACTTCACCCTATGTATCTCTTCATCTGGCTGTTCATCTATGTATTTTATAATATCCTTTATCATATAATAAACTGATAAACATAAGTGTTTCCCTAAATTCTGTGAGACATATTAGCAAGTTATGGAACCCAAGGAAGGGGTCATGGGAACCCTGGTTTATAGCTGATTGCTCAGAAGTACAGGTGATAACCTGAGACTTGTGATTGGCATCTAAAGTGGGGGTAGTCTCATGGGACTGAGCCCTTAATTTGTGGGATCTAACGCTAACTCCAGGTAGGTAGTGTCAGAACTGAATTGATTGCAGGACACCCAGCTGCTGTCATGGAGAATTGCTTGACATGTAGGAAACCCACACTTCGGGTGTCAGAAGTGAAGTGTTGTGAGTGTAGCAGTATGAGAGTAATAGAGAAACACACAAGACGCAAGAGTGTGTTTTTCTTTACAAAGGTACGTTGAATTTTTAAAAAGTGTAAGATTGAGGGACTTCCCTGGCGGTCCAGCCAGTAAGACTCCACGCTCCCAATGCAGGGGCCTGTGCTCGATCCCTGGTTGGGGAACTAGATCCCATACACATGCCGCAACTAAGAAGTCTGCGTGCTGCAGCTAAGACCCGGTGCAGCCAAAATAAATAAATAAATAAATAATTTTAAAAAGTGTAAAATTGAGGTGAGAGGGCTACTTATAGGTGAGACGAGTGAAAATTTGCCTCTGATTTTGTGCTCTATGGTCATTGTGAAGTAGTTTACGGTCTTTTTGTTTGTTTGTTTCTGCATATTCTGCTCAGGTGGCAAAACATTGCCTCACCAGAGTGGGTACTCTTCTGAAAATTAACTTTTAGACTGACTCTGGCTATGCTTTTGGGTACTTCATTAATTGTAAAAACAGGGATTTCTCACTTCTGGACAAATAAACATTTCTCAAGTTCTTTTCTGACTTTCTGTTTTAGTTATTTATAAAATGGTTAGTTTGGTTAATAACACAGCCAGGGCTGTGGTCATTTTCTATTCATAGGTATCTTTGTTCTTATCTTTATCAGCTGACGATATTCCCCTGACAGTTCTGTCAAATATTGCTCTACTTCAAAGTCAGAGCCCACTTTCTGAATTCTTGGAGACTAATATGGTGTTTTGTGTTCTTTTTCTTTTGATACCCAGATCATCTTTAGGGCTTCTCAGATGGCTAGGTGGCACCAAGCTTGTGTAGCCTATCACATGGCACACATGAACAAAAAGTTTTCTAGGAATTATTAGGCATGGCTGGTTTGCTTCATGGGTCCAGAGCTGCTCAATGGAATTGTACAAGTTATCCTACCATCAGGTCTCAAGGGAAAGAAGACAGCTCATTCTCCCTCATGGGGTCTTTGGTAAATACTTGGGTTGATTTTATACAAGTGAAGTTCTTTAACCTGCATATGCTTTAGTGACCATGTGTACCTTTATAGCTTTATAGCATGTTCATAAGTAAGTGCTTATGACCAGTGATGGTCAGCAAATGATTTCTAAAGACATTATCTCTCAGTTTTCAATATCTTTGTCTATTGATAGTCATCAGGGCACACATTTTGTGGGAGAGATGATAAAATTTGAAAACCTCGAGATCCTATGATTTCACTGCCTATTTCTTCCAGAATGAAAAGAGGGCAATAAAACATCAATATAGAACTTAAAAAAAAACCAAACTGGCCTAAGGTTGTGTCAGTTTATTTATCCAAACCACAGTGGCCAGACGTTCTGTCCATAACTTTAATGAACATGAATGTTATAGCAGATAGAAGGCCAGAACTCTTTCCAAATGAAACACCAATGGGTAGGCCCATGAGTTGTCTGGTCACTCATGGCCACACACTAGTGAAACACCCATGTGATGGATAATGTTGTGTTAAATTATTGTAATGTGTTAAGGGCAATTCATTCACAGGTTCAAGAAGCCCTGACTCAATGGATTAAAATCAAGTTACATTTTCAGAAGACATTGCTTGAACTTTGCAGAGAGTTTTCAACTTTTGTTGAAAAGAAAGTCTCATTTCTGACCTCATGTGTTTGTTCCTAAAGTGTAACTGGATTCATTTATTTGTTCCTAACTAGATTGTGCACCTAGTTCTGCCCCTGCACAACCCCTGTACCACTACCCTCCACTGAAAAGTTAATAATTTCTTGTGTATCCTTCCAATTTATTTTTATACAGCAGGTTCTTATTAGTCATCAATTTTATACACATCAGTGTATATATGTCAATCCCAATCACCCAATTCATCCCACCACTACCCCCACCCCCTGCGGCTTTCCCCCCTCGGTGTCCATACATTTGTTCTCTACATCTATGTCTCAATTTCTGCCCTGCAAACCAGTTCATCTGTACCATTTTTCTAGGTTCCACATATATGCGTTAATATATGATATTTGTTTTTCTCTTTCTGACTTACTTCACTCTGTATGACAGTCTCTAGATGCATCTACGTCTCAACAAATGACCCAATTTCGTTCCTTTTTATGGCTGAGTAATATTCCATTGTATATATGTACCACATCTTCTTTATCCATTCAGCTGTCGATGGGCGTTTAGGTTGCTTTCATGACCTGGCTATTGTAAATAGTGCTGCAATGAACATTGGGGTGCATGTGTCTTTTTGAATTGTGGTTTTCTCTGGGTATATGCCCAGTAGTGGGATTGCTGGATCATATGGTAATTCTATTTTTAGTTTTTTAAGGAACCTCCATACTGTTCTCCATAGTGGCTGTATCAGTTTACATTCCCACCAACAGTGCAAGAGAGTTCCCTTTTCTCCACACCCTCTCCAGCATTTGTTGTTTGTAGATTTTCGGATGAAGCCCATTCTAACTGGTGTGAGGTGATACCTCATTGTAGTTTTGATTTGCATTTCTCTAATAATTAATGATGCTGAGCAGCTTTTCTTTATTTTTTTATTATTTATTTATTTATTTATTTTATTTAAACAGAAAGTCACAAAAATCATAATCATCCTCATCAGTTCACTCAGTCCCATGTAATTAATTTTCTTTTTATCTTAACCTTTTGTTAGCAGTTTTATGAATTCATCAGTTTTCCATTAGAGTTCTGAAAATGCTTATTCATTCAGTTCAGCAGTATAGTCAGTTACCAGAAACCTGTACTTGTCAAGAGTCTTTTCCATGAATTCCTTGAAGATGAAACCCTTTTATAGGAACATTTTTGCGAAAGTATCAGAGTACACCCAGAACTGTCTGTAAATGACAAAAGACTTAAAAATGACCATGGTTAAAGATTTGATAAAAGTTCATAATAATGTAATTGACAAGGAAATTTAGTTATTTCTGAGATATACATTTTAAAGTAATAACTAGAATTATGACTTATAACATTATACCAGAACATATAAGAGTTTTAGAAATTTCATGTAATGTCTGAAACATTTATATTAACATATTTCCATACAAATAACCCAAAGAAAGTTTAGTATTAGTTTTTGTTTGTTTGTTTGTTTGTTTTTTAATACTGCACGTTCTTATTAGTCATAAATTTTATACATATCAGTGTATACATGTCAATCCCAATTGCTCAATTCAGCACACCACCATCCCCACCCCACCGCGGTTTTCCCCCCTTGGTGTCCATACATTTGTTCTCTACATCTGTGTCTCAACTTCTGCCCTGTGAACCGGTTCATCTGTACCATTTTTCTAGGTTCCATGTACATGTGTTAATATACGATATTTGTTTTTCTCTTTCTGACTTACTTCACTCTGTATGACAGTCTCTAGATCCATCCAAGTCTCAACAAATGACTCAATTGCGTTCCTTTTTATGGCTGAGTAATATTCCATTGTATATATGTACCACATCTTCTTTATCCATTCGGCTGTCGATGGGCATTTAGGTTGCTTCCATGACCTGGTTATTGTAAATAGTGTTGCAATGAACACTAAGGTGCATGTGTCTTTTTGAATTATGGTTTTCTCTGGGTATATACCATGTAGTGGGATTGCTGGATCATATGGTAATTCTATTTTTAGTTTTTTAAGGAACTTCCATACTGTTCTCCATAGTGGCTGTATCAATTTACATTCCCACCAATAGTGCAAGAGAGTTCCCTTTTCTCCACCCCTCTCCAGCATTTGTTGTTTGTAGATTTTCTGATGATGCCCATTCCAACTGGTGTGAGGTGATACCTCATTGTAGTTTTGATTTGCATTTCTCTAATACTTAGTGATGTTGAGCAGCTTTTCATGTGCTTCTTGGCCATCTGTATGTCTTCTTTGGAGAAATGTCTATTTAGGTCTTCTGCCCATTTTTGGATTGGCTGCATGAGCTGTTTATATATTTTGGAGATTAATCCTTTGTCTTTTGATTCGTTTGCAAATATTTTCTCCCATTCTGAGGGTTGCCTTTTGGTCTTGTTTATGGTTTCCTTTGCTGTGCAAAAGCTTTGAAGTTTCATTAGGTCCTGTTTGTTTATTTTTGTTTTTATTTCCATTACTCTAGGAAGTGGATCAAAAAAGATCTTGCTGTGATTTATGTCAAAGAGTGTTCTTCCTATGTTTTCCTCTAAGAGTTTATAGTGTCCGGTCTTACATTTAGGTCTCTAATCCATTTTGAGTTTATTTTTGTGTATGGTGTTAGGGAGTGTCCTAATTTCATTCTTTTCCATGTAGCTGTCCAGTTTTCCCAGCACCACTTATTGAAGAGACTGTCTTTTCTCCATTGTATATCCTTGACTCCTTTGTCATAGATTAGTTGACCATAGGTGCATGGGTTTACCTCTGTGCTTTCTGTCTTGTTCCATTAATCTGTTTCTGTTTTTGTGCCAATACCATATTGTCTTGATTACTGTACCTTTGTAGTATAGTCTGAAGTCAGGGAGTCTGATTCCTCCAGCTCCGTTTTTTTCCCTCAAGACTGCTCTGGCTATTTGGGGTCTTTTTTGTCTCCATACAAATTTTAAGATTTTTTGTTCTAGTTCCATAAAAAAGGCCATTGGTAATTTGATAGGGATTCCATTGAATCTGTAGATTGCTTTGGGTAGTATAGTCATTTTCACAATATTGATTCTTCCAATCCAAGAACATGGTATATCTCTCCATCTGTTGGTATCATCTTTAATTTCTTTCATCAGTGTCTTATAGTTTTCTGCATACAGGTCTTTTGTCTCCCTAGGTAGGTTTATTCCTAGGTATTTTATTCTTCTTGTTGCAATGGTAAATGGGAGTGTTTCCTTAATTTCTCTTTCAGATTTTTCATCATTAGTATATAGGACTGCAAGAGATTTCTGTGCATTAATTTTGTATCCTGCAACTTTACCAGATTCATTGATTAGCTCTAGTACTTTTCTGGTGGCATCTTTCGGATTCTCTATGTATAGTATCATGTCATCTGCAAACAGTGACAGTTTTACTTTTTCTTTTCCAATTTGTATTCCTTTTATTTCTTTTTCTTCTCTGATTGCCATGGTTAGGACTTCCAAACCTATGCTGAATAATAGTGGTGAGAGTGGACATCCTTGTCTTGTTCCTGATCTTAGAGGAAATGCTTTCAGTTTTTCACCATTGAGAATGATGTTTGCTGTGGGTTTGTCGTATATGGCCTTTATTATGTTGAGGTAGGTTCCCTCTATGCCCACTTTCTGGAGAGTTTTTATCATAAATCAGTGTTGAATTTTGTCAAAAGCTTTTTCTGCATCTATTGAGATGATCGTATGGTTTTTATTCTTCAATTTGTTAATATGGTGTATCACGTTGATTGATTTGCATATACTGAAGGATCCTTGCATCCCTGGGATAAATCCCACTTGATCATGGTGTATGATCCTTTTAATGTGTTGTTGGATTCTGTTTGCTAGTATTTTGTTGAGGATTTTTACAGCTATGTTCATCAGTGATATTGGTCTGTAATTTTCTTTATTTGTAGTATCTTTGTCTGGTTTTGGTATCAGGGAGATGGTGGCCTCATAGAATGAGTTTGGGAGTGTTCCTTCCTCCACAGTTTTTTGGGGGAGTTTGAGAAGGATGGGCGTTAGCTCTTTTCTAAATGTTTGATAGAATTCGCCTGTGAAGCCGTCTCGTCCTGGACTTCCGTTTGTTGGAAGATTTTAAATCACAGTTTCAATTTCATAACTTGTGATTGGTCTGTTCATATTTTCTATTTCTTCCTGGTTCAGTCTTGGAAGGTTATACCTTTCTAAGAATTTGTCCATTTCTTCCAGGTTGTCCATTTTATTGGCATAGAGTTCCTTGTAGTAGTCTCTTAGGATGCTTTTTATTTCTGTGGTGTCTGTTGTAACTTCTCCTTTTTCATTTCTAATTTTATTGATTTGAGTCCTCTCCCTCTTTTTCTTGATGAGTCTGGCTAAAGGTTTATCAATTTTGTTTATCTTCTGGAACCAGCTTTTAGTTTTATTGATCTTTGCTATTGTTTTCTTTGTTTCTATTTCATTTATTTCTGCTCTGATCTTTATGATCTTTCCTTCTGCTAACTTTTGGTTTTGTTTGTTCTTTTTTCTTTGGTTCCTTTAGGTGTAAGGTTAGATTATTTATTGGATTTTTCTTCTTTCTTGAGGTAGGCTTGTATAGCTATAAACATCCCTCTTAAAACTGCTTTTGTTGCATCCCATAGGTTTTGGATTGTCGTGATTTCATTGTCATTTGTCTCCAGGTATTTTTTGATTTCCTCTTTGATTTCTTCAGTGATCTCTTGGTTATTTAGTAATGTAGTGTTTAGCCTCAATGTGTTTGTGTTTTTTACTTCTTTTCCCCTGTAATTCATTTCTAATCTCATAGCGTTGTGGTCAGAAAAGATGCTTGATATGATTTCAATTTTCTTAAATTTACTGAGGCTTGATTTGTGACCCAAGATGTGATCTATCCTGGAGAATGGTCCATGTGCACTTGAGAAGAAAGTGTAATCTGCTGTTTTTGGATGGAATGTCCTATAAATATCAATTAAATCTATCTGGTCTACTGTGTCATTTAAAGCTTCTGTTTCCTTATTTATTTTCATTTTGGATGATCTGTCCACTGTCCATTGGTGTAAGTGAGGTGTTAAAGTCCCCCACTATTATTGTGTTACTGTCGATTTCCTCTTTTACAGCTGTTAGCAGTTGCCTTATGTATTGAGGTGCTCCTATGTTGGGTGCATATATATTTATAATTGTTATATCTTCTTCTTGGATTGATCCCTTGATCATTATGTAGTGTCCTTCCTTGTCTCTTGTAACATTCTTTATTTTAAAATCTATTTTTTTTGATATGAGTATTGCTACTCCAGCTTTCTTTTGATTTCCATTTGCATGGAATATCTTTTTCCATCCCCTCACTGTCAGTCTGTATGTGTCCCTAGGTCTGAAGTGGGTCTCTTGTAGACAGCATATATATGGGTCTTGTTTTTTTTTCCATTCAGCAAGCCTGTGTCTTTTGGTTGGAACATTTAATCCATTCACGTTTAAGGTAATTATCAATATGTATGTTCCTTTGACCATTTTCTTAATTGTTTTGGTTTGTTTTTGTAGGTCCTTTTCTTCTCTTGTGTTTCCCTCTTAGAGAAGTTCCTTTAGCATTTGTTGTAGAGCTGCTTTGGTGGTGCTGAATTCTCTTAGCTTTTGTTTGTCTGTAAAGTTTTTGATTTCTCCATCGAATCTGAATGAGATCCTTGCCAGGTAGAGTATTCTTGGTTGTAGGTTCTTCCCTTTCATCACTTTAAGTATATCATGCCACTCCCTTCTGGCTTGTAGAGTTTCTGCTGAGAAATCAGCTGTTAACCTTATGGGAGTTCCCTTGTATATTATTTGTCATTTTTCCCTTGCCGCTTTCAATAATTTTTCTTTGTTTTTAATTTTTGCCAGTTTGATTGCTATGTATCTCGGCATGTTTCTCCTTGGGTTTATCCTGTATGGGACTTGCTGCACTTCCTGGACTTGGGTGGCTATTTCCTTTCCCATGTTATGGAAGTTTTTGACTATACTTCAAATATTTTCTCTGGTCCTTTCTCTCTCTCTTCTACTTCTGGGACCCCTATAATGCGAATGTTGTTGCATTTAATGTTGTCCCAGAAGTCTCTTAGGCTGTCTTCATTTCTTTTCATTGTTTTTTCTTTATTCTGTCTGCAGCAGTGAATTCCACAATTCTGTCTTCCAGGTCACTTATCCGTTCTTCTGCCTCAGTTATTCTACTATTGATTCCTTCTAGTGTAGTTTTCATTTCAGTTATTGTATTGTTTATCTCTGTTTGTTTGTTCTTTAATTCTTGTAGGTCTTTTTTAAACATTTCTTGCATCTTCTCGATCTTTGCCTCCATTCTTTTTCCGAGGTCCTGGATTATCTTCACTATCATTATTCTGAATCTTTTCCTGGAAGGTTGCCTATCTTCACTTCATTTAGTTGTTTTTCTGGGGTTTTATCATGTTCCTTCATCTGGTACATAGCCCTCTGCCTTTTCATCTTGTCTATGTTTCTGTGAATGTTGTTACTGTTCCACAGGCTGCAGGATTGTAGTTCTTCTTGCTTCTGTTGTCTGCCCTCTCCTTCCAATTTTTTTTGTATGTGTACACAATACATTTATATCTTCTTCTCTGCCCACCTTTCATACAAATGATATTCTACTGTTTTGCACCTTGTGTGAAGACATGAAAAGGACAAACTGTAGAAGATAATATTGATAAACTTCACTACATTGAAGTAAAACACCTTTTGTTTATCTAAAAAATTCCTTGAAGTGAGTAAAAAAGATTCATCATAGACGGGGAGAAGATATTTACAATGTATATACTTGTATTATTATAAAGGATAAATATATATAGATCTCCTATAAATCAAAAGAGAAAAGACAAATGATTTAATTAAGATTGAGCTGCAGAAATGACAGGGAATCCAAATGCCCAATAAACTATTAAAAGATCAGAGAAATACAAATTAAAATTGCAATGTGAATTAAAACCTCATTTCACACTCATCAGATTAGCAAAAAAGGAAGTCTGACAATATCAGGTGCTGGTTGCAGATGAGGCAACAGAAGTGAGAACTGCCTCAATCATTTGGAAAACAATTTGATAATATCTGGTAATCTTGATGAGGCCCCCACCCGATAACTTGTAATTCTGCAGTTAGGCAGAGTACGTAGAGAAACTCTGAATATGTACATAAGGAGACATGTACATTTCGGTCTTCTTTTAAATAGAAAAGGAAAGCAAAGGGGGAAAAACCCTCAACTTAAATATCCACCATTGTTGTTTATTCATATAGTGGAATACTACACAGCCATGAAAACAAACTATAGCATCATGGATAAACATGAACGAATTTTTCAATCATCACAATATTGTGCAAAAAAGAAAACTATAGAAGAATACATGTAGTATACTACTTGAAAACATACATCAAAATAGCTTTTTTTGTCTAGTGACACAATGTAGTCAAAATATTTTAAAAATGCACAGGAATAATAAGCACCAGTATACTTGGCAAGTATACTTTCAATTAAGAAAAGGTAATTTATATGGTAATTTAAATTTATAAACTAGGTGCTGACTACACAGATTTTATTATTATCCTTTATATTTTTCATTTGTCTGAAATATTGAAAAATAAATTGTGTGATTTTGTGTAGTGCTGTTAATTTTGCTGAGATCCAAATGTTTTGCTGAG
This sequence comes from Balaenoptera physalus, assembly GCF_965194825.1. Lineage (NCBI taxonomy): Eukaryota > Metazoa > Chordata > Mammalia > Artiodactyla > Balaenopteridae > Balaenoptera > Balaenoptera physalus. The sequence continues at coordinate 79,146,223 of NC_138882.1, read as the reverse complement.
ATCCAAATATTCATGTTAATTGAATATTTGAATAGCGTTCTAAAATTTCCAAAGCATTTTCTTATTTTATTTAATCCACAACATAATTTTTGATCATTGGTTGTAAAGAAATCTGCTAACTCACATAATAAAATAAGAAGTTTGCTAGCATAGGGAGACTCTCTACATGAGCTATGGCACCTGAGTCCAGGTACCAGCTCTCCCACTTGTGTTCTTGTTCCCTATTTGCCTTATCCATGAGTATTTTTCATTTATGCCATTATGACTCAACATTAGACTCACAAATTTCCACTTGCTTCCTCAGAGCATGGCCAAGACCTTCCTTTCAGGAAAAACTTTACTCTTGCCCAAAGGGGTGAGGTGTTTCCTTGGGACCTCAACAGGTCCACCAAGTAAGAATTCAAGGTTGTAAGCTCCCCATAGGAGCAATGTGTCACAGACAGGAGAGCTGGAGGGGTTGGAGTTTATTTAACAAATTAATGGATAAGAACCTTACCTATCATTGTGGCTCTCGTCCACTGCAAGCTAAAGGCTAGGCCAAAATAATAGTGCAGATTTCTATGGGGTCCCAGAAGTGGTCTGATGGAGGGTAGCAGTCATTAATACTTTCCAGGTTTCCCATCATTTGCAACATGTCATTCTAAGCTCAGCAATTGGGCACCTGTCAAAAGATTGATGGGGTAATACCTCAATTTTAGCTTCACTATCACTATCCCAGGCTGGAATAAGGATTTAATAGACAAACAAGAACCTTTTTCTTATGCTGCTATGCCTGTAGCTGGACCATAATATTCACTCAATTTTAAACACTGGAGTTGGTCTCTGTGAGTAATGGTGGAACTGGACAAAGGTGAATTTTGGCCAGTGCAGTTGAGGAGCTAGGGCCTTTTTCATACATGCTCTAGGACTGAGAAAAATCCATATAGTACTTTCAAACTGATCACCTTTGCAGGTGGTCCTCACAAGGTAATTCAACAGTAACAAAACCATTCAGAATTTTTCACTTCTGGGCCACGCTTTTGGGGTCTGGCAGCTTCACTACATGAAGTAAATAATCATCGATGACTAGTCTAGCCACTGCAACCCAGGTCACACATACTCTGCAAGCATCCTTGAAAAGGGGATCCTCTGAGTAAAAGATAATGTAAGCTAAATGGGGGAAGAGTATTGTGTTTGCTCAGTCTAAGTATTTTCATTTTGAATTTTTTTAAATGTTTGTTTTCTTTAGAGATTTTGGAATAGTACTGGGCCGTAATTTATGGTGAGAGCTACCAAGGGGAGTTTTTCTATTATTAAATGATTAATTCAAGAAAACAGAGGCCCAGAGATTAGATCCAGATATCTGTGACATCACAGGCTGAGGGTATCTTAGGAATTTTTAAAGGTTGCAGCTCACACTTGGCTCTGAATTTTGGGAAGCCTGTTGTTTTGTCTTAATTCACCTGACAGTATCAGCCAAACTATAACATAAAACTTGATGTTCTCACCTGAAATTTGAAAAACAGAGCTACACAGTGTTTACATTTTTGTATAAATTTCCTTCTTTCTGCATGTTTGTTTTTTTGTTTTAACTAAGCTGGTTGAGACTGAACATAAAATAAGTCAGAGATTTTAAACTTTCTTTTGGTTCCAGGTTTAAACTGAGCTTCCAGCCTTTGGTGCCTCTTGCTGATGGTGAGTGGGGTGGGGTAACTTATGAAAGTGGAGTGAGGACCATTGGCAAAGTCCATCCTGTTTTTGCAGTGGATACCTCCCACTTCCTATTTATTTTTTAATGTTCTATACAGAAATAGCATGAATCCAAATTTAAAAAAGGAGTTTCAGAGTGGAAAAACCAAGCCACCTGCTGACTTTGGTGAGGCAGAAATCCACCCTGGTCTGAACAGCCTGCAGCTCTATCTTAAAATGGACCTTGAACATCCAAGGGCTGCTGCCACCGCTACCCTGAAAGTCTCGGCAGACCAAGCCTCACTGGCACACCTGGGTCTCCTGGAAAGGAAGCTTGGCATTTGTTTTAGACTCCTTTCAGGGCTTTGGTTCTTTGTGAATTGAGGGGGTTTGATTGGGTGACCTCTAGGTGGATTTTTGAGAGGTCTTGTTCTCTTGAGTTCTAGGATCTCAATTTTGCACTAGGAGGTTGGGGTTAGAAAGAGTATGGCTTAACTCCCTCTTGAGAAACTCAAGTGTTGCATTCACATCTGACTCTGTGTGGAAGGCAGTGTTGGCTCTATCCTAACTCCTGTTGGCTGCTTTGCTTCCAGTGCTGTCAGGGTGATCAATGATAATGGACTAACATGGACATGTAAGAGGATAAAAATAGTCATAGTGCTTGCATGGAAACGTGTGCTTTTTCAAAACATATTCACATAATTTTTTGCACCTTTCTGAAACTCTCTGAAGAAATATGAGGGAAGACAATGGGACCCAATAACATGACTAGCATCAGTTATTTCCAAAGTGCCAGGCATTGTGCTAAGCTATTTATATACACTGTTAACACATTCTTCATTTAAATTTATGTATACACTTCAGAACAGCTCTATAAGATAGGTACTACTACTACAGCTGCTTTACAGATGAGGAAATCAATGCCTTAATAACTTAATCAGGTCACAGGGATACAGCTCGCAAGCAGGGATGAGATTTAAACCTAGGTCTGCCTGACTCCAGAACCCCAGTGCTTACCCACTAGTCAACATTGCTCCTCTACAGAAACAGGGGTAGAAAGCTCCTATGTAGTCTTAGAATTCAGGTTGGAGCCTAATTAGTCATCTTAGAACCTAGGTTTCCTGACTGCTATCTAACGCTTCTTTCTTTTTTTCATTTTTTATTGTGAAATAGATCATATTGTATAAACACACATACATACGTATATTTTATACTGAGCCATGTAAAATTGTCTATATTTGCTCAGATTTGACATACAAAAATGGCAATTTCATGATTTAATATACTATATACTTTTTCATGAACTAGTTTAAAGTTAAAGCACATTCTAGTATAACCACCATCCCAGTTTAAAGAATAGAACATTGCTTTCTGTGTCCCTCCCTGGCACATGCTCCTTCTTCCCCCTTCTAGGTAACACTGTCCTGACTTTCTGATAATCATTTCTTTTCCTTATAGCTTAACAACTGTTAAACTTCAGGGATGTTGGCATCCCTAAAGAATATAGCTTATTTTTGCTTGGTTGTGTCTTTATATAAATGGATCACACCACGCATGTTATTTTGTGACTTGCTTTTTTCATGCATCACTATGTTTGTGAGCTAGATTGATGCCTGCAACTATAGTTTTTTTGATTGTTATTGTATAATATTATATCATGTGAATAAATCACAGTTTATTTATGCATTTTATTGTTGAAGAGCATTTGGGTTGTTTCTGGGTTTGAGCCAATAAGCACAATGCTTCTGTGAACATTCTTGCATGTCTCATGGTGCACCTGTCAGGAATTCCTTCAAGTCTAAGGTGTACATTTATGGGTAGAATTTCTAAGTGGAAGAAAAGACTAAACTATTTATACCAAATTTCTCTGCACCCAGCAGGTGTAACTTATACCAAGTTTACATTGCTCTATGTTCTCTCTTACACTTGATATTATCAAACTTAAATATTTTTGTATTCTGAAGGTGTGTAATGGTACTTCATTGTGGTTTTAATTTGCATTTCTGTGGTTATTAAAAAGGCTGAGCAATTTCTCATGTCTTCATTGACCATTTGGAGTTCTCCCTTGCCCTTTGGGAAATGTCTGCTCATATCTTTTGCCTCTTTGTTTTATTGTCTCTCTCTCTCTTTCTTTCTTCATAGGAGTTCATTATATATTTCTAGATATTAGTCCTTTGTCAGTTATATATATATTATAAATATCTGCTCTCAGTTTGTGGCTTGGCTTTTCACTTTCTTGATGATATCTTTAGGTGAACAGATTAAAAAAAATTTAATGTATGAGTATGATTAGTGCTTTTTGTGTCTTGTTTAAGTAATCCTTTCTTATGCCAAGATCATCAAGATATTCTCCTATATTGTCTTTGAAAATCTTTATATTTTTGCCTCTTATATTGAGGTCTTTAATATTCCTGGAGTTGCGTTTTGTGTATGGTGTCAGATAGGGGGAGGAGTCCAGTTGTTCCAGTGTGATTTATTTTAAAAATCCGTCCTTTTCCCACAGATACGCACCACCACTTTCCACTATGGGTAATCAATGACCCCCTGTTCAAATTTGAGAACAATGAAATTATTAACTTTGTATACCTATTGTTTTACTCTTCTCACTTATTGTTTCCATGTGGTTATTTTACAGATGTAGTATTATGAAAATACTAAAGTATTATCAATATTGTGTATCTCTTAACTTCCCTGAGTTGAGGACTACCACATTCATAACGACCTGTAAATTCCCCTGGGTACCTGCCCCCTTCTGCTACCTTGCCCCAAGCCACACAGATCAGAGATGCTTGTGTGGTGACTCTTGTCAATAGCTGACTCTCAGGTTTTGAAACTTTGGAGAGAACAAAGGGATAATTCAAGTCACCAAGCAAAGAGCTGGGGAAATGAGCCAGGGGAGCCAAGTTGTGTACTGGGCCTGGAAGCAAGAAAGCCTGGGTCCCTTCTGTAACTATTTTCTGTGTGATCTTAGACTGACCTCAGTTTTCTTATTTGTTGGGCTACATGAATTATAATGACTCTTTCACTTCTAAAATTCAAATGAGACTCAGTCATTAACTTTCTGTGTGACTATATGTATATATACATATATAGATTTCAGTTTCTTTTTCTATAGCTCTAGTTTCTCTTGCATGTTTATTCAGAGTGAGTGCTTAATAAATATCTGATTTCTTACCCGTTTTAGGACGATAACACTGATGTACCCAGGGAAGAAGTGGAAAGGAGGTATGGTGAGAGTTGGTGAGAAGTTTACAAGAAAGGGTAAGGCCCACCAGTCTGCCCCCTCAGTCACTATAAAGTTCTTTAACAATACATGTACCTCTTTGAAACTGTTTCCTTCACTTTCAAACGAGGATAACAGTACCTACCTCATTTACTTTATATACTTGTTGGGAAGATCAAAGGAGATATTCAAAATATAAATAATGAAGTATTTAAAAAAATGGAAGCAGTTATATATACACTCACTGGGTACTCTCTCTGATCCTGCAAAAACAACACATAATCAATTCCAGCCTTCACGGAGCTCACAATCCACAGAGACAACATGGTATAGTGGCAAAAATACTGCAGTAGAAAAAGAAGCCCTGTTTCCTGGTATTATATTTGTTGTGTGAACTTGGAAAAGTCTTTTAACCTCCTTGAACCTGATCTGTTTTTTGCAAAATGGGCAGGGAAAGATTAAACCACACAGTTGATAACATTGCTTCTAAAATTCCCCGATTCCATGCCCCTGGACAAATTACAACTATTCCTCCTCTTTTTTTTCTTTAATATTTATTTATTTATTTATTTATTTTGGCTGCACTGGGTCTTCATTGTGGCATGCGGGATCTTCATTGTGACATGTGGGATCTTTAGTTGTGGCATGAGGACTTCTTAGTTGCGGCAGGCAGACTCTTAGTTACAGCATGCAGACTCTTAGATGCAGCATGCAAACTCTTAGTCGCAGCATGCTGAATCCTAGTTGCGGCATGCAGGTGGGATCTAGTTTCCTGACCAGAGATTGAACCCGGGCCCCCTGCATTGGGAGTGCGGAGTCTTACCAACTGGTCCACCAGGGAATTCCTTCCTCCTTTTTCTTTTTTTTCCTTCTTAAAAGAAACATTGTGAGAGTCAAGCAAGATGTGAAAAAGGACTTTGAAATCTTAAGTGTCTGTGTGAATGTGATGTGTGGTTATTTCTATATCTCCCACCTCCCACCCTTGGTGTGAGTGGGTTTCAGGACCAGCTATGTAATTTGCATGGCCTGTTGCAAGATGAAAACATGGTCCCTTGTTAAAAAGTTATTAAGAATTGCAGGACAGCAACAGCAGAGCATTAAACCAAGCACAGGGACCTTCTCAGTGTGTGGCCCTGTGTGACTGCACAAGCCACAAGACCGTGAAGCCATCCCTCATGGTTTTGTAATTTCCCAGGTATCCAGCTCTCCTAGCACCTCTTGGTGGTTTACGGGTTTATGACCTGTCCACCTGTCTTTTTACTTATCTGTTGCAATACACAGGACGAGTCCTGCAAGTTATTACCCACATAGTAGAAAGTGAGGGAATTCATGGCATGGGGTAATATACCAAAATGTATGTATTCTTAGTTTTAGTTTCATTTAAAATTACACAGTAGTTTTGATCTACTTTACTGACAGGTCTTCTTGACTTGGTTGACCTCAAAATTCTGCCTTGAATGGTTTTAAACAGTCCCTTGGACTTTTCAACTCGTGTCACCTAACTTCTTACTCTGTTGCTTCTCATCCTCTACCCCAGACAAGTTCTACAAACATCCTGCTGTTCCAGCCCATCTTTCAAGCCTATGCTCAATTGGCTTCTTTTACTTACTTCAGCTTTCTGTTTGAAACTCAAGTGCTTAAGAATAATACCTTTTAAACCTTCCCTGGTACTTCCTTGGATACTAATTTAATGCTCAGTCCCAGAGATCTCCAACTTTTTCCTAGAACAGATAGTTTTGATTTTTACAGTCTTAAGTTTGCTGGAGTTAGGACTTCTTGAAGTTTTTGAGCTGAGGGTTAGGGCTTACAGCAGGTAGCCCATGTGAGGCTTCAATGCTTTAAAGAATAACTGCAATAAATGGACCTGACCAAGGATGAAATGGGTTGTTAAATAAGACAGTTACTTACCTATCACTGAAAGTTGTCTAACTAGGCTCGGTAACTATAGAGGCATTTGAGCATGGGTGGAAGTTTAAGTGAGATGGTCTTAAGAGGTCTACAACACTGACAGTCTGGTGATTCTGTGTTAGGAAAGTTATTATTAGGTTGACTCCTCCTCCTTTACTTTTTTGAAAATCTCTTAAACTGCAAATGGGCATAAGGTTCTTTTTTGGAGTGATGGAATGTTTTAAAATTGGATTATAGTGATGATTGCACAAGTTTGCAAATTTACTAAAAATCATTGAACTGTACACTTGAAATGGATGAATTTATGGTACATAAATTATACCTCAATAAATCTGTTTTTAAAAAGTCTTGAGAACATACACTGTCATATTTTTAAAACAATATATTTATTTTACATTGTACATTATATACGTTTAAAGTACATGCTAAGAATTGGGATAGTTTTAAGAGACTAGATACTCAAATAAGAAGTTAAATCTAATGCCTGGAAATTTATCTAGACTATGTTAAAATGATGTAAACTTAAAAAAAAAGTATGTGAATCACCACTGAAGTTATTGACTCATTCTTTAAAAAATTATTTAATTAGTTTTAAATTTACACACAGTAAAATTCATTCTTTGTGATATATACTTCTGTGGGTCTTCTCAAATGCATATAGTTATATAACCACCACCACAATCAAGATATGGAACAGTTCTATCACATTCAAAAATCCTCTTGTGCTGCCCATCTGTAGTCAGCCTGTCTCCCACCTGCAGACCCTGGCAACCACTGAGCTGTTCTCTGTCTCTATAGTGTTGTCTTTTCAAGGATATTACATGATATATAAATTTTGAAAAGATTTTCAAACAGCAATTACTAATTTTAATTTTTAACTGAGATATAATTGACATATAACATTATATTAGTTTCAGGTGTACAAAATAATGATTCAATATTTGTATATATTGTGAAATGATCACTACAATATGTCTAGTTTACTAAACATCTGTCACCTTACAGAAAAAGTTGTAACAAACAGTTTTTCTTGTGATGAGAACTTTTAAGAACCACTCTTTTAGCAACTTTCAAATATACAATAAAGTATTATTAATTATAGTCACCATGCTGTGCATTACATCCTTATGACTTACTTATTTTATAACTGGCAGTTTTTATTTTGTGATCACCTTCACCCATTTTGCACCCACCCCCCACTTCCAATGACACCACCAATCTGTTCTCTGTATCCATAAGCTTGTTTTTGTTTTTGTTCTTTGGAGGGGGGTGGCGGGGAAGGTTTAGATTCCACATATAATTGAGATCATATGGTATTTGTCTTCCTCTGTCTGATTTATTTCACTCAGCATAATGCCCTGAAGATCTGTCTAGGCTGTCGAATTTTAATTTTTGAATTACAAAAATAATGGCTATTTTGGGGTTGTGGGAATTTCCCTGCTGATAACTAGTCAGATTGAGAAGGCTGAGATAGTCACAGACAGGAAGAGGTTAGTCTGAATTCCGTTATTCTCATAGACTCGCACGCAGTTAGAGCTGGAAGGATTTTTAGAGTCATTTAGCCAAAATCCTAATTTTAAATATGAAGAAACTGAGGTCCAGAAGAGAAAAGTGAACCTCAAGCTTATGTAACTAGTAGTAGAGTTGACCTGGCACTCAGTTTCTTTTTTTTTTTAATTTAATTTTTAAAAATTGAAGTATAGATGATTTACAGTGTTTCAGGTGTATAGCAAAGTTACATATATGTAAATATTTCAGATTCTTTTCCATTATAGGTTATTACAAGAAATTGAATATAGTTCCCTGTGCTATATAGTAGGTCCTTGTTGGTTATCTATTTTATATACAGTAGTAAGTATCTGTTAATACCAAATTCCTAATTTATCCCTCCCCACCCCTTTCCCCTTTGGTAACCATAAGTTTGTTTTCTATGTCTGTGAGTATATTTCTGTTTTGTAAATAGGTTCATTTGTATCTTTTTTTTTTTTTTTAGATTCTACATATAAGTGATATCATATGGTGTTTGTCTTTCTTTGCCTGACAACTTAGTATGATAATCTCTAGGTTCATTCATGTTGCCGCAAATGGCATTATTTCATTCTTTTTAATTGCTGGGTAGTATGCCATTTTATGTATATATCACATCTTCTTTGTCCATTTATCTGTTAATGGATATTTATGATGCTTCCATGACCTGGCTATTGTAAATAGTGCTGCTATGAACATTGGGGTGCATGTATCTTTTCAAATTAGCATTTTCATCTTTTCTGGGTATATGCCCAGGAGTGGGATTGCTGGATCAAATGGTTACTCTATTCTTAGTTTTTTGTTTTTTTTTAAATTTTATTTATTTATTTATTTATAGCTGTGTTGGGTCTTCGTTTCTGTGCGAGGGCTTCCTCTAGTTGCGGCAAGCGGGGGCCACTCTTCATCGCAGTGTGCGGGTCTCTCACTATCGCAGCCTCTCTTGCTGCGGAGCACAAGCTCCAGACGCGCAGGCTCAGTAGTTGTGGCTCACGGGCCTAGTTGCTCCACGGCATGTGGTATCTTCCCAGACCTGGGCTCGAACCCGTGTCCCCTGCATTGGCAGGCAGATTCTCAACAACTGCGCCACCAGGGAAGCCTTATTCTTAGTTTTTTAAAGAAAATCCATACATTCTCCATAGTGGCTGCACCAGTTTACATTCCCACCAATAGTATATGAGTGTTCCCTTTTCTCCACACCCTCTCCAGCATTTATTATTTGTAGACTTTTTGATGGTCATTCTGACTGGTGTGAGGTGATATCTCATTGCAGTTTTGATTTGCATTTCTCTAATAAGTAATGATGTCGAGCATCTTTTCATGTGCCTGTTAGCCATCTGTATGTCTTCTTTGGAGAAATGTCTGCTTAGGTCTTCTGCCCATTTTTTGATTGGGTTGTTTGTTTTCTTGATATTGAGCTGTATGAGCTGTTTGCATATTTTGGAGTTTAATCCCTTGTCAATTGCATTATTTACAAATATTTTCTCCCACTCTGTAGGTTGTCTTTGTTTTGTTTATGGTTTCCTTTCCTGTGTAAAAGCTTTTAAACTTAATTAGGTCCCATTTGTTTATTTTTGCTTTTGTTTCCATTTCTCTAGGAGATGGAGCCAAAAAAATATATCTGTGATTTATGTCAAAGAGTTTTCTGCCTGTTTTCTTCTAGGAGTTTTATAGTATCAGGTCTTACATTTAGGCCTTTAATCCATTTTGAGTTTATTTTTGTATATGGTGTTAGAGAATGTTCTAATTTATTCTTTTACTTACATCTGTCCAGTTTTACCAGCACCACTTTTTCAAGAGACTGCCTTTTATCCATTGTATATTCTTGCCTCCTTTGTTGCAGATTATTTGACTATAAGTGGGTTTATTTCTGGGCTTTCTACCCTATTCCACTGATCTATGTGTCTGTTTTTGTGCCAGTACCATACTGTTTTGATTACTGTAGCGTTGCAGTATAGCCTGAAGTCAGAGAGCATGATTCCTTCAGCTCCATTCTTCTTTCTCAAGGTTGTTTTGGTTATTTGAGGTCTTTTGTGTTTCCACACAAATTAAAAAATTTTTTGTTCCAGTTCTGTGAAAAATGCCATTGGTAATTTGATAGGGATTGCATTGAATCCCTAGATTAGCACTCAGTTTCTTAAGAGTCAGATTCAGTATGCTTTTAACTATTATATACTATGATTTTTACTATTGGTTTTGTCTGATTTTCAGTTCTAGCACAAATTCTGCCGTTTTGTGCTTCCTCTGCCACATTCCCGATTGCTGATGATCAAAGCAATACTTGGTATATATCACTAATACTGGAAAAAGGATGGTTTTGGACTACCATCTCATTGTTAATTCCTGACTCTTTGCATCACGAAACTATTTCAGTAACTCACTCATTAATATTTATTTGGTGGCTGTTCATTCTGCTTATAGGAAAAGTGCCCAAGAGAAAACACACAATCCAGACTCAAGTCATTTTATTTTATTTTATTTTATTTTTTATGGTCAGAGAGGTAAAGTTTTTTTTTAATTGGGGTATAGTTGTTTTACAATGTTGTGTTAGTTTCTACTGTACAGCGATCAAGTCATTTTAAATGGTGAGAACAAGAAAGGCCTTTATAGATCATTTGAGGTGGTTCTGAGGCATTGTTAGGCATCTGTAGAGTCCCCACCTGGAGCATCTTAGTAAAGGGGTAAAGAAAAGGGTTGAGTGGTAGCTGTGCTACCTCCTCTGATGAAAACATTTGGTATCATTATCATTCTTCCTGAAAGGCTTCCTTTAACATTTCTTGTGGTGCCAATCTGCTGGTGACGATTCAGCTTTTGCATGTCTGAAACAGTCTTTATTTCAGCTTTGTTTCTGAAGGCTATTTTCACTGGGTAAAGAATTCTAGGTTGACAGTTTTTGTCTCTCACTCTCAAGATGTTGCTCCACTGTCTACTGTCTTGCATTGTTTCCAATGAGAAGTCTGCTGTCATTCTTACCTTTATTCCTCTGTACATATGTCCTTTTTCCTTTGGCTGCTTCTAAGCTTCTCTCTTTATCACTGGTTTTAAACAGTTTGATTATGATGCACCTTGGCATAGTTTTCTTAAGTTTTTTTGTGGTTGGAATTTATTGAGTTTCTTGGATCTATGGGTTTATAATTTCATCAAACTTGAAAAATTTTACTGTTAATTTTACTTCAAACTTTTTCCCCCTCCCCTTTTTCTGGACTCAAGTTACATGTATATTGGTCCATTTGAAGTTGCCCTAAATGTCAATAATTCTTGGTTATTTTGTTTTCAGTCTTTTCTCTATGTTTCATTTTGGGTAGTTTCTGTTGCTAATCTTTTTTTATGCAGAGTTTAAGTTCACTAATCTTTCTTTTAATGCAGAGTTTAATAAGTTCTTACTTTCAACCAGTGCATTTTTTCATCTCTAGAAGTTCAGTTTGGGCCTGTTTTATATCTTCCATGTCTCTCCTTTTTTTTTTTTTTTTCTGGCCATGCTGTATGACTTGCAGGGTCTTAGTTCCCCAACCAGGGATTGAACCCAGGTCACGGCAGTGAAAGTACTGAGTCCTAACCACTGGACCACCAGGTAATTCCCTTCCATGTCTCTCCTTAATATGCTCATGCTTTCTTCTACCTTCTGGGACATATAGAATATGTTTATAACAGCTGTTTAAATGTCCTTTTCTATTATTTTTATCATTGGTGTCATTTTTTGGTTCTTTTTTTTTTTTGTCCTCAAAATGAGTCATATGACCCTGATTCTTTGCTTGTCTGATAATTTTTTTATTGGATGTCAGTTTTGTGAATTTTAGGTTATTGGATATTTTTGTATTTTTAAAAAATAATTCTGAGTTGTGTGTGCTGTTAATTTATTTGGAGACTGTTTAATATTTTGAGTCTTGCTTTTGGGTTTGTTAGGTGAGATTAGAGCCAGTCCTCTTTACTCCTTAGTGAACATACAAATTTCCGTCTGAAATCTTTTTGTTTTAGCCTTAAGAACTTATTTTAATATTTCTTGTAGTGTATGTCTTCAGGTCATGAATTCTTCTATCCTTTTATTCTCCTTAAAAAGTCTTTATTTTGCCTTCTTTTCTAAAAGATATTTTCTCTGGAGAGAACTCTAGATTTAGTGTTTTTTCTTTCAGCACTGTAGAGATGTTTTTTGTCTGCTTGCTTGCAAAATTTTTTTAATAGACATCTGCAATAATTCTTATCTTTCTTCCCCTGTATGTAAGGCTCCCTTTTCCCTTGGCTGCTTTTAAGATTTTTTTATCACTGGTTTTCAACAATTTGGTTATGATAATACTTTTTGTGGTTTTTATGTGTATCTTGCTTGGGGTTGACTGAGCTTCTTGGTGCTGACTGAGCTTCTGTGAGTTTATAGTTTTATCAGATTTGGAATATTTTTGGACATTATACCTTGAAATATTTCTCTGCTCCCTCTTTTGGGTCTCTGATTACATTTATGTTATTCTGCCTAATAGTGCCACACTTCACTGAGGTACTGTCCTTGTCTCTTTTTTAAAGTAATTTTTTCTCTCTATTATTCAGTTTGGATGGTTTTTATTACTATGTCATCAAGTTCACTGGTCATTTCTTTTGTAACTGTTAAGCCCAGCTAGGGAATTTTTATTTCAGATATTGTATTTTTTTAACTCTATAACTTCCATTTGATTGTTTCCTGTGTCTTCCATTTTTTCCCACATGAACACAATAAGGAGAGAAGTGGAAGCATAGAAAAGAATCAAATGCAACATCAGCTTAAAACATTTTAAAAAATTGATGTAGTCATGAAAGTATGTCACTGAGATCTTTTGTTGCAGAAAGGCTAATTGATTGATGACTCCAGCAGCATGCTCTGAATCCAGCATTGTGTTTGTACTGAAGTCATGGTTTTCATGGGCTGCTCTTAGTCAATGATTGAATGTGATTTGTATACTAATGCAGGCCTTTTCTTGTAAGATGCAGACTCCTCTGATGGGTGATTTTGGCTTGAGGACCCATCAGCCTAGCTGAGACTTTCTTAGAATTGCATCGCAGTTGGAAACTCTACTAATCCAATTCTTCTTCCTTTCCTCTCTTTTTCCTAAGGGTCAGATCTACATCATGGTCTGAAAAACCTCCCTCCTTCTCCAGTTCCTTCTCTTTTTCTCATAGGCATCTCCCTCAGTAAATCTTTGGCATCTTGTTCATTGGAGGATCTGAAAAAATATATTTATTACTATTTTATTTTTGTTTTCAGTCAGTATAGAATTTCATTTAAACAAAAGGTTCCAGATCTAAAAGTTTTTGAGAGCTAGTGATCTATTTTATGTCATTTATAGTTTAGATACTGAAGCTCAGAGGTTCCTTCTAAATATTGAGTTTGTGAAGCAAAACCAACCTATATTATGGTAATAGGTCATAAAAGCTTGTTCTCCTATCTGGTGACCTGAGGTCCTGGATAAAGAATCAGGAGCCCTGACACTACTGCTAACTCTCTTTTGTACCTAGACAAGACACTTAACTTCTTTAAGTTTATTAAAGGGTTTGGGCTAGCTCATCTATATAGACCCTTTAACTCTAAAACGTAATTTTATAGATGAGAAAGCTTAAGTAATTTACCTGTCCAATTATCCAAAATTTTGTTAGTGAATATCTGGATTGGACTTTTTTCCTTAACAGCCAACAAATGGTCCAAGACTTTTTTTGTATTGAACTGTCTTTAGGAAAATACTTTGATAAACCACTCGTGGTAAAGGATGTAATCTGAGAACATGGATTTTGGGGCCAATATAATGAAAAAAGTGGCTGAACTGTTCTGTATAAAAAGAGAAGGTGAACATTCCTGGGGGTAGAATGGGGAAAGGGCTTTTAAGGCTAGAGATACACAACATTTAATTGAAGCTTTTTTTTTGTTTTCTCTGTATGAATTAGGCTTCTGTGTTTGAAAGTAACACAAACCCAATTCAAAGAAGCTTCAATAAAAAAAATCTTAGTGGCTCACAAAGTTTGGAAAGATACTAGGAGAGTTTGTAACATCTAAGGAAGAGTTACAGACACCAGAGCTGCAGGAACTGGAACCAGAAACTTGAATTAACATTGCCAGATCTCAGGAGGAGCTTCAAGATGGCGGAAGAGTAAGACGCGGAGATCACCTTCCTCCCCACAAATACATCAGAAATACATCTACATGTGCAACAACTCCTACAGAACACCTCCTGAATGCTGGCAGAAGACCTCAGACCTCCCAAAAAGCAAGAAACTCCCCACGTACCTAGGTAGGGTAAAAGAAAACAGAAAAAACAGAGACAGAGAATAGGGATGGGACCTGCACCAGTGGGAGGGAGCTGTGAAGGAGGAAAGGTTTCCACACGCTAGGAAGCCCCTTCGTGGGTGGAGACTGCGGGTGGCGGAGGGGGGAAGCTTCAGAACCACGGAGGAGAGCGCAGCAACAGGGGTGCGGAGGGCAAAGCGGAGAGATTCCCGCACAGAGGATCGGTGCCGACCTGCACTCACCAGCCCATGAGGCTTGTATGCTCACCCGCCGGGGCGGGCGGGGCTGGGAGCTGAGGATCGGGCTGCGGTCGGATCGCAGGGAGAGGACTGGGGTTGGGGGCGTGAGCACAGCCTGAAGGGGCTAGTGCGCCACAGCTAGCCGGGAGGGAGCCCAGGAAAAAGTCCGGAGCTGCCAAAGAGGCAAGAGACTTTTTCTTGTCTCTTTGTTTCCTGGTGCGCGAGGAGAGGGGATTAAGAGCGCCGCCTAAATGAGCTCCAGAGACGGGCCCGAGCCACGCTATCAGCGCGGACCCCAGAGATGGGCATGAGATGCTAAGGCTGCTGCTGCTGCCACCAAGAAGCCTGTGTGCAAGCACAGGTCACTATCCACACCTCCCCTCCCGGGACCCTGTGCAGCCCGCCACTGCCAGGGTCTCGTGATCCAGGGACAACTTCCCCAGGAGAACGCATGGCGCGCCTCAGGCTGGTGAAACGTCACACCGGCCTCTGCCACTGCAGGCTCGCCCCGCCTCCGTATCCCTCCCTCCCACCAGCCTGAGTGAGCCAGAGCCCCCGAATCAGCTTCTCCTTTAACCCCGTCCTGTCTGAGTGAAGAACAGATGCCCTCAGGCGACCTACATACAGAGGCGGGTCCATATCCAAAGCTGAACCCCGGGAGCTGTGCGAACAAAGAAGAGAAAGGGAAATCTCGCCCAGCAGCCTCAGGAGCAGCGGATTAAATCTCCACAATCAACTTGATGTACTCTGAATCTCTGGAATACCTGAATAGACAAAGAATCATCCCAAATTGAGGAGGTGGACTTTGGGAGCAACGATATATATATATTTCCCCTCTTTTTCTCTTTTTGTGAGTGTGTATGTGTATGCTTCTGTGTGTGATTTTGTCTGTATAGCTTTGCTTTTACCGTTTGTCTTAGGGTTCTGTCTGTCCATCTTGGTTTTTTTTTACTTAAAAGATTTTTTTTTCTTAATAAATATCTTTATTTTAATAACTTTATTTTATTTTGTTTTACTCTATTTTATTTTATCTTCTTCTTTCTCTCATTCTTTTTTTTCTCCTTTTTATTCTGAGCCATGTGGAGGACAGGCTCTTGGTGCTCCAGCCAGGTGTCAGGGCTGTGCCACTGAGGTGGGAGAGCCAAGTTCAGGACATTGGTCCACAAGAGACCTCCCAGCTCCACATAATATCAAATGGTGAAAATCTCCCAGAGATCTCCATCTCAACTCCAAGACCCATCTCTACTCAATGACCAGCAAGCTACAGTGCTGGACACCCTATGCCAAACAACTAGCAAGACAGGAACACAACCCCATCCATTAGCACAGAGGCTACCTAAAATCATAATAAGGCCACAGACATCCCAAAACACACCACGAGACGTGGACCTGCCCACCAGAAAGACAAGATCCAGCCTCATCCACCAGAACACAGGCATTAGTCTCCTCCACCAGGAAGCCTACACAACCCACTAAACTAACCTTAGCCACTGGACCACTGGGGGCAGACACCAAAAACAATGGAAACTACGAACTTGCAGCCTGCAAAAAGGAGACCCCAAACACAGTAAGTTAAGCAAAATGAGAAGACAGAGAAACACACAGCAGATGAAGGAGGAAGGCAAAAATCCACCAGACCTAACAAATGAAGAGGAAATAGGCAGTCTACCTGAAAAAGAATTCAGAATAATGATAGTAAAGATGATCCAAAATCTTGGAAAGAGAATGGTGAAAATACAAGAAACATTTAACAAGGACCTAGAAAAACTAAAGAGCAAACAAATAGAGATGAACAACACAATAAATGAAATTAAAAATTCTCTAGAAGAGATCAAGAGCAGAATAACTGAAGCAGAAGAATGGATAAGTGACCTGGAAGATAAAATATTGGAAATAACTACTGCAGAGCAGAATAAAGAAAAAAGAATGAAAAGAATTGAGGACAGTCTCAGAGACCACTGGGACAATATTAAAGGCATCAACATTTGAATTATAGGGGTCCCAGAAGAAGAAGAGAAAAAGAAAGGGACTGAGAAAATATTTGAAGAGATTATAGTTGAAAACTTCCCTAATATGGGAAAGGAAATAGTTAATCAAGTCCAGGAAGTGCACAGAGTCCCATATAGGATAAATCCAAGGAGAAACCCACCAAGACACATAATAATCAAACTATCAAAAATTAAATACAAAGAAAAAAATATTAAAAGCAGCAAGGGAAAAACAACAAGTAACACAAAAGGAAATCCCCATAAGGTTAACAGCTGATCTTTCAGCAGAAACTCTGCAAGCCAGAAGGGAGTGGCAGGACATATTTAAAGTGATGAAAGACAAAAACCTACAAACATGATTACTCTACCCAGCAAGGATCTCATTCAGATTTGATGGAGAAATTAAAAACCTTACAGACAAGGAAAAGCTAAGAGAATTCAGCACCACCAAACCAGCTTTACAACAAATGCTAAAGGAACGTCTCTAGGCAGGAAACACAAGAGAAGGAAAAGACCTACAATAGTAAACCCAAAACAATTAAGAAAATGGTAATAGGAACATACATATCGATAATTACCTTAAATGTAAATGGATTAAATGCTCCAACCAAAAGGCATAGACTGGCTGAATGGATACGAAAACAAGACCCGTATATATGCTGTCTACAAGAGACACACTTCAGACCTAGGGACACATACAGACTGAAAGTGAGGGGATGGAAAAAGATATTCCATGCAAATGGAAATCAAAAGAAAGCTGGAGTAGCAATTCTCATATCAGACAAAATAGACTTTAAAACAAAGACTATTGCAAGAGACAAAGAAGGACATTACATAATGATAAAGGGATCAATCCAAGAAGAAGATATAACAATTGTAAATATTTATGCACCCAACATAGGCGCATCTCAATATATAAGGCAACTGCTAACAGCCATAAAAGAGGAAATTGACAATAACACAATCATAGTAGGGTACTTTAACATCCCACTTTCACCAATGGACAGATCACCCAAAATGAAAATAAATAAAGAAACACAAGCTTTAAATGATACATTAAACAAGATGGACTTAATTGATATTTATAGGACATTCCATCCAAATACAACAGAATACACATTCTTCTCAAGTGCTCATGGAACATTCTCCAGGATAGATCATATCTTAGGTCACAAATCAAGCCTTGGTAAATTTTAAAAAATTGAAATCGTTGCAAGTGTCTTTTCTGACCACAATGCTATGAGACTAGATAGCAATTACAGGAAAGAATCTGTAAAAAATACAAACACATGGAGGCTAAACAACACACTACTTACTAACCAAGAGATCACTGAAGAAATCAAAGAGGAAATCAAAAAATACATAGAAACAAATGACAATGAAAACACATTGACCCAAAACCTATGGGATGCAGCAAAAGCAGTTCTAAGAGGGAAGTTTATAGCTATACAAGCCTACCTCAAAAAACAGGAAACATCTCAAATAAACAACCTAAACTTACACCTAAAGCAATTAGAGAAAGAAGAACAAAAAAACCCCAAACTTAGCAGAGGAAAGAAATCATAAAAATCAGATCAGAAATAAATGAAAAAGAAATGAAGGAAACAATAGCAAAGATCAACAAAACTAAAAACTGGTTCTTTGAGAAGGTAAACAAAATTGATAAACCATTAGCCAGACTCATCAAGAAACAAGGGGAGAAGACTCAAATCAATAGAATTAGAAATGAAAAAGAAGTAATAACTGACACTGCAGAAATACAAAGGATCATTAGAGATTACTACAAGCAACTATATGCCAATAAAATGGACAACCTGGAAGAAATGGACAAATTCTTAAACATGCACAACCTTCCGAGACTGAACCAGGAAGAAATAGAAAATATGAACAGACCAATCACAAGCACTGAAATTGAAACTGTGATTAAAAATCTTCCAACAAAGAGAAGCCCAGGACCAGATGGCTTCACAGACGAATTCTATCAAACATTTAGAGAAGAGCTAACACCTATCCTTCTCAAATTTTTCCAAAATATAGCAGAGGGAGGAACACTCCCAAATGCATTCTATGAGGCCACCATCACCCTGATACCAAAACCAGACAAAGATGTCACAAAGAAAGAAAACTACAGGCCAATAGCACTGATGAACATAGCTGCAAAAATCCTCAACAAAATACTAGCAAACAGAATCTAACAGCACATTAAAAGGATTATACACTATGATCAAGTGGGGTTTATCCCAGGAATGCAAGGATTCTTCAATATACGCAAATCAATCAATGTGATACACCATATTAACAAATTCAAGGAAAAAACCCATATGATCACCTCAATAGATGCAGAGAAAGCTTTCGACAAAATTCAACACCCATTTATGATAAAAACCTTCCAGAAAGTAGGCATAGAGGGAAGTTTCCTCAACATAATAAAGGCCATATATGACAAACCCACAGCAACATCGTCCTCAATGGTGAAAAACTGAAACCATTTCCACTAAGATCAGGAACAAGACAAGGTTGCCCACTCTCACCACTGTTATTCAACATAGTTTTGGGAGTTTTAGCCACAGCAATCAGAGAAGAAAAAGAAATACAAGGAATCCAAATTGGAAAAGAAGAAGTAAAGCTGTCACTGTTTGCAGATGACATGGTACTATACATAGAGAATCCTAAAGATGCTACCAGAAAAGTACTAGAGCTAATCAATGAATTTGGTAAAGTATCAGGATACAAAATTAATGCACAGAAATCTCTTGCATCCCTATACACTAATGATGAAAAATCTGAAAGAGAAATTAAGGAAACACTCCCATTTACCATTGCAACGCAAAGAATACCTAGGCATAAACCTACCTAAGGAGACAAAAGACCCATATGCAGAAAATTATAAGACACTGATGAAAGAAATTAAAGGTAATACAAATAGATGGAGAGATATACCATGTTCTTAGATTGGAAGAATCAACATTGTGAAAATGACTCTACTACTCAAAGCAATCTACAGATTCAATGCATTCCCTATCAAACTACCACTGGCATTTTTCACAGAACTAGAACAAAAAATTTCACAATTTGTATGGAAACACAAAAGACCCCGAATAGCCAAAGCAATCTTGAGAAAGAAAAATGGAGCCGGAGAAATCAGGCTCCCTGACTTCAGACTATACTACAAAACTACAGTAATCAAGACAGTATGGTACTGGCACAAAAACAGAAATATAGATCAATGGAATAGGACAGAAAGCCCAGAGATAAACCCACACACATATGGTCACCTTATCTTTGATAAAGGAGGCAAGAATATACAGTGGAGCAAAGACAGCCTCTTCAATAAGTGGTGCTGGGAAAACTGGACAGCTACACGTAAAAGAATTAAATTAGAACACTCCCTAACACCACACACAAAAATAAACTCAAAATGGACCTAAAGACCTAAATGTAAGGCCAGACGCCAACAAACTCTTAGAGCAAAACATAGGCAGAACAGTCCATGACATAAATCACAGCAAGATCCTTTTTGATCCCCCTCCTCGAGAAATGGAAATAAAAACAAAAATAAACAAATGGGACCTAATGAAACTTAAAAGCTTTTGCACAGCAAAGGAAACCATAAACAAGACGAAAAGAGAACCCTCAGAATGGAAGAAAATATTTGCAAATGAAGCAACTGACAAAGGATTAATCTCCAAAACGTACAAGCAACTCATGCAGCTCAATATCAAAAAAACAAACAACCCAATCCAAAAATGGGCAGAAGAACTAAATACACATTTCTCTGAAGAAACTATACAAATTGCCAACAAACACATGAAAGAATGCTCAACATCATTAAACATTAGAGAAATGCAAATCGAAACTACAATGAGATATCATCTCACACCCATCAGAATGACCATCATCAAAAAATCTACAAACAGGGCTTCCCTGGTGGCACAGTGGTTGAGAATCTGCCTCCCAATGCAGGGGACACGGGTTCGAGGCCTGGTCTGGGAAGATCCCACATGCCGCGGAGCAACTAGGCCCGTGAGCCACAACTACTGAGCCTGCGCATCTGGAGCTTGTGCTCCGCAACAAGAGAGGCCGCAATAGTGACAGGCTCGTGCACCGCGATGAAAAGTGGCCCCCGCTTGCCGCAACTAGAGAAAGCCCTTGCACAGAAACAAAGAACGAACACAGCCAGAAATAAATAAATAAAAAATAAAAATAAAGGAATTCCTTTAAAAAAAAATCTACAAACAATAAATGCTGGAGAGGGTGTGGGGAAAAGGGAACCCTCTTGCACTGTTGGTGGGAATGTAAAGTGATACAGCCACTATGGAGAACAGTATGGAGGTTCCTTAAAAAACTAAAAATAGAACTACCAAGCAACCCAGCAATCCCACTACTGGGCATATACCCTGAGAAAACCATAATTCAAAAAGAGCCATGTACCAAAATGTTCATTGCAGCTCTATTTACAATAGCCAGGACATGGAAGCAACCTAAGTGTCCATCAAGAGATGAATGGATAAAGAAGATGTGGCACATATATACAATGGAATATTACTCAGCCATAAAAAGGAATGAAACTGAGTTATTTGTAGTGAGGTGGATGGACCTAGAGACTGTCATACAGAGTGAAGTAAGTCAGAAAGAGAAAAACAAATACCGTATGCTAACACATATATACGGAATCTAAAAAAAAGAAAAAAGAAAAAAGAAAATGCTCAGAAGAACCTAGGGGCAAGATGGGAATAAGGATGTAGACCTACTAGAGAATGGACTTGAGGATACGGGGAGAGGGAAGGGTAAGCTCGGACAAAGTGAGAGAGTGGCACGGACATATATACATTAGCAAACGTAAAATAGATAGCTCGTGGGAAGCAGCCACATAGCACAGGGAGATCAGCTCGGTGCTTAGAGATCACCTACAGGGGTGGGATAGGGAGGGTGGGAGGGAGGGAGATGCAAGAGGGAAGAGATATGGGGACTTATGTATATGTATAACTGATTCACTTTTTTATAAAGCAGAAAGTGACACACCATTGTAAAGCAATTATACTCTAATAAAGATGTTAAAAAAAATTGCCGGGGCTTCCCTGGTGGCGCAGTGGTTGAGAATCTGCCTGCCAATGCAGGGGACACGGGTTCGAGCCCTGGTCTGGGAGGATCCCACATGCCACGGAGCAACTAGGCCCGTGAGCCACAATTGCTGAGCCTGCGCGGCTGGAGCCTGTGCTCCGCAACGAGAGGGGCCGCGATGGTGAGAGGCCCGTGCACCGCGATGAGGAGTGGCCCCCACTTGCCGCGGCTAGAGAGAGCCCTCGCACAGAAATGAAGACCCAACACAGCCATAAATAAATAAATAAATAATGTTAAAAAATTGCCATATCTCTCTCTCTTTCCCTTCTTCCCCCCTTCCTTCTTTTCCTATCTTGCTCATCTCTGCTTGACTTTTTCTTTCCATGTTGACTTCACTCTTCTCTACTTCAGACAGGACTTTGCCATGTGGTAGGAAACATGGTTCCTGCCAGACGCAGCTCTGTGACCGCAGAAAGAGAGCTTTTTGGGGTCCAAGTATGCATATAACAATCCTAGGGACCCTCTCTAATTAGCCTTGTTTGGATTACATTTCCATCTGTTGGATCAATCATCAGTGCCAGTGATACAAGGCACTATGATTGTCCTACACAAGTCATGTGACTACATTTTTGCGTAGAGGGGAAGGGTCTATTACCAGAAGAATGGGAATAAAAATGCTTACTGGGAAGATAAAAATAAGAGTGGAACTTTGTGTTGCTTAAACTCTCTTCCAAAAACCTTCAGTACAATCTTCTATCCATGCAACAGCTTTGTGTAAATGGAGCTTTTCAGGTGGAAATTTTGGAAAGGATCTTAGGCCTTGTCTGCTCTTTTTAAAAAAATACCTATTTATTTATTTATTTAGGCTGCACCGGGTCTTAGTTGCAGCACGCAGGATCTTTGTTGCGGCATGCAGGCTCATAGTTGCAGCGTGTGGACTTTTAGTTGCAGCATGCATGTGGGGTCTAGTTCCCCAACCAGGGATCGAACCTGGGTCCCCTGCATTGGGAGTGCGGAGTCTTACCCACTGAGCCGCCAGGGAAGTCCCCTTGTCTGGGTTTAAGGTAGTAAGGAATAGGGAAACACACATAGGTGGTCAAATGATCCACAAACTGAACTAATTTAGCAGAAACAGGAATTTGGAGCCAGAAGTGACAATGAGAACAATGCCATGAAAGAGGGCATTGGATTACTAAAAGATGTAGGTGGAGATTTGAAGCCATCTTATGTAGTTCTGTGATCTGGAAACGGGCAGATTAATATTGTCGGCTTATTAAAATGGGGTATTGTAGGTTCTTCAAAGATTCCCCTGCTGGGAATCTGTAACTGTAATTCCTGTCATATGGGTGATGCCTCTTATCTGACAGGCTGGTTTTAACTTCAACTCCTAGGAATGAGCCTCCTATAGTAAACATAGGGTACCTCTATGGAGTCAGGAGTTTTCAAACTGGCTCCAGGTCAACTCCGTTTTAAAAAACCTGTGTCTGGTATGAGGAAACATTCTTATTTCTGTTCTGCCATCTGTGGATGGTCAGCCTTCTTTTTTCTCTGCTCTGTGGCCTCAGGCCCATCTATCCACAGCCTCTCTTCACGGTCCTTATAAACCCCAAAGTCCAGAGGACACAGGTCACGCTGAATGATCTGCTGTTTATGATTCTATTGAAGCCCATCCAGTTGGCTTAGGGTGAAGGGAAGTCCCCCTTCCTCGTGCTGTGAACACGAGCATTTACACAACTCTTCTAAAGAAATTCTGTGCTTCCCCTTCTCTTCAACTTTAACTCCTGACACAGGGGATGTGCTAAGGGTCACAAAGCCAGCTTTTGATCATCTCCTTAGTAAATTCCTGAAAAAGAGGGCAAGCTTTGTACTGTGAGGAGAGCTTGGCATCTACTGTTTTAGTTTTGGTTTTGTAGACTTAGCCCAAACTAAGGAAGAAAGAATACCGTTTTAAGCTCCTTTTACACAAGAATTACCTCACTTAAACATTTCAGTATATTGGTCCCATTTTACACATGAGGAAACAGGTTTAAAAAGGTTATGTGACTTGTTTGAGATCATGTAGATAGTAAGTGGCAGGGATAGAATGTGAACGCAGATCTTTCTGACTTCAAACTTTATGCTCCTTCCACTTTAAAAGTGTTAACTGATTACCAGGGTGGCCCAGAGTCTTGTGGTTAATGCTCTGAGTCAGGTGTGAGGAGCCTTGATCAAGTGCTGGTGCCTCTGACTCACTATGGTGCTAGTCCATTCACCTTTGTGTCTCAGGTTTCCTTTATGTGAGCTGTGGAACATAAAAGTAATAATTTTATTTTGGTTTTTTTTTTACTGCTTCCAGGTTGGTGTTGGTGAGGATGCCTGGAGGTTGGTGGGTAGAAAAAGAATTGGTAGGATTAAAATTGACTGAACATCCACTACTATGTTCCAGGCTGGCCCTATGATAGGCTCTTTACACACTATTTCATCTAACCAGTATTGACTAAAATCATTTAGCAACAGGTATAGCACAGTCAGTGAGCAATCAGGATGACTCTGGCCATTAACAACCAGTAGGCTGTGCTCTTGAGGCCTGCCTGAGTGTGGGCCGCAAGGAAACAGGCTTACAGAGCAGCTCACACAGGTCAAACAGCTAGCAAGGAGGGACCAGGACCACTTGCAGAGCTGACCCATGACAAAGTCCGTGCTCTTTCCAGCTATTTGATGAACACTTCAGAAGAAAGTATCTACACAGAGTTGAGCTATTATTATTCTTAAAGGTAGGTATTCTGATGTTATTTAGGAAAGGTAAACAAGGCTAAGAGCTTTTATTTTTATGATTCTCCTTTCAAAGGAGCACTGTTTTGCTCCTTTCTCTTATCTACCTCTTTCTCATGCCTTTGGTGGAATAAGAGTAGTTCAGTTATGAGCCTCAAAATCTTATGTTCAGAATCTTACTTCCTCTCCTTGTGACAGTGCTCCCCAATCAAGATACATGTGCATTACTGAGAGCAACACAAAAGAAAAAGAAAGAAGGACAGTGGGGGAACAGATCAAAAAGAAAGAAAGGGAGACAGAGAAAGACAGAGAAGAAAGGAAGGAAGGAAGGAGGGAGAGAAGAAAAAAAGCAAGCAAGAAAGAAAGCATTCAGACCAGGGCTAGTTCTGGAGCTTGTTTCTACAGTTTAATCAGATAGGCTCACAGTGAATGGAAAGTTTGCAAATTTAGAAGTTATTTCTCACTCCCTAGCAGCTTTCAACATCAAAGTGCTTCAGACTCCCCAGTGTATTCACTCAACACCAGGGCTTCGGTAATCACGACCTGGGAGGGAAGGTAAGGGTGAAGGGTACAGACTCAACTGTTACTTGTGGAAAAACAAAGGATAAACAGGAAGAATTAAAACAGGAAATGACTCATAAACCACAGAAGGGGGCACTCCCTTTACCTTGATCATTCCTCTCACAGAAAGAAGCATTTCCATTAGCTTTGTTTTTAGGATTTTTCCTTCAACAACTCAAACTCTCTTAACTCCCTCCTATGAGGCAAATTCAGTTTTTCCGAAGAAGTCAGGACAAACTTCCCTGGCCTCTTCTTTCACTGTGACTTCTTTCAAACATACTGAATACTTGTGTTGAGTATTTGCTATTGAAGAAAACAGGATTAGTCAAAGATTGGTAAATGCATTGCTTATAAAAAAGCACAGCAGCAGCTGCAAATTTTATGGGTCTGGTAAAATCATTTAGAGAAGTGATGGGTTTAGAAAAGCTCCTCAACAGGCCTGTTTGGTTCAGGTCCTGTTCTGATCATGTTCTGAAAAGGGAACAACTGTGACAGAGTTCAAATTGGTCTGCATAATAAAGTAACAGGTGTGTTTCAGTTTTCCCCTTGGGGGAAGGCGAGTGGTGTGTTAGCAAATGTTTAAACACCACTTCTCTAATAAAAACTACAGACGAACAGAAAACCCACAAAACCCTGATTTATAGCACTTGTCCATTCTGTGGTAGCGTTTGCATAAAGATGTGTACCATTATACAGTATTTCCACTCAACAGGTACAATAGATGTAAATAGTCTCAAGAGCGTCGAATACTAAAGTGTAGTAAAATAATTAGGAAGTGAATACTTACTATCTTTTAAAAATATAATTTATTCAAATGTAAGCTTATATAATTTAGTTTTTAATAATGGCTGTGTTTAACAACAGGCTTGTGAAATTCCTGAAATTTTAGCAATGGACTTATGTGTACCTGTATGCAGCTATGGCATACCACTAGCTTTGGGGGCCTGAAATTTTAAGAGGAGAAAGAGAATGAGAATGGTCTCTCAGGAAGGTTACGTGCCAGAACAACAACAACAAAGTGATACCCAATGAGAAACTCTCTGTGCAGAGATGACCAATGGACTTTGAGGACAGTGATTTAAATAACTCAATTTAAATTTTTTTTTTATTTTATAAGAATGGCCTTCTCTTAATGATCTTAACTTTTTTTTTTTTAAAAATTATTATTTATTTATTTATTTTGGCTGTGTTGGGTCTTCGTTTCTGTGCGAGGGCTTCCTCTAGTTGCGGCAAGTGGGGACCACTCTTCATCACTGTGCGCGGGCCTCTCACTATCGTGGTCTCTCTTGTTGCAGAGCACAGGCTCCAGACGCACAGGCTCAGTAGTTGTGGCTCACGGGCCCAGTTGCTCCACGGCATGTGGGATCTTCCCAGACCAGGGCTCGAACCCGTGTCCCCTGCATTGGCAGGCAGATTCTCAACCACTGCACCACCAGGGAAGCCCTTTAATTTGTTTTTTATTCCAGTCTTTTTCCTCAAATATTTAAGTGTGTTAAATAATGATTGAAGAAGACAATTTAGGTAATACAAACAATCTTTACCTACCATTTTATGAAGTGGAATGTCTCCATTTGGAGAACTGCAAAATGGGGCGGAGGGCAGGAGATTTTCTTTTCTTTTTTTTTTCTTTCTTTTTCTTTTTTTCTTGAAGTATCATTGATTTACAATGTTGTGTTAGTTTCAGGTGTACAGCAAAGTGATTCAGTTACATATATATATATATATATATATACATACATATATATATATATATATATATATTTCAGATTCTTTTTGGCAGCAGCTTTTACAGGGTAAAGACTAAGGCAAAAGCAAGTAAGCGTAGAGCCCAGAGTTGGTTGGGTGTTTAGGGATTGGCTGACTGGATATACCGTGTTTCTGGTCAAGCAGAGTGTAGGTGAGCAAAACTTGCCACCCCAAAAGGTCTCTTTGGCATGAGGATTATTTTGAGCTGAAAACAATCAAGTCCTAAAAGACTCAGGAAGAAACATCGACCTTCCCCCTAATTGCCTAAAAGAATTTAGATAGACTGTTCCTGGAATAGGGCTGTCACCAGAGATAATCTGCAAAGAATATGCGCTAGGGGTGGTGGGGAAACTCAGCAGGGCCTACTGATAAGAGTCCACTCTGTGAACTATTGTCTCAGGTGGTCCAGCAAGCATTTGTTTACCAAACATTTGCTTTTCAATATCCATGTGAATTGCCTTCCTCCCCTTTGAAGTCCTAAACCACTACACCCAACATCCTCTTTTGTCTTTAGCTGAAGATGATATTTAAGGTGAGGGTTTTAACCATTTTGGTAAGTCACTCAGTTTTCCGGGATCTCTCTCAGTTGTACATGCTATTAAACTTTTGTTTTATTTTCTCCTGTTCATCTGTCTCATGTCAATTTAATTCTTGGGTCAGCCAGAAGAACCTACAAGGAAAATTTCTTCCTTCCTGACAAGAGCATTTACTAGGACATGAAAGTTGTCAAAGTTTTGGTTTGATGACATAGCATCTGGGGCAGGCAGAGCTCCATCTTGGGCCTAGAAAGTTATTTGAACAAGTGAAAGGGTGATAGACACACAGACTAGTGTTTGGTGGTACTTTCAGGGTCAGGGTCCATGCAAATTTAAAACAAAGAATGTTGCCCACCATCCTTGGGCTGTCTGTGAGGATTAAGTCATTAGCCACTGCAGTTGCTGACTGACAGTATGCCCTGAAAGGAATTCCGGATGAAAAACAGCATAAGTCACTCTGTGCTTTGGAAAAACAAGCCCCTTAGTTAGTTAGATATCCCAGGAAGAATTTTAATGAGCCCAAATTCTTGTGTTTTCCCACATATATATTTTAAAAAGCACTTAGATCATTAACAGAGATACCTGTTCCTTGTGACTAGCAGTTACCTTTTACTGAGATGTGTGTGTGTATATATATATATATATATATATATATATATATATATATATAGATAGATAGATAGATAGATAGATATATAGGCTGGTCCTCCTACCTCTTCAGAGCAGTTAGCCAGAGCTACCTGAGAAGCTGTTTCCCTGGCTATAGTCCTCAGTAAGACCCTGAATAAAATTCAACTCAAAGCTCTGACATGTATTTATTTTCAGTCAACACTAGTGATGAAATAGTATGGCGAGAACACAGCTGTAGAAGGTAAAAGGACAATAGGAAATGGAAACTCTATAGGTGTAGCAATTTGGAGTGAGGTTACCAGGTGAGTATAAGCACTGTTTCCTTCCCACCCATACAGCAATCCCCTGGAACAGGAATTTCTGAGTGTGGGATGGGGCTTGAGGTGCTTTGTCTGGGTGTTAAAGGAAAGGGTGACCCTAGAAGTCTAGAAGAATTAAAAACATTTGGCTTGGACTTCCCTGGTGGCGCAGTGGTTGAGAGTCTGCCTGCCAATGCAGGGGACGTGGGTTTGATCCCTGGTCTGGGAGGATCCTACATGTCACGGAGCAAATAAGCCCGTGTGCCACATCTACTGAGCCTGCACTCTAGAGCCCATGAGCTGCAACTACTGTGCCCACGTGCCACAACTACTGAAGCCTGTGCGCTCTAGGGCCTGAGTGCTGCAACTACTGAAGCCCATGTGTCTAGAGCCCATGGCCTGCAACAAGAGAAGCCACTGCAATGAGAAGCCCGTGCACCACAACAAAGAGTAGCCCCTGCTCACCACAACTAGAAGAAGCCCGTGTGCAGCAACGAAGACCCAACACAGCCAAAAAAAAACAAAAACAAAAATGAAACAAAACAAAACAATAAAAAGAAAACCATTTGGTTTAAATATTTAAGCAATACTTTATTTTAAAAATGGTTTAGGGCTTCCCTGGTGGCGCAGTGGTTGAGAATCCGCCTGCCAATGCAGGGGACACGGGTTCGAGCCCTGGTCTGGGAAGATCCCACATGCCGCGGCGCAACTACGCCCATGAGCCACAACTACTGAGCCTGCGCGTCTGGAGCCTGTGCTCCGCAACAAGAGAGGCTGCGACAGTGAGAGGCCCGCGCACCGCGATGAAGAGTGGCCCCCGCTCGCTGCAACTAGAGAAAGCCCTCGCACAGAAACGAAGACCCAACACACCCAAAAATAAATAAATAAATAAATAATTTAATTTTAAAAAAAGGTTTAAATGAATAAGAATGACACAAAGAAATAAGGCTTGATTATTTCCTTTGGATATTAGATAAATGAAGAGTTTTTGTAATTAATAGGGGTCATTTTTCCATTTCCACTTTTGTCTTGACAATAGGGATGGCATGGCAAAATGTATTGAATGCTAATAAAGTTAATTTACATAACGGGACTCACAAAATGGAGGCTGCCCCAGTGGCCTGTTCCACATCACAAATCTAAGCCTAAGTCAGCCTGCACTTATGGGAAACACCTGTCAAGGAACCTAACATCCACCAGTCACAATCCTCCAACTCAACTTTGCCTAGCTCACCTTACCCTAGAAACTAGGACCTGCTAGCCTTATAAGGAAATCCCCAACCTCCTAGCCAATCATGTTCTGTTTCCGTGTTGCCTCTTCTAATGTCCTATAAAACTCGCTCTTGCCCAAAATCCCATGGGAAGAATGCTCCACTACTTGTGAGGAACTGTACTCTCCCAATCCGTAGACTGATTTCCCTTGAATAAAATTCATCAAACTGGTTACCTAATCATTTTAGTTTTCTCATTTGACAGTACTAAAAGCAAGTTTCAAAAGTTGTGTCAGCAAAATTATTATAAAAATTGCCCCAGACTTCTGGAAACTTTAGATGTTCAGATTACCTGACCAGGAGAAACAGTATATAAAGAAGAGCTGGGCTGCTGGGCTGCTAAAATGGCTGCCACCATGCCTTTGTCTACAGCTTTGTAGGAGGGATCCTTGGGTCATCTTTCAGAGTCCACTGAATCTTAATTCATATAGAATCAGTGGCACTGTATTTCTCTGACCACAGCAAAAATGAAACATCAGGTTAGAAGGTACTGGGTTATAAGAGACAGGTTCTATGACAAAGGAAGTAACTATTGTTCTCCTGACATAGTAGGAGATTTTAGGAAATAGAGTACAGTAATTAGTAGTTATAATAACACACATGATTAATCAAGAAATGGTAAAATAATAGTTACTATCATCTATTTAAGAAGGAGGGTGCTAATTAACTATTCTAGACAGATTTCCATAAAAAATGTTTACAATATAAAGAAGTTGCTTGAAAGGGTAAACTTCAGTTACCTGAAAAAAATACATTAATACAAATCGCTTTGTTCCTTAAGCATCCTGGTTAAATGCAGATTTACTATATAATTTTTACGTTTGATTTTTAAAAATTTTTATTTTAAATTAATTTATTTTTTTGCTGCACTGTGTGGCATGTGGGATCTTAGTTTCCTGACCAGGCATCAAACTCATGGCCCCTGCAGTGGAAGAACAGAGTCTTAACCACTGGACTGCCAGGGAAGTCCCTACATTTGAGTTTTTAAAAAAAATCTGTAACCACTTTCCTAATTTGTCAGAGTTGTTGAATAATAGCAAGAAGTCTAAATTATGCCTCTGGCTACACTTTTTCATCTGATGTTCTGCTTTCATCTCATTCTCAATTTACTGACAACCAAACTCATAAATTTTCCTATGAAATAACAAAAAATATATATTGGTCTCTTCCCCCAGTTCCTGGCACAGAGCTCCTAAAACCCTGGTAATTTCCTCAGTCTTAAGGGCACTAGGAGCATCTTTTGTTCTAATATTTGTTCTTTGATCCCAGTTTCTGACACAGCAACTAAATACCTTGGAATTCAGGAAATTCAGGTGACAGAAGTGTCCTTTGTTCTGAAGAGTCTTGGTGGGATCCTGGATAGTTCAGGATGGGGGCTGGTCACAAGAAAGACCAGGACATGATTAGAAGCTTGGAACTTTCAGCTGCATCTCCCATCCTCCAGGAAGAAGAGAGGGCTGGAGATTGAATTGATGATATATCATCTGTACGTGATGAAGACTCCATAAAAATCCCCAAAGTATTGGGGTTTGGAGAACTTCTGGGTTGCTGAGCACATGGAGGTACTGGAAAGGGGGCATTCCTAGTGATAGCATGGACACTCCGTGCCCCTTTCCCCATACCTTGCCCTATGCATCTCTTCCATCTTCATGTTCATCTGTATCCTTTATCATATCCTTTTATAATGAATAAATATAAGTAAGTGTTTTCTGGGTTCTGAGAACAATTTTAGCAAATTATTGAACCCAAGGAAGGAGTTGTGGGAACCCAGATTTATAGCCGATTGGGCAGAAGTGTAGATAGCAATTGAGGACTTGTGATTGGCATCTGAAGTGGGGGTGGGGAGTGTAGAGTTTCGTGGGACTGAAACCTTAACCTGTGGGATCTGACGCTAACTCCAGGTAGATAGCCTCAGAACTGAATTGAATTGTAGGACAGCCAACTGGTATGGAGAATTGCTTGCTTGACACCACATATTTGGTGTCAGAAATGTAGTGAGTGTGGTAGTGTTATGAGAGTAAAGGAGAAACACAGGAGTGTTTTCCAGCTCATCTCCCAAGCTGACATCTCTACACTCTCAAGTTTCTATTTTTGTATCACAATCATCAAGTGTGAGGCTTAGGATTCATCTTTGAATAACTATTTCCCATGTGCAATCAGTTTTAAAGTTCTGTCAATGTTTCCTTGGTGATGTTGCTGTCCCTCCAGTTTTATTCTCCTGGTTAACCCTTATCATTTAACACCCAAGTTATTTCACAGCTCTCCAACTGTAATGGTTTCTGGTTTTCTCGGCTCTTTATCCAGACTATACTGTAAACTGGCTGTCATCACATTAGGCTTTTGAAACCCATTTCTTTCTGTGGTGTATTGATTCAAAGTGTGGAATTTGCTTTTAGTCTTGGATTTTAGTCCTAGCTCTACCTCTTTCTCTTGTGGGAACTTGGGTAAGTTACTAAGCTTCTAAGCTTCAATTTCTTCATCTATAAAACAGAAATAATAACAGTGGCTAAACCATAGAGTTGTTGTGAGGATTAAATGAGGTAGTTTGTATACAATATTAGTATGGGGCCTGGCACATAACAGTGGCTTCTCTCTCACCTCTATCACCACTCCTTGTCAGACTCCTTTGTTGTATCTTCCTCTTCCAGAGGCAGTAATCTATCTGACTTTGCCTCTTCTCTTTTCAATCTATACTCACTCTCTAGGTGACCTTATTTAGACTCATGCCTTGAAATATTACTTATATGTTGATGATTCCCAGGTATAATGCCCATTGGTTTTTCTGGGTTGCTGACTTCTTCAGCTCCAAGCTTGAGATATATGAAGCAAAAACAAAACACAGGGAACTCACCACTGAGTCATTCTTTGGGTCCTGAGTTCCCTAGCCTGTCTTCTTCTGTTCACTTTTCAGAATCTTCTTATGTTTGTTTTACGTATAATGTCTAGGGTTTTTCATTGTATTTAGTGGGAAGAATAGAAAAAAAATATCCATTTCATCTTGGTGGAAATATCTATTGAATTAAAATTTAAAAAAAATTTTAAATTGTGGTAAAAGACACATAAAATTTATCCTCAACTGTCTTTAAGTTACAGTTCAGTAGTGTTAACTATATTCACATTGTTGTATAACAGATCTCTAGAATTTTTTAATCTTGCAAATCTGAAACTATACCCATTGTACAACTCCCAATTTTCCCCTCTCTGACCCCTGGCAACCATCATTCTACTTTCTGTCTCCATGATTTTGATGACTCTAGATACCTCTTGTAAGTGGAATCACACAGTAATTGTTCTTTTGTGTCTGGCTTATTTCACTCAGCATAATGTCTTCAAGGTTCATCCATGTTGAAGCATGTAACAGGATTTCCTTCTTTTTTAAGTTGGAATATCTATTGAGCTTTCAGTTTCAGTGATTATATGCTTCATTTCTAGAAATTAAATTTTATAAAATTTAATTTTAAATTAAAATTAAATTTGCTTTAAATTTTAATTTTAAATTAAAATTAAAATTAAATTAAATTTGCTTTTTGTTTTACTTTATGTCTTTAATAATTTTAAGCATTAATAATTTAAATTCTAGTTCACATTGTCAACCTGTCATTTTACGTGCTTGAGGGCTCTAATTTTAACTTTCCTTTTTTATATGCAGACTTTAACTTATAATGAATTACTTCCTTGTGTGCTTTACATGTTTTAAGGTGTGCTCACAGATTTTTGTTAGATAACTAATTCAGTTACCATAAATGGTTTTCCTAGTTTACTGTTTTGCTAGTTTAAGGCCTTAAATCTATCCCTGATAATCTTGATCTAGTACTTTAATCTTCTTGATTCAGATCTTTATTTTTACCACCCTCTTCTATATCCACAAAATAGATCTTGCCAATTGCCATCTAGAACTGTTCCACCTGTCTGAAATATTAAACTTCTATATCTTACCTTTTGACCACAACTTTTAATCCTTCTAGCTTTTGTGTCATGTCTCTGCACAAATTACAAGCCTCTTCAATATCTCTAGTCCAACGACTGACTCATTTTTTCTCAATTTACTTATCTTCTCTATGGCCTCACTTTGATTTTCTACCATAGTTGACCTATTGCTTTTCTGTATGCTGAATCCTATATCTTTTGGGAACTGCTCTTCTTCCCTTCCACATGGTATTGGTAGGGCTGTTGATCATGTGTTCTAACCACCTCACCATAGGTGTGGGCACTTGACTCAGGCTGTCCAAGCAATCTTTGTTAGGGATTGATATGTATACAATGAGAGAAACGGTCAGGGTCACCCTATGGGGTCATGAGCTCTAAAGAATATATAAAAGTCGAGCTGCCGGAGGTTGTCCTGTCATATATACTTGGAGAGATTTGGGATAGAATGAAGTCAAGCAGAGATAAGTAGAGCTGAGAGATGAGAACAAAAACCTTCCTTCTCATTTACCTGCATCCACGACCTAGCTAACATCTAAATCTTCTCTTTCTCTAGTGAACTAAACTTCTCAAAATAGTAATAGCCAGGACTTCCCTGGTGGTCTAGTGGTTAAGACTCTGCAGTCCCAATGCAGGGGGCCTGTGTTCCATCCCTGGTTAGGGAACTAGATCCCACATGCCGCAACTAAAATTCCTGCACGCCGCAACGAAGATCCTACACATGGCAACGAAGATCCTGCATTCCACAACTAAGACCCAATGCAGCTAAATAAATAAACAAATATCAAAAAAATAGTAATATCCAATTTCAGTCTCTACTTTCATACCTTCCAGCCATTTCTCAACTCATTGTTTACCAGCTTCAACATTACCATGTCAGTGAGCTGTCTTTGCTAAGGTCCCTGATGACTTCCTACTTATCAGACTCATATATTATGTAAGTTTACTGCAGAATTTATTTACACATATCCTATTTCTTGCAAATATCCCTTTCCTTGAATTTTTGTGACACTAGGATTTTCTGGTTTTTCTAAACTCTCTTTCGATTCCTTTTTCTTCTTCAAATGGAAGTCTCCTCCTCAACCGTGTTACTTAGGGCTTGGTAGGTAATCATCTTCTCTTTTCACTATATACACACTCCTTGGGTGACCTTACCAATACTATAACTTCAGTTGTCACCCAGACGCAAATGGTTCCTAAATCTATATCTCCAGCTTCAACCATGCTCTTTTGTTCAAACCTAAGAAAGTGACAATTGATCAAAGACCAGAAGGAGATGAGGGAGTGAACCATGTAAATATCTGGAAGAATATCATTCCAGAGAGTGGAAATAGCAGGTGTAAAGGCCCTGAGGTGGGAGTGTGCTTGGCATGTTCAAAGAATGACTGAGAGAGTGAGGGGAAAATTAAGAGAAAATAAGATCAGAGAAGTAATGGATGGGGGAAGGTCAAGTCATATAAGCCCTTATAGGCCATTTTAATGACCTTAACTTCTTTCTGCTGGGAGCGAGATGAAAAGTCAAGGGAGGGGTTTGAGCACAGGAGTGATGTGTCCTGACTGATGATTTAAAAGGACCATTCTGTATAGAGAATAGATTGAAAAGAGCAAAATAGGAAACTGGGCTAACTGATAAGGAAGGTATTGCTGTAATTTAGATGACAGTTGTTGGTGATCTGGACCAGGGTAGTAGTGGTGAAGTAGCTGATTATGGATCTATTTTAAAGGGACAACTAATAACATATGATGACAGATTGGATGTGGAGTCTGAGATATAAGAAGGATTCAAAGACATTTGTCCTGAGTAACTGGAAGGATGGATTCACAGTTTACTGAGATGGGGAACACTGTGGGAAAGCAGGTTGGGGGAAGATTAGGAGATCAGGTTTGAACCAATTAAATATGAGATATCTATTAGACATTCAAGTGTAGAAGTCTTGAAGCGTCTGGGTAAAGGATGGAATTTAGTGCTTAAGTGGATTAGAGATATTAATTTGGGAGTTATCTTTCTGTAGATGGCATTTAAACTTATGACAGTAGATGAGATCATCACTGGAATGAGAATAAATAGAAAAGGTAAATGTTCTAAGAACTGAGTTTTGGAGTAATCTAGTGTTAAAAGGCAGGGAAGATAAGAAAACCAGCAAAGGAGACTAAGGAGTAGCCAGTAGGTGGGAGGAAAATCAAGAGAGTGTGATATCCTGGAAGATGATTGAAGAAATGTCTCTAGAAGAAAGGAGGGATTGACAACCAAATGTGGCTGATAGGTCAAGTAAGTTGAGAACTGAGTGTTTCAAAGGGTCAAGAAAAATAGAAATTTCACTGTAAAAAGGAGTAGTAGCTAGAGAGAGAAGGAGGATAAAGAGAGTTTTGTTTTGTTTATTAGATTGTATAATAACATGTTTGTAATCTGATGGGAAAGATCCAGTAGAAAGGGAATTTGTTAAAGCAGAAAGAGAAAGGGGAGAATTGCTGGAGCAATGTCCTTGAGTAGATGAGAGGAGATGTGTTCTAGTGCATAAGGAGAAGAACTGTCCCTTGCCTGACACAGTTAAATTCATCTTAGTAACAGGAGGGAAGATAGAATATGATACAGATGTAGGTAAGTAGATAGATGTTATAGTGGTAACAAATGGAAATAATCTTCTGTTTTCTATTTTTCTCAATAAGGAAAATGAGAATGAGAGCATGAGTGAAGAAGAATTGGAGGATTGGTGGTCCCTAATCCCTGCCCTCATATTCTAGTTGTTTAGGAGAGTGAAAGAATGGACTAGGGAAATAAGATACAATTGCCTGGTAGCATTGAAGTCAGGGATCATAAACTTAAGTAAGACTAATCATAGTATGGTTGTATGCCTTACTCCAGCTACCTTTAGTTGTGCAAATTCAATTATGAAAGAGCCCAATAATTGGATTTAATCAGTATTGATTTTTTTTTTCCTTTGGCTAGGCACGTACAACCCAAAACAGAACAAGGGAGTTGAGAGTGTAAGGGAGGGAGTGATGATGATAACTGAACATGGAATTTAAACTGGGTAGGGAGCAAAGTGATGACATGAGGGACATGAAGGATAGCGAAAAGTGGTTGGATCAATGGACTGTAGATCAGGGGATGGAGGTTAAAGGATTGTCAGGGTTGGGGTAAAAGAGGGAATGAAATGGAAAAATAGAAGGTGGTGATTAGAGAGAGTGGGGTGCTTGGAATTAAGTTATAAAATAATTGTAGCTGTTGGTAATAGTGCATGACTATAGGAGGTATCCAGTCAGCAGAATCTAGGGAGACAAGTCTTTTTATGGGACAGGAGTCATAAGAGAAAGCAAGACAAGGAGAGGTAAGGAGGGGCTGGAAAGACAGAGGAGTATACTAGGATGATGCACCTGAAAGGTTAAAGGAACGAAAGGAGTGGAGGACAAGTTCATTGGAGGAGAGGAAGTCAAGAATCTGAAAAACTAGGCTGATGCAAGGACCATCTACTTGGATAGAATTATGAAATTAGTAGTGTTGAAGAATATAAGTTAGCCAGAAGCTAAACTCTTCAGGGAATGGGGGGCAGATGACTGTAATAGGAGTAGTGATGTTATACTCTAAAAAAATGAGATTCAAAGCAAAATTGCTCATCTTATGGTCATGCATGACCTCCTACTTACCAAAAATTTTATCTTAAGTTTTCTGCAGAATTTGTCATCACTTCCACTTTCTTGATTTTCTCTTTTCTTGAAATTGTTTGACCTTGAGATCTGTTGGTTCTCCTACCTCTCTGTCAATACCATTTGTTATCATCTCTTAGGTTCTCCTTCTCAGTGGCGTTACCCACAGCTCCCTATATGTCCTTTTCTCTCCTCACTATATGCATACTCCCTGGGTGATCTCACCAATCTCATGGTTTTAGCTGCCGCCCAAATGCATGTGGCTCTCAAATCTCTAGCTCCAGCCACAACTATGCTCCCTTGCTCTAGTCCTGTATTTCTGATTGCCCACTGAATAGCATTTGGATGTGCTTCAGACAGCTTAAATTCATTCAAGACTGAATTAATTATCTTCTTCTCCAAACTTCCATCTCTTCATTTTTGAATTTTAATCACTATGATATATTTGACTCATCATAGTCCAATTCCTCTTCCTCATCTCCCAAATGTAGTCAAGTCGTGAATTCCATTTCTCTACTATGAATTCTATTTCTGAATTGTCAACACTGATTAAATCCAACTCTTTGACTCCTTCAAACCTGTATCTGTATAACAAAAATTTGGTGAAAAAAAAACCCTACAAAAGGCATTGCCCTAGTCTCATGGAAGTCTAGAAAATATAGTTTATCAGATGCTCTGTTTCTATAGCACAGGGAGGCGCATAGAAGGAAGATGGAATGGATGTTGAAAGTCAACTCATTACACTGACGTGTCAGTTATGAAGCATGGGGCCTCCCCAAAGCAGGCATATTCTAGGTTGAGAATTCTTCTATTTTGTGTGTGTGTGTGTGTGTGTGTATCCACACCAGATAAGAAGTTTTTGTTGCATTTTGATATTTGCAAATTAAAAAACAAAAACAAAAATGAAAAAGTCACTACCTCAGAGAAACCTTCCTTGATCACCTTACCTAAGTAGGATTTTCCCTATTATTTTCTTATTGTTCCTTCATTGATTTACCGAATATTTAGAGTACCTATTTTGTATCAGGCACTATTCAGAGTGATAGGAATATAGCGAAGAAAAGAGACAAAGTCCATACCTTCATTGAACTTAGAGTCTAGTGGGGGAGCCAATCAAGAAACCTGTATGGAAATAAATAATGTTTTTTCCAATAGTGATCCGTCCTATGAGAAAATAAAAGATAACAGAACAGAATAAATGGTGGCGGGGAGGCTGGGAGCAATTTTAGGTAGGAAAATCAGGGAAAGCCTCTTTGAGAAGATGAGGTTTTAGTGTAGATATGAATGATGAAAAGAAGCTAGCCACACAAGGACCTCGGGGAAGAGATCTCCACAGAGCGCAGCAATTGTAAAGACCCTGAGGTATACGTGCTTGGCATGTTCAAAGATGCTGTCAATATCTCTGAAGGCCTCCTTCAAAGCACTTATCACAGACTGTAATCATATGTTTATTTGTGTTTACCTAGTTGGATCTATTATATATTTGCTTATTGTCTTTTCTTCCCATGGTTCCTGAGGACCAAGGCTGTGTTTATCTTGTTAAAGTTTCATACTTAGCACCTGGCACACAGTGAGTAGTTTAATGTTTACTGAATGAATAAATAAATAACAACTATTTAATAAAAAAATTTATTTGTAGTATTAGCTGTTGAAGAGGTACTTTTTTGTTTTCTAAATATAAAATTACAATTTTGACTATGCTCTTTCAAACACATATTCTATCTACTATCATAAGTAGGCTCTTTTCCTGTACCCTTCCTCCTTTGAAAACATCAGTTCTAAGAAGTTTGATATTAAAGTTTCTTTTCCCTTTACCTTCAATTGTCATGAATTCACTCTATGATTTGGATTTTCATCAGACCCTGAGGGGGACTTTGATAGAGATATTCTCCTTTCCTTGGGTCACTAGAAGCATTAATCATATTCAGTATATAGAAATGAATGAAGGGAGAGAGAAAAGTAGAATTTAAGGTGATTATGGGACATTCAGGAGATGTCCAGTCAGCAGAGTCTAGGGAGACAAGTCTGTTTATGGAACAGGAATTGTAGGAGAAGCCAAGTTAAGAAGAGGTAAGGAAGAGCCAGAAAGATGAGAAGAAGACTAGGATGGTGCAACTTAATGAGAGCTGAAAAGGGGGAAACTTAAGGGTAGGGAGGATTCTGTAATGTCAAATGCTGCAACAAGAACCAGAATACAGAGTAAAGACCCCTGTGTCTGGACATTTGTACCTTTTAAGACTGCAGTTTCAGAAGAGTGGTGGGGCTAGATGTGAGGAAGTGAAAGCTTTGGACATGAGCCATTCATTCTAGAGGTCTGGTAGTAAAAGGTCAGTTATAATGCCCCCGTCCTTCCTTCACACAGGAAGTGTCTTTTGCTCACCTCTGGGAAGAAGAAAGTCAGGAGGTCATACTCCCTTCCTCTCTAGTTGAGAAGTCACTTCTCAGCCTATTCTTCTCATCACTTTGAAATTCAGGATGAAATGTCTCCCTAGTGATTCTGGAACAGGGTTCCCATCTCTCAGTTCTGCATCCATCAGCAGCAATCTTCCTATAGCAACATATACACTGGACCCTGAGGGAGAGGTTAAGTGGTTCTTTACTGAAAGCTTCAGGTGAATGTTCTAAAGCCACACAGGGTCCAAGTGTTGTTTTGAGGGTGGATTGGGTAGTGGGCAAGGGGGATCAGGCATTGTTATTTTAGGTCTGGCTAATTTGCTCCTTTGACCAGCATGAGGTGGGGCAAAGCTTCACGGCTTAGGCTAGCAGTTGGAAACTTAAACATTTATAGGTATCAGGAAGGTATAATAAATGAATGAAGTAGGCAGGGCAGGCCAGGGATGAAGTGTAGAGTGCAAACTCCATTTAGAATAGGATGAATGCTACTCAGCACCAGATAGTTGTTGCCCTGTAGAAATGTGGTTCCACTGTGGTCAGATATCTGGAAAACATTAAAAAAAATCAGGATCTTCAAGTGAATTGTCCCAATTTCTCATTTATAAAAAAGCACAGTGGGGGTGAACATCTGTAGATAGGATCCTGATCTCCAGCTGCCAGTTTGTGATTTTTTTTTTTTTCGGTGGCCCCGTGGTTTGCGGAATCTTAGTTCCCCGACCAGGGATTGAACCCAGGCCCTTGGCAGTGAGAGTGCAGAGTCCTAACCACTGGACTGTCAGGGAATTCCCAGTTTGTGATTTCTAGTTTAGAACTTAAGGAAGTATGACAAGGGAATACTTTCCTCTTTCCTTAATTCTTACGGGTCACTCCCCACCCCTAAAACACTTCCATCATGGAGTCCTGGGCCCCCTTTCTTCAGGCACTCACTGAATTTGGATTATTTTCTCATCCATCCTTATCTGTTGGCTCTGAGGGAAGTAGAAGGATGGGCAATACCCTATAGGTAGGAATGGGGAAAAGATTGTAGCTTTTTCAATTCCAGTTTGGTTTCTCACATCCACAAGGATGCTATCAGTTTTCTCCTATAGTACCTGAAGATAAACTCATAACCTCACTGAGAAGGTTAATTTTTTCTTGAAGACCACCCCATGAAATCTACATGCAAAAGTGAATGTTTCTCCTATTAAGTAGATTAGAATCACCCAAAAGTTAAAAAACTATACTGATGCCTGAGTCCCAGCTTAGACCAATTAAATCAGTATTTCTGGGCACTGTAGTTTTAAAAACTCCTCAAGTGGTTCTAAAGAGCAGCCTTAATAGATGATATGGAGGATATTATTGAGAATATGTGAAGGGTGAGAGTTTGGAATGGCTAGGAGAGTAAAGGTATCATTGAATGGAGCAAAGACCCAAAGAGAAATTGAATGGATCTGTGGTGTGTTGCATGCTTCACTGATTTTCTCCTACGGACTTTGCAGGTTAAGTGTAGTCACTGGGAAATCGAGATGGAGGATAGAGAATCCTTTGGACTGGATACTGACCCAGCAAAGTGGAAAACTAAGGAAGAGGGCACACAGAGTATTAATGTTGACTTTATTGATCTGTGGAAAGGGAATGAAAGATATTTAGATAAGGACTAAGGACATGGATGACTTAAAATGCATGAAGGAGAGAGGAAACACCAGTGAGCATAGGCGAAGTGTAAGGAAGAGGAATAAGGGTAATTGCAAATTTGAGATTTCAGAGGCAGATCAGGCCATTGTGTTGAGAAAGTTTGGGTTTTGTCATCCTGGTGTGACTCCATTGAAGAGCTGTCCCTCCGTTTGAAGGAACCCCATCATTGACTTTCTATCTATTGTTCATCCATTCATTCAACAAGTATTTACTGAGTGTCTACTTTGATGAACTAGGTACCTTGTGAGGTTCTGGGGAATTTTCTATCCTCTTGGAATTTCGAGGCCAGTGGAGATATATGTCTAGATATACAGATATATCAAACATAAAATTACATAAATGCTTATAAAATTACAATTTTTATAAAGAAATACAGGGAGCTATGAGACAATATAACAGGAGTAGCTGACTTAACTAGGGGTAAGGATAAATATGTCAAAGAAGACTTCTCTGGAGAAATGATGTAGAAGCTATGTCCTGAAGACTAAATAAGAATTAGCCAGCCTGCCTCTATAGGGGTGTGTGTGTGTGTGTGTGTGTGTGTGTGTGTGTGTGTGTCTAGAAGGCATTGCAGAGGAAACTGAATATGTAAAGGCACAGAAGCAAGAGAGTTTGGATAATTCTAGGAGCTGAATGAAGGCCAGTGTGGCTGGGATACTGTGAAAGAAGGAGTGACGATGTAGTAGGGGTCTTGGAGGTCATGCCAAAGGTTTGGGACTGCCAGTTGGTGTGACTGGGGCCTGCTTAAAAGGGAAAAGGACTTCTCTTCTCTTTTATTACCTTCCCAGGACAGCGAATCACAATCATCTTACCTCAATCAAAGCAGTTTAACGGTGATGTAGTTTCCTCCATTCTATTAAAGAGCAAGCTTACTTTCTGGACAAAGAAATGTTTTTTCTGGGTAGAAATTTTGTAAACATTGCATATTTTCTTCCCTGATGGCAAAATGCATAATTTATCTTTTGGGAATGGGGCATCCAGGTCTTCATGTGTTTACCTACAGAGCAATAGATTAGTTACAGTTGGTTAATTCCTCTTGTTTCCCACAAGAAAGGAAAAAGTAAGTAATTACATGGTGAGAGTTGGGTGGTCTTCAGGCCTATAAAGGAGCTCTGACTGAGAGTGTCCTACAGCAGTGGTGCCATTTACTCTTATGAGAAAGAGTAGTAGAAGAAAAGACTTGGAGAGGAAATCCAGAGTTTTCTTTTTTTTCTTCTTTTTGACATCTTAAGTTTGATATGTAAATTAGACATATAGTGGAGATTCCAAGTAGGCAGTTTGTGAGGTAAGCCAGGAGGCCAGGGCTAAAGATATAAATTTGGGAACCATTAGCATATAAATTGTATTAAGACAATGGGAATTGTTGACATCATATAATAAGAACACGTAGATGGAGAAGTAAAAGGGGCTCATGTCTGAGCCTTATCTCCAGTCCTTACTGGTCCTACAGAGGAGAAAGAGATTCAGAAGAAGACCGAGAAGCAACTAGGGAAGGGGGAAAGCTAGGGGAATCTGGTGTCATAGACGCCAAAGGAAGAGAGTGTGTCATTGATAATAAATATGAAGGAAGTTTAAAAGGTTCAAGGAAACATAAGAATCAAGAAGTCTATAATTTATTACCTGGTCTATAGTGAAATGTAAGCTTAATTTTTATTATAAGCTCTTTGGTTACTCACCTGATCTCCCTGTGCTATGCGGTTGCTTCCCACTGGCTATCTATTTTACGTTTGGTAGTGTATGTATGTCCATGCCACTCTCTCACTTTGTCACATCTTACCC
Organism: Balaenoptera physalus; assembly: GCF_965194825.1. Lineage (NCBI taxonomy): Eukaryota > Metazoa > Chordata > Mammalia > Artiodactyla > Balaenopteridae > Balaenoptera > Balaenoptera physalus. The sequence goes on along the minus strand of NC_138882.1, from coordinate 79,103,161 downwards.
TTCCCCCTCCCCATATCCTCAAGTCCATTCTCTAGTAGGTCTGTGTCTTTATTCCCGTCTTGCCACTAGGTTCTTCATGACCTTTTTTTTTTTTTCCTTAGAGTCCATATATATGTGTTAGCATACTGTATTTGTTTTTCTCTTTCTGACTAACTTCACTCTGTATGACAGACTCTAACTCCATCAACCTCACTACAAATAACTCAATTTCTTTTCTTTTTATGGCTGAGTAATATTCCATTGTATATATGTGCCACATCTTCTTTACCCATTCATCCGATGATGCACACTTAGGTTGCTTCCATGTCCTGACTATTGTAAATAGAGCTGCAATGAACATTTTGGTACATGACTCTTTTTGAATTATGGTTTTCTCAGGGTATATGCCCAGTAGTGGGATTGCTGGGTCGTATGGTAGTTCTATTTTTAGTTTTTTAAGGAACCTCCATACTGTTCTCCATAGTGGCTGTATCAATTTACATTCCCACCAACAGTGCAAGAGTGTTCCCTTTTCTCCACACCCTTTCCAGCATTTATTGTTTCTAAATTTTTTGATGATGGCCATTCTGACCGGTGTGAGATGATATCTCATTGTAGTTTTGATTTGCATTTCTCTAATGATTAATGATGTTGAGCATTCTTTCACATGTTTGTTGGCAATCTGTATATTTTCTTTGGAGAAATGTCTATTTAGGTCTTCTGCCCATTTTTGGATTGGGTTGTTTGTTTTTTTGTTATTGAGCTGCATGAGCTGCTTGTAAATTTTGGAGATTAATCCTTTGTCAGTTGCTTCATTTGCAAATATTTTCTCCCATTCTGAGGGTTGTCTTTTGGTCTTGTTTATGGTTTCCTTTGCTGTGCAAAAGCTTTTAAGTTTCATTAGGTCCCATTTGTTTATTTTTGTTTTTATTTCCATTTCTCTAGGAGCTGGGTCAAAAAGGATCTTGCTGTGATTTATGTCATAGAGTGTTCTGCCTATGTTTTCCTCTAAGAGTTTGATAGTGTCTGGCCTTACATTTAGGTCTTTAATCCATTTTGAGTTTATTTTTCTGTATGGTGTTAGGGAGTGTCCTAATTTCATACTTTTATATGTACCTGCCCAGTTTTCCCAGCACCACATATTGAAGAGGCTGTCTTTTCTCCACTGTATATGCTTGCTTCCTTTATTAAAGATAACATGACCATATATGTGTGGGTTTATCTCTGGGCTTTCTATCCTGTTCCATTGATCTATATTTCTGTTTTTGTGCCAGTACCATACTCTCTTGATTACTGTAGCTTTGTAGTATAGTCTGAAGTCAGGGAGCCTGATTCCTCCAGCTCCATTTTTCGTTCTCAAGATTGCTTTGGCTATTCGGGGTCTTTTGTGTTTCCATACAAATTGTGAATTTTTTTGTTCTAGTTCTGTGAAAAATGCCAGTGGTAGTTTGATAGGGATTGCATTGAATCTGTAGATTGCTTTGGGTAGTAGAGTCATTTTAACAATGTTGATTCTTCCAATCCAAGAACATGGTATATCTCTCCATCTGTTTGTATCATCTTAAATTTCTTTCATCAGTGTCTTATAATTTTCGGCATACAGGTCTTTTGTCTCCTTAGGTAGGTTTATTCCTAGATATTTTATTCTTTTTGTTACAGTGGTAAATAGGAGTGTTTTCTTAATTTCACTTTCAGACTTTTCATCATTAGTATATAGGAATGCAAGAGATTTCTGTGCATTAATTTTGTATCCTGCTGCTTTACCAAATTCATTGATTAGCTCTAGTAGTTTTCTGGTAGCATCTTTAGGATTCTCTTTGTATAGTATCATGTCATCTGCAAACAGTGACAGCTTTACTTCTTCATTTCCGATTTGGATTCCTTTGATTTCTTTTTCTTTTCTGATTGCTGTCGATAAAACTTCCAAAACTATGTTGAATAATAGTGGTGAGAGTGGGCAACCTTGTCTTGTTCCTGATCTTAGTGGAAATGGTTTCAGTTTTTCACCATTGAGAAAGATGTTGGCTGTGGGTTTGTCATATATGGCCTTTATTATGTTGAGAAACATTCCCTCTATGGCTACTTTCTGCAGGGCTTTCATCATAAATGGGTGTTGAATTTTGTCAAAAGCTTTCTCTGCATCTATTGATATGATCATATGGTTTTTATCCTTCAATTTGTTAATATGGTGTATCACGTTGACTGATTTGCATATATTGAAGAATCCTTGCATTCCTGGGATAAACCCCACTTGATCATGGTGTATGATCCTTTTAATGTGCTGTTGGATTCTGTTTGCTAGTATTTTGTTGAGGATTTTTGCATCTATGTTCATCAGTGATATTGGCCTGTAGTTTTCTTTCTTTGTGACATCTTTGTCTGGTTTTGGTATCAGGGTGATGGTGGCCTCGTAGAATGAGTTCGGGAGTGTTCCTCCCTCTGCAATATTTTGGAAGAATTTGAGAAGTATAGGTGTTAGCTCTTCTCTAAATGTTTGATAGAATTCGCCTGTGAAGCCGTCTGGTCCTGGGCTTTTGTTTGTTGGAAGATTTTTAATCACAGTTTCAATTTCAGTGCTTGTGATTGGTCTGTTCATATTTTCTATTTCTTCCTGGTTCAGTCTCGGAAGGTTGTGCATGTCTAAGAATTTGTCCATTTCTTCCAGGTTGTCCATTTTATTGGCATAATGTTGCTTGTAGTAATCTCTCATGATCCTTTGTATTTCTGCAGTGTCAGTTGTTACTTCTCCTTTTTCATTTCTAATTCTATTGATTTGAGTCTTTTTTTCTTGATGAGTCTGGCTAATGGTTTATCAATTTTGTTTATCTTCTCAAAGAACCAGCTTTTAGTTTTGTTGATCTTTGCTATTGTTTCCTTCATTTCTTTTTCATTTATTTCTGATCTGATCTTTATGATTTCTTTCCTCTGCTAAATTTAGGGTTTTTTTGTTCTTCTTTCTCTAATTGCTATAGGTGCAAGGTTAGGTTGTTTATTTGAGATGTTTCCTGTTTTTTGAGGTAGGCTTGTTTTGCTATAAACTTCTCTCTTAGAACTGATTTTGCTGCATCCCATAGGTTTTGAGTCGTCGTGTCTTCATTGCCATTTGTTTCTAGGTATTTTTTGATTTCCCCTTTGATTTCCTCAGTGATCACTTCGTTATTAAGTAGTGTAATGTTTAGCCTCCATGTGTTTGTATTTTTTACAGATCTTTTCCTGTAATTGATATCTAGTCTCATAGCGTTGTGGTCGGAAAAGATACTTGATACGTTTTCAATTTTCTTAAATTTACCAAGGCTTGATTTGTGACCCAAGATATGATCTATCCTGGAGAATGTTCCATGAGCACCTGAGAAAAATGTGTATTCTGTTGTTTTTGGGTGGAATGTCCTATAAATATCAATTAAGTCCATCTTGTTTAATGTATCATTTAAAGCTTGTGTTTCCTTATTTATTTTCATTTTGGATGATCTGTCCATTGGTGAAAGTGGGGTGTTAAAGTCCCCTACTATGATTGTGTTACTATCGATTTCCCCTTTTATGGCTCTTAGTATTTGCCTTATGTATTGAGGTGCTCCTATGCTGGGTGCATAAATATTTACAATTGTTATATCTTCTTCTTGGATCCATCCCTTGATCATTATATAGTGTCCTTCTTTGTCTCTTGTAATAGTCTTTATTTTAAAGTCTATTTTGTCTGAATTGCTACTCCAGCTTTCTTTTGATTTCCATTTGCATGGAATAGCTTTTTCCATCCCCTCACTTTCAGTCTGTATGTGTCCCTAGGTCTGAAGTGGGTCTCTTGTAGATAGCATATATGGATCCTGTTTTTGTATCCATTCAGTCAGTCTGTGTCTTTTGGTGGGAGCATTTAATCCATTTATATTTAAGGTAATTATCGATATGTATGTTCCCATTCCCATTTTCTTAAATGTTTTGGGTTTGTTATTGTAGATGTTTTCCTTCTCTTGTGTTTCTTGCCTAGAGAAGTTCCTTTAGCATTTGTTGTAAAGCTGGTTTGGTGGTGCTGAACTCTCTCAGCTTTTGCTTGTCTGTAAAGGTTTTAATTTCTCCATCAAATCTGAATGAGATCCTTGCTGGGTAGAGTAATCTTGGTTGTAGGTTTTTCTCCTTCATCACTTTAAATATGTCCTGCCACTCCTTTCTGGCTTGCAGAGTTTCTGCTGAAAGATCAGCTGTTAACCTTATGGGGATTCCCTTGTGTGTTATTTGTTGTTTTTCCCTTGTTGCTTTTAATATGTTTTCGTTATATTTAATTTTTGATAGTTTGATTAATATGTGTCTTGGCGTGTTTCTCCTTGGATTTATCCTGTATGGGACTCTCTATGCTCCCAGGACTTGATTAACTATTTCCTTTCCCATATTAGGGAAGTTTTCAACTATAATCTCTTCAAATATTTTGTCAGTCCCTTTCTTTTTCTCTACTTCTTCTGGGACCCTTTAATTCGAATGTTGGTGCATTTAGTGTTGTCCCAGAAGTCTCTGAGACTGTCCTCAGTTCTTTTCATTCTTTTTTCTTTATTCTGCTCTGCAGTAGTATTTCCACTATTTTATCTTCTACGTCACTTATCCATTCTTCTGCCTCAGTTATTCTGCTATTGATCCCTTCTAGAGTATTTTTAATTTCATTTATTGTGTTGTTCATCTTTGCTTGATTCCTCTTTAGTTCTTCTATGTCCTTGTTAAATGTTTCTTGCATTTTGTCTATTCTATTTCCAAGATATTGCATCATCTTTACTATCATTATTCTGAATTCTTTTTCAGGTAGACTGCCTATTTCCTCTTCATTTGTTAGGTCTGGTGTGTTTTTACCTTGCTGCTTCATCTGCTGTGTGTTTTTCTGTCTTCTCATTTTGCTTATCTCACTGTGTTTGGGGTCTCCTTTTCACAGGCTGCAGGTTTGTAGTTCCTGTTGTTTTTGATATCTGTCCCCCGTGGCTAAGGTTGGTTCAGTGGGTTGTACAGGCTTCCTGGTGGAGGGGACTGGTGCCTGTGTTCTGGTGGATGAGGCTGGATCTTGTCTTTCTGGTGGACAGGTCCACATCTGGTGGTGTGTTTTGGGATGTCTGTGGCCTTATTATGATTTTAGGCAGCCTCTCTGCTAATGGATGGGGCTGTGTTTGTGTCTCGCTAGTTGTTTGGCATAGGGTGTCCAGCACTGTAGCTTGCTGGTCATTGAGTGAAGCTGGGTCTTGGTGTTGAGATGGAGATCTCTGGGAGATTTTCGCCATTTGGTATTACGTGCAGCTGGGAGGTCTCTTGTGGACCAGTGTCCTGAAGTTGGCTCTCCCACCTCAGAGGCACAACTGTGATGCCTGGCTGGAGCACCAAGAGCCTTTCATCCACACGGCTCATTCCGTTATAATTGTCATTTCATGTGTCTCTCTCCATTAGTCTGTGAGGTCTTTCACTTGAAAGCTGCCTACTGTTTGTCTCTCATGATGGTTTAACTTACAATTTTTTGACTTTACAATGGTGTGAAAGTGATATACATTCAGTAGAAGCCATACTTTGAATTTTGATCTTTTCCCAGTTAGCCATATGTGGTATGATACTCTCTTGTGATGCTGGGAAGGGCAGTGAGCCACAGCTCCCTGTCAGCCACATGATCATGAAGTTAATAACTGATACACTTACAACCATTCTGTACCCATATAGCCATTCTGTTTTTCACTTTCAGTACAGTATTCAATAACTTACAGGAGGTAGTCAACACTTTATTATAAAATAAGCTTTGTGTTAGATGATTTTTCCTACCTGTAGGCTAACATAAGTGTCCTGTGCACATTTAAGGTAGGCTAAGCTAAGCTACAATGTTCGGTGTTTGTCAAGGATATAAAGTTTCAGTTATGCAAAAGGAATAAGTCCCAGAGATCTACTGCATAGCATAGTGTCTATAGTTAACAATATTGTACTGTACACTTAAAAATTTAAGAGGGTAGATCTTATGTTATGTGTTCTTATCACACACAAAAAATTAAAAATTAAAAAAATAAAGAAGGTGGAGGAAACTTTTGGATATGATGGATATGTTTACAGTATTGATTGTGATGATGGTTTCATGAATGTATACTTATCTTCAAACTCAGTAAGTTGTTTGCATTAAGTATGTACAGCTTTTTGTATGTCAATCATTCCTCAATAAAGTTTTGTTATTTTTTAAAAGAGAATTCACCCCAGAGGAAAAGGAGGGTTATTTCTCATATGAGGTGAAAGAATGGAATTAGAAAATTTGAGCAGAGGAAAGGTAGGAAATAATGTGGAAGTGGCATACACAGACAATGTGTCCTTTTTCCTTTCTTATTGTGCTGAAGGCATGTAAGAAGATTCTGTCAGTGCAGGAGAATGTAATTTAATAATAATAATAACAACAACAGCAACACAACAATAATGATGACTGGCTGACATTTATTGAGTTCTTTTATGTGCTAACCATTATGCTAAGGGTTTCGGGTGCATTGTTTTACTTAATTCTCATAAAACTCCATTACATATTTTATTTATTTATTTATTAAAAATATTTATTGAACATTGTGCTAGATACTCTGCTAGGTGCTAGGGATACAGTGATAAACAAAATTGTCATGGTCCCTATTCCTGAAGAGCTTATGGTATAGAAGGAAAAACAGACATTAAACAAATAAAAATAAATATTTAATGACACATGATAAATGACATGAAAGGTGTGACTGAATAATAGGGAGATCTACTTCAGATAGAGGGACCTGGGAAGGTCTCTCTTAGAAGGTGACATATGTAAGCTGACACCTAAAAATAACGAGGATCCAGGCAGGCAGAGGAAGGGCCTTGAGGCATATGTAAATAACTCTAACATAGAGTACTCTTTCCTCTAATAGGGGAGCTGATAGAAGATCAAGGAGGCTAAATAGAGACAGTGGAGGGAGAGTGATGCTAGCTGAGACTGGGATGGGCCAGACTATCCAAAACTATGTTATTGGGAAGTCTTGCAGGATTTTAGGCAGACAAGTGAAGGCTCTGATTTATATTAACAGTAATACTTTTGTTGTGTCGTGGAGAATGGATTGGAGGGAGCCAAGGGCAAATGTTGGGGAGAGTTGCTCAGAGTTTATTGCAGTATTCCAGGTTGATAGGATGATGGTTGTATATAGGATGGTGGTTGAAGATTTTGAGAAAAGTAGATAGGTCCACTAGTTGGAGGTAGAGTCCAAAGGGCCTGGTGATAGAGAAGCTGAAGCCAGCGATAACTCAGGTTCCTGTTTTGAATAACAGGGCTGAGGTACTGCTAGCCTCCTTTTTCAGTCTAGGAGACCAAAGCTCCAAGAGGTTAGGTAACATGTCCCAGGAGGTATATCTAGTAAATAATGTATGACGATTTGAGCATGGGCCTGTTCAACTCCAGAGACAACACATATAACCAATATAACTCTACTGCCTCCCAGTGAGTCACAATCCCGCTGCTCTCTAAAAGGAGAGAAGTGGTTGTCTTCTGAATTATAATCCCTCTGCCAACCATAACTCTATTTGCCAAAGAGAAAGTCAATATCCAGACATTTTTTTTTTACCCTTCCCCACTGGTAACCATAAGTTCATTCTCTAAGACTGTGAATCTGTTTCTGCTTTGTAAATAAGTTCCTTTGTATCATTTTTTTAGATTCCGCATATAAACAAGTTCATATGATATTTGTCTTTCTCTCTCTGACTTTCTTCACTTAGTATGATAATTTCCAGGTCCATCCATGTTGCTGCAAATGGCATATCTCATTCTTTTTAGTGGCTGAGTAATATTCCATTGTATATATGTACCACATCTTTATCCATTCATCTGCTGATGGACATTTACATTGCTTCCATGTCTTGGTTATTGAAAACAGTGCTGCAATGAACATTGCGGTGCATGTATCCTTTCAGACCATGTTTTTCTCCAGATATATGCCCAGGAGTGGGATTGTTGGATCACATGGTAGCTCTATTTTTAGTTGTTGTTGTATTTTTATCTTTTAAATTTATTTACATTGATTGATTGATTGATTGATTATTTTTGGCTGCATTGTGTCTTCATTGCTGTGCACAGGCTTTCTCTAGTTGCAGAGAGCAGGGGTTACTCTTCATTGTGGAGCACAGGCTCTGGCAGCATGGGCGTCAGTAGTTGTGGCAGGCAGGCTCAGTAGTTGTGACTTGTGGGCTCTAGAGCACAGGCTCAGTAGTTGTGGTGCACAGGCTCAGTAGTTGCTCCGTGACATGTGGGATCTTCAAAGACCAGGGCTCGAACCCGTGTCCCCTGTATCGGCAGGCAGATTGTTTACCACTGTGCCACCAGGGCAGTCCCTATTTTTAGTTTTTAAAGGAACCTCCTTACTGTTCTCCATAGTGGCTGTATCAATTTACATTCCCACCAACAGTGCAGGAGGGTTCCCTTTTCTCCACACCATCTCCAGTATTTATTGTTTGTGGATATTTTTTTACAGACTTTATTTTTTATTTTTATTTTTTAAAAATTATTTATTTATTTATTTAATTTTATTTATTTTTGTCTGCATTGGGTCTTCGTTGCTGCATGCGGGCTTTTCTCTAGTTGCGGCAAGTGGGGGCTACTCTTCATTGTGGTGCGTGGGCTTATTGCTGTGGCTTCTCTTGTTGAGGATCATGGGCTCTAGGTGCATGGGCTTCAGTAGTTGTGGCTCACGGGCTTAGTTGCTCCGTGGCATGTGGGATCTTCCTGGACCAGGGTTGGAACCCTTACCTCCTGCATTGGCAGGCGGATTCTTAATGACTGTGCCACCAGGGAAGCCCATTTGTGGATTTTTTGATGATGGCCATTCTGACTGGTGTGAGGGGACATCTCACTGTATTTTCGATTTGCATTTCTCTAATAATTAACGATGTTGAGCATCTTTTCATGTGCCTGTTGGCCATCTGTATGTCTTCTTTGGAGAAATGTCTATTTAGGTCTTCTGCCCATTTTTGGATTGGGTTGTGTTTTTTTGATATCGAGCTGCATGAGCTGTTTGTAAATTTTGGAGACTAATCTCGTTTGTCACATTGTTTGAAAATATTTTCTCCCATTGTGTGGGTTGTCTTCATTTTGCTTATGGTTCCCTTTGATGTGCAAAAGCTTTTGAGTTTAATTAGGTCCCATTTGTTTATTTTTGTTTTTATTTCCATTACCCTGGGAGACAGATCGAAAAAAATATTGCTGCAATTTATGTCAAAGAGGGTTCTACCTATGTTTTCCGCTATGAGTTTTATAGTACCTGGTCTTATATTTAGGTCTTTAATCCATTTGGAGTTTATTTTTGTGTATGGTGTTAAAGAATAATCTAATTTCATTTTTTTTTTTACTTATATGTGGAATGTTTTCTCTTTTTTAACATCTTTATTGGAGTATAATTGCTTTAAAATGGAGTGTTAGTTTCTGCTGTATAACAAAATGAATCAGCTATACATATACATACATCCCCATATCTCCTCCCTCTTGCATCTCCCTCCCACCCTCCATATCCCACCCCTCTAGGTGGTCACAAAGCATGGAGCTGATCTCCCTGTGCTATGAGGATGCTTCCTACTAGCTATCTATTTTACATTTGGTAGTATATATAAGTGCATGCTACTCTCTCACTTCGTCCCAGCTTACCCTTCCCACTCCACGTGTCCTCAAGTCCATACTCTATGTCTGCATCTTTATTCCTGTCCTGCCCCTAGGTTCTTTTTTCATGATTTTTTTTTTTTAGATTCCCTATATATGTGTTAGCATATGGTATTTGTTTTTCTCTTTCTGACTTATTTCACTCTGTATGACAGACTCTAGGTCCATCCACCTCACTACAAATAACTCAATTTCATTTCTTTTTACTGCTGAGCAATATTCCATTGTGTATATGTGCCACATCTTCTTTAACCATTCATCTGTCGATGCACACTTAGGTTACTTCCATGTCCTGGCTATTGTAAATAGTGCCGCAGTGAACATTGTGGTACGTGACTCTTTTTGTTTATTTTATTTTATTTTTTTTAAACATCTTTATTGGAGTATAATTGCTTTACAATGGTGTGTTAATTTCTGCTTTATAACAAAGTGAATTAGCTTTCCATATACATGACTCTTTTTGAATTATGATTTTCTCAGGGTATATGCCCAGTAGTGGGATTGCTGGGTCATATGGTAGTTCTATTTTTAGTTTTTTAAGGAACCTCCATACTGGTCTCCATAGTGGCTATATCAGTTTACATTTCTACCAACAGTGCAAGAGGGTTCCCTTTTCTCCACACCCTCTCCAGCATTTACTGTTTGTAGATTTTTTGATGATGGCCATTCTGACTGCTGTGAGGTTATACCTCACTGTAGATTTGATTTGCATTTCTCTAATGATTAATGATGTTGAGCATCCTTTGATATGTTTGTTGGCAATCTGTATATCTTCTTTGGAGGAATGTCTATTTAGGTCTTCTGCCCATTTTTAGATTGGGTTGTTTGTTTTTTCAATATTGAGCTGCATGAGCTGCTTGTATATTTTGGAGATTAATCCTTTGTCACTTGCTTCATTTGCAAATATTTTCTCCCATTGTGAAGGTTGTCTTTTCATCATTTTTGTGGTTTCCTTTGCTGTGCAAAAGCTTTTAAGTTTCATTAGGTCCCATTTGTTTATTTTTGTTTTTATTTCCATTTCTATAGGAGGAGGGTCAAAAGGATCTTGCTGTGATTTATTTCATAGAGTGTTCTGCCTATGTTTTCCCCTAAGAGTTTGATAGTGTCTGGCCTTACATTTAGGTCTTTAATCCATTTTGAGTTTATTTTTGTGTATGGTGTTAGGGAGTGTTCTAATTTCATTCTTTTTCATGTAGCTGTCCAGTTTTCCTAGCACCACTTATTAAAGAGGCTGTCTTTTCTCCATTGTACATTCTTGCCTCCTTTATCAAAAACAAGGTGACCATATGTGCGTGGGTTTATCTCTGGGCTTTCTTTCCTGTTCCATTGATCTATATTTCTGTTTTTGTGCCAGTACCATATTGTCTTGATTACTGCAGCTTTGTAGTCTGAAATCCGGGGGCCTGATTCCTCCAGCTCCATTTTTCTTTCTCAAGATTGCTTTTGCTATTCGGGATCTCTCGTGTTTCCATACAAATTGTGCAATTTTTTGTAGTAGTTTTGTGAAAAATGCCATTGGTAGTTTGATAGGGATTGCATTGAGTCTATAGATTGCTTTAGGTAGTATAGTCATTTTCAGAGTATTGATTCTTCCAATCCAAGAACATGGTATATCTCTCCATCTGTTTGTATCATCTTTAATTTCTTTCATCAGTGTCTTATAGTTTTCTGCATACAGGTCTTTTGTCTCCTTAAGTAGCTTTATTCCTAGGTATTTTATTCTTTTTGCTGCAATGGTAAATGGGAGTGTTTCCTTTATTTCTCTTTCAGATTTTTCATCATTAGTGTATAGGAATGCAAGAGATTTCTGTGCATTAATTCTTACCCTGCTACTCTACCAAATTAATTGATTAGCTCTAGTAATTTTCTGGTAACATATTTAGGATTCTCTATGTATAGTATCATGTCATCTGCAAACAGTGACAGCTTTACTTCTTCATTTCCGATTTGGATTCCTTTGATTTCTTTTTCTTTTCTGATTGCTGTGGCTAAAACTTCCAAAACTATGTTGAATAATAGTGGTGAGAGTGGGCAACCTTGTCTTGTTCCTGATCTTAGTGGAAATGGTTTCAGTTTTTCACCATTGAGAAAGATGTTGGCTGTGGGTTTGTCATATATGGCCTTTATTATGTTGAGGTAGTTTCCCTCTATGTCTACTTTCTGGAGGGTTTTTTATCATAAATGGGTGTTGAATTTTGTTAAAAGCTTTTTCTGCATCTACTGAGATTATCATATGGTTTTTATCCTTCAATTTGTTAATATGGTGTATCACATTAATTGATTCGCATATACTGAAGAATCCTTGCATCCCTGGGATAAACCCCACTTGATCATGGTGTATGATCCTTCTAATGTGCTGTTGGATTCTGTTTGCTAGTATTTCATTGAGAATTTTTGCAGCTATGTTTATCAGAGATATTGGCCAGTAGTTTTCCTTTTTTGTGACATATTTGTTTGGTTTTGGTATCAGGGTGATGGTGGCCTTGTAGAATGAGTTCAGCAGTGTTCCTCCTTCTGCTATATTTTGGAAGAGTTTGAGAAGGATAGGTGTTAGCTCTTCTCTAAATGTTTGATAGAATTCGTCTGTGAAGCCATCTGGTCCTGGGCTTTTGTTTGTTGGAAGATTTTTAATCACAGTTTCAATTTCAGTGCTTGTGATTGGTCTGTTCATATTTTCTATTTCTTCATGGTTCAGCCTCGGAAGGTTGTGCATGTCTAAGAATTTGTCCATTTCTTCCAGGTTGTCCATTTTATTGACATATAGTTGCTTGTAGTAATCTCTCATGATGCTTTGTGTTTCTGCAGTGTTTGTTGTTACTTCTCCTTTTCATTTCAAATTCTGTTGATTTGAGTCTTCTCCTTTGTCTTCTGATGAGTCTGGTTAATGGTTTATCAATTTTGTTTATCTTCTCAAAGAACCAGCTTTTAGTTTTATTGATCTTTGCTACTGTTTCCTTCATTTCTTTTTCATTTATTTCTGATCTGATCTTTATGATTTCTTTCCTTCTGCTAATTTTGGGTTTTTTTGTTTGTTTGTTCTTGTTCTTCTTTCTCTAATTGCTTTTGGTGTAAGGTTAGGTTGTTTATTTGAGATGTTTCTTGTTTCTTGAGGTAGGCTTGTATTGCTATAAACTTCCCTGGTAGAACTGCTTTTGCTACATCCCATAGGTTTTGGGTGGTCGTGTAGTCATTGTCATTTGTTTCTAGGTATTTTTCGATTTCCATTTTGATTTCTCCAATAATCTCTTGGTTATTTAGTAGTGTTTTGTTTAGCCTACATGTGTTTGTATTTTTTACAGTTTTTTCCCTGTAATTGATATCTTCTCATAGCACTGTGGTTGAAAAAGATACATGATACGATATCAATTTTCTTAAATTTACCAAGGCTTGATATGTGACCCAAGATATGGTCTATCCTGGAGAATGTTCCATGAGCACTTGAGAAGAAAATATATTGTGTTGTTTTTGGATGGAATGTCCTATAAATATCAGTTAAGTCCATCTTGTTTAATGTGTCATTTAAAGCTTTTGTTTCCTTATTTATTTTCATTTTGTTTTATTTGTCCATTGGTGAAAGTGGGGTGTTAAAGTCCCCTACTATGATTGTTGTACTGTCGATTTCCCCTTTTATGGCTGTTAGCATTTGCCTTATGTATTGAGGTGCTCCTATGTTGAGTGCATAAATATTTACAATTGTTATATCTTCTTCTTGGATTGATCCCTTGATCATTATATAGTGTCCTTCTTTGTCTCTTGTAATATTCTATTTTGTCTGCGATGAGAATTGCTACTCCAGCTTTCTTTTGATTTCCATTTGCTTGCAATGTCTTTTTCGTCCCCTCACTTTCAGTCTGTAGTTGTCCCTAGGTCTGAAGTGGGTCTCTTGTAGACAACATATGTATGGGTCTTGTTTTTGTATCCCTTCATCCAGTCTATGTCTGTTGGAGCATTTAATCCATTTACATTTAAAGTAATTATTGATATGTATGTTCCTATTACCATTTTCTTAATAGTTTTGGGTTTGTTTTTGTAGGTCTTTTCCTTCTCTTGTGTTTCCTGCCTAGAGAAGTTCCTTTAGCATTTGTTGTAAAGCTGGTTTGGTGGTGCTGAATTCTCTTAACTTTTGCTTATCTGTAAAGGTTTTATTTTCTCCATTGAATGTGAATGAGATCCTTGCTGGGTAGAGTAATCTTGGTTGTAGGTTTTTCCCTTTCATCACTTTAAATATGTCCTACCCCTCCCTTCTGGCTTGAAGAATTTCTGCTGAAAAATCAGCTGTTAACCTTACAGGAATTCCCGTGTATGTTATTTTTTGCTTTTCTCTTCCTGTTTTTAATATTTTTTCTTTGTATTTAATTTTTGATAGTTTGCTTAATATGTGTCTTGGTGTGTTTCCCTTTGGGTTTACCCTGTATGGTGCTCTCTGCTGTATGGATTTGATTGACTATTTCCCTTCCCATCTTGGGGAAGTTTTTGACTATAATCTCTTCAAATATTTTCTCAGACCCTTTCTTTTTGTCTTCTTTTTCTGGGACCCCTATAATTCGAATGTTGGTGCATTTAATGTTGTCCCAGTGCTCTCTGAGACTGTCCTCAATTCTTTTCATTCTTTTTTCTTTATTTTGCTTCCTGGCAGTTAATTCCACCATTTTATCTTCCAGGTCACTCATCCATTCTTATGCCTCAGTTATTCTGCTATTCATTCCTTCTAGAGTATTTTTAATGTTAGTAATTGTGTTGTTCATCACTGTTTGTTTGCTTCTAGATCCTTGTTAAATATTTCTTGTATTTTCTCCATTCTGTGTCTGAGATTTTGGATTATGTTTACTATCATTACTCTGAGTTCTTTTTCAGGTAGGTTGTCTATTTCATCTTCATTTATGTGGTCTTATAGCTTTTTACCTTGCTCCTTCATCTGTAACATAATTTTTTGTTGTTTCTTTTGTTTTTGGAGGGTGGTGCTGTGTTCCTGTCTTACTGGTTGTATGGCCTGAGATGTCCAGCACTGGATTTTACAGGCAGTTGGATAGAGCCGGATCTTGGTGCTGAGATAAGAACCTCCAGAAGTTCTCACTCCTATTGATATTCCCTGGGATTTGACATTCTCTGTTAGTCCAGCTATTTGGTCTTGGAACTCCCACCACAGGAGCACAGGCCTGACCTCTGGCCTTGGAACCAAGATCCCGTAAGCTTCATGACACGGTTAAAAAAAAAAAAAAAAAAAAGAAAGAAAGAAAGAAAGAAAGATAAAAAGGAGCAGTACAATATCAAAGATTAAAAACCAAAATAAAATTAGAAAGATAAAATATATATTAGGAAAAAATAAAAGTTTAATTGAAACAATTGCAACAAGGTAAAATAAAACCACAACAGAAAAAAGAAAAAAAGAAAAAAAAAAAAAAGCGTGGTGGAGGGCAACAAGCCAAAAGGAGAGAACAATAACAAAGTATAAAGAATAAAATAAAATTAGAAAAATAAAAGATTTATTAGGAAAAATGAAAATATAAAAATCAACAACAATGAATCAACAAGGTAAAACAGAACACCAATCTAAAAGAGGAAAAAAGAAAAAAAAACAGCCTTGTCTATGGGGGTGGAGTTTAGGTGGTGGTGGAACTTAGGCAGGGGTGGGGTTTAGGGTGGGGTGGGATCTAGGCAGGTATGGGCATGACGTTTGCGTGTGAGCTGGGGCCTAGGCTCAGGACCCACATAGCTGGCAAAGGTCCTGGGGGCGGGGCCTAGGCTGGGCGATGTTCAAGCGTGGGGCAGGGCCTCTGCTTAGGACCTGCGTGGAAGGGAAGAGGCAACACGTAGAAAGGAGGGCCTCTGGAGTGTGGAGTTCCGGAGTTTGGAGATAGGGCCCTGAGTGAGGGTGTGTGGATAGTGTTTAGGCCCAGTGCATTGGAGGGGGTCTCAGAGGGGTCTCTGAGTGTAGAGGTAGAGCCCTGGGTGGGGGTGTAGGAACAGGGCTTGGGCTCTGCGGGGCAGGAGGGAGACTCCAAGGGCAGAGGATTAGACCAGAGAACCCAACAGGCTCTCCAGTGCCTAAGTGGACAGGGAAAGCACTGGCCACATTCCCTTCCATTCTTTTGCACCCCTCCCCCACTGTCACCTCCAGGGTCTCCCCTGTAGCCACTGGACCCCTAACCATGGGTGGGTCCCGCTAGGTGTAGGAACTCCTCCCTTCCACCAGCCAACCCTCAGGGGTGCCGGTCCTGGAGGTCTGGTCTTTACTTTTGCTCCCCCTTCCCTCCTTCCCTCTCCCTCAGACCCGTGTGGCTGGAGGGTCCCTAGGTGGGCAGAGGATCAGGCCCAGGATCTCAGCAGGTTTCTGGGGGCCCAAGTGGGAAGGAGAAACCTGGCCACGCTCCCTGTTGATCCTCTGCCCTCCCAGTGGTTCCCCAATTTCCCCCTTCAAGCGTGGGATCCCTTCCCCTCCTCCAGCCACCCCTCAGGGGCGCCAGTCCCCTCTGACCTCCACTTCTTCTACCCCTTCACTCCCCCCACACCCTACCTGGTTGCTGGGGGTTCCTCCTGTCCCCTTAGATGTTCATGGTCCCCTACCAGTGCCCAGTAGGTGCCCTAGCTGTGAGAAGACGTGAATTCCGCATCCTCCTAGTACGCCATCTTGACTCCACCCCCTTATCATATGGTTTTTATTCTTCAATTTGTTGATGTGGTGTATCACACTGATTGATTTGCAGATATTGAAATTGATCAACTAATATTGATCATGGTGTATGATCCTTTTAATGTATTGTTAGATTCAGATTGCTAGTATTTTGTTGAGGATTTTTTCAAGCATGGTATCTGATGTATGTTTTCACTTGGAGCTGATTAGAAATTGTTATTTGGGTCATATGCTGGAGATGATGTTATTCCTTAAATGTTTGACCTAGGTAAGCAGATTCAAGTCTGATAATCCTAGATATTCAAATTCTGTTGTCAGCCAGAAACCAAGCTCTGTTCTCTCTCATAGGATTAGGAGAAGATGTGTCGTTTCTGAATTCCTTTGAAGACTTTCAGCAACTTACATGACATTGTGAAGGGCAGTTGTCCTGGAATAGATGGGCTTTCTGTAATGGAAAAAAGAGAAAAATAAAGTAGGTCAATAGGGACTAGAGCATCAGGCCACTCCTCATGGATATAGAGGTGGTTTGGAGAGCACTAACAGGCAGAAAAGGATATTGACAGCATAAGCAGGATTAAATTTAAAAAACAAGTAGGTTAAAAACTCAGTTATGTGTGGTGATCCTAATACAAAATAGCTTCTTGGATATGTTTTGGAGCTGTCCTGAGACTTTCTGTATCCTGCTGGTATTTGTGCATCTGTAAAATGGCCCCTTTACTTTTACTATATTTGCAAAGTCATAGGTCTGAGAAGAGAGGTAAGAATGTAAAAAGAGGTGTCAATCATAGGCTTACCTCTCTGGACTGTTGAACTTCAGAGTAAATTGTGGTGGAGTCATTGTTTTTCACAGGTTTTGGGATTTCCATTTCCTGTAAAACACAATCATACCAATTTGGCTCACATAAAGAGAAATGTACTCATGCACAGATACAGTAAGTCCCCTACCTATGAGACTTCAAGTTGTGATATTTCAAAGATGTGAACATGTGTTTGCATGTCCAATCACGTAAGTTAGTTCATGTGTCTGGTGTACATTGTCATGTCAAGTGGTTGTGTACTTGACAACAAAGTAAGTACACAAGCTTTTGTGTATTTACTTTGTGTAGCTTACTAATGAAGACCTGATAGAATTGGAGGCTCGAAGAGAGACAAGAGGAAGAAGAAGTAATTGAAGAACTGAAGAGATTCATGATACAGGAAATGGCAAGGGGATTTTCTTTATTTGAGGAGGCACTGTTAGTTTTTGAGGCACAGGACCCAAATATAGAACAGTACATGAAGGTTGCAGCAGCCGTTCAGAATGCGATCCAGTGCTACTGTGTCATCTATGGTGAGAAAAAAAAAAAAGCTACTACCCAGACATCACAGGATCATTTTTTCAAGAGAATAGATGAAATTGAATGCAGCAAGGAACCAGAACCTGTGCCATCAACGTCAGGCATGGGTGAAATTGCAGCTTGCCCTCCACCTCCTATTGCAGGAGATCCTTCAGCTCTGCCATCTCCCATGTCCTCTTCCTCTGCCAGTCAATAACTCTTCTTGCCTGTTCACTCGATGCCAGCCCCTGTATGCCAGCTCTTGTACCATATTACTGTACTTTTCAAGGTACTGTACTGTAAGATTAAAAATGTTTTCTTTATTTTTTGTTTGTTTTTTATGTATTATTTGTGTGAAAAGTATTATAAACTTATTACAGTACAGTACTATATAGCTGATTGTGTTAGTTGGGTATCTAGGCTACCTTTGTTGGACTTAAGAACAAATTGGACTTACGAGCACGCTCTCGGAACGGAACTCATTCGTATGTAAAGGACTTACTGTATATTCTTGGGAAAGGCAGTGTGACAAAAGAGGGATGATGTCAAAGTTCTTCAGGAGGAAGGCTAGGGAGTGTTTAGCAAGAGAAGCTGGAAACAAAGCACCACTAGCTCTTAAACCTGTGAAGGATTAGTCACCTTTCCTGAGCCCCAAACAGAAGCACAACACTCCAGCAAACCGGTGGGCTCAAGAACCAGAGAGAGACAGAAGGGCGACCTTGTTGGCAGGTGGTGTGAAGGAAAGAAAGCATTCTTGTCCTGCATCCAACTCTACACTCCTTCCTCCATTTTTAGGAACTAACCTACACACCAGATGGTTATTGTATTACATCTTGTGTCTCAGATCTTTACTACCTATAACTGGAGTTATTGCCTGCTTCATTTTGCCCCTGTGATTCTATTTGCCTGGTCTTCATGTCATTGGGGTTCTCCTCAAGCATGGGGAACTGGTAGAGCAGGAATATCTTGTCTTAAGAATGTCTCTGCTTGGAATAAAAAGTCCGGCAGTAACAGAAGTCCCCCATGCTCATAGTTTTTGGCATTTTAAATTAATTAAGGTATATTTGGGGTGTTATCAAAACCTCTGAAACTCTTCAAAGTACCATGTTTTGCTAAGAAAAAGTTAACAAACTTGCCGGAGAGTTTCTTGTTTTGTTGAGAGTAATTCATCTTGTCTTCAAGAGGAAATTGGAAAGGCAATTGAAATATCTGAAATGAGAGCACTTCTTATTGTTTGCTAGCTTCAGAGTCTACTTTGCAAACATCTGTGAGGGGCTTTGTGAAGGGAGACTTGCTTGTGGAATCCAAGATTTCTAGCCAGACCATTGTTTCCATCTACTGAAGAATGCTGGCTCTCTTGGCTTATTTTTCAGAAGACATGGAAAATGGCCTCCCAGGATGTTTAGTGTTATTTAGAAATGTACCACCTGCAGGTGCTTTATTTTGGGGTTGATGGGGAATTACTGATGCATGGCGAGGATTTCCTGATGCCTGACCAAGGCCATCCTGTTATGTTGCTAGAGGACAGGGGACGATTGAGGACTGCTCATGCCTTTAGTGTCCTCTACTGTTGAGGGATTGCAAATTCTTGCCCCTCTTTCCCTCTTTAGAGACTCTTCTGAGCTCCCCTATTTCCCCTACATCCAGGATGAGAAGCCCCCTGATACAGAACCGTGTCTTCTGGGGGCTCTCAAACTTAAATGAACTCTGATCCATCCAGCAAGTATTTACTGAGCATCATGCTAAGACGTAGGAGAAGAGAGAGGGAGACATAATTTTCACTTCCAGGCAGCTTGTAATTAAGCTGAAGGGACAAGACTTACTGATGCATTAAGCAGTTAGATTAAGCAATGTAAAGCAGGGTATGAGTCAACATTCTACTGAGGTATGAGCAGTGAGGTCTAGAAAGGTCCTGCACATAACTCTGCAGTTCTTGTCGCTGCCTTTGCCTCTCCTTAATGGTGTATGTCATTTGGATTTAGAAAAGTTTGGTGACAAGGTCATATATAATGATGGTAAGAGTAATGACCATGAAGGAGTATAAACCTGAAAGTACTCACCCTGTTTGAATGGGTGACCTGAGCATACACAGTGTTCCCTGGAGAGAAGGAAGCATACTCTAAGTTCCTCACAGTCTCTGCTGTTAACACAGGAAGGCACAGTCAGTAGCTGAAGGACTCTGGTTTGCTCTCCCAGGACCTTGTCTACCCCAGGCCATTCTCTGACCCCAGAGAGGCAGTTGTTCAAAGCATGGCCCTTCCTTAGGGTTCATTCATTTTTGACAGTCTTTGGAGTTCTGGGTTGAACCAGAACATTCTCAGCCATGTGATCTATTTCTGACCTCATCTCCTCAGGGGCACATGGTCTTGAGCTATCCTAAAGCCTCAGAGTCTCCCTCTGGCTTCACAGGAAGGGAAGCTTCTGGGACCAAATAGCACTGCCTACACAGGAGCTAGAGAACCTCACTGGTGAGCATAATGGAGCCAGATTATTTCACATATATAATACTATTAAACTTTTCAGAGCTCCTTAGAGTGGGTTTGATTATACTAGAGATGAGGAACTGGAGGCTCAGAAAGTTTTACAGACTTGGTGCAAACTCACACAGGAAGTGATCAGACAAGAATTTGAATGCATGCCTTCTGACTCCAAACCTCATGTCGGGTCCTCCACGCATGAAATCATGTATCTCTCACCCATGAAATGAGACTCAATGCCAATCTGAGTCCAGAGCCTGTGTTTCTGTGTCTATATCATACTTTCTTTTTTGACTGTGTCCACTCAATGCCCAAACCCCGGCTGAAGAGAGTGATGGGATCAGGCAATTTGTCTTTGGGCATTTGATGCTGTAATTCTGTCTTTACCTTGCACCTCCTGTTGATAATGGACAAGTCATGAGTCCTTTCACTGGTGCTTAATCTCTCCATTGGCAGAGTGGGGAATGACCCTAATCCTACCCCAAGAAATTGCATGAGTGACCGGTTTGCATTCTTGTAAGGGACCCTGTAAGTCGCACAGGGGACAAACTTGCACAGTTCCAGGTCTTACCCCTTGCACCATCTGGCCCATCTGAATAATGACATTCTGACTCCCTCCTCTCTCATTATCTGACCGCCCCCCTTTCCTTTTCCACTTGGTTCTTCCCATCTGTTTTATGATTGGGAGTTAAGAGTCTGGACGCTTACCAGGACACTGGGTTTGCTGAGTAGAGAATTGAAAGAAACCTGAAAAATAAAATCAGGGAAATTGAAATCTGTGACTATAGTGAGAGAAGCCTTCCACCCCCTACCCCTAGAGGTGTCTCTCTAGAGAGTGTGGTGGAAGGGGACCCGAAAGGGAAGGGCAGGCAGGCCCTGAGACTGGGTCCTGCATTTTCCAGTAAGACACTTTTCTAGGAGATTAGCACATGTGTATTCACAACCCAGGTGTTGTCCCAGTGGACCAGCTGAGCCAGGGTTTTCATCCTCCCTCCCTTTATCTATCTTCTACAAGACAGAGTCTTGTGGAGGTCCCAAACGCTAAGTCTCTGGAACCTTGGAGAAGAGACAGTAAGTAGGAAGAAAGGAAACCTATTTTTTTCCTGCAAACAAATAACGACACGATGATGACTACGACTATACATATTGAAGGAACTGCCACTACAATCCACATGGTATCCAGGTGTTCATTTTTTTCATTAGTAACACCTAAAAAGAAAAAAAAAGAAGTTGCACTTGAGACACATTGAGTGAGGCCCAGAGTGGTTTTTTAGAGCCTCTACTGCATCTCTTCTAGACCATCTTTGGGGGTTGGGTGGGTTCATCTATACCCAGAGGCTCTGGGGGTCTGAGCAGGCTTTCTGGGAGTGGGAGTCCATTTAGGCAGACAGGGCATGGTGGAGCCTGGTAGAGCCAGTGGGAGGAAGCAATCCTGACTTCCCAAGGACTTTGCTCTTGGGCTCTGAGTGGGCTGGAGAAAGGGTTGGTGGAGGGGGAGGGAGAAAGGAGAGACCTCTGGGGGAGTGAGAGGCATGGAGCCCCTGGGGATGTCTGTCCCTTCCCAGTGTCACTTGGCTGTCTCCTACTGGGCCGCTGTTTTAGGAATCATAAAGAGCACGAGAGACACCCCACACCCCACAGCCACTCAAAGCTCTCAGAGAGACCTGAGACAGACTTACTTTTGCAAAGACTCTGGACAGAGACAGAGGAGGATGAATTGCTGACAGGATTCTCAGCTATGCAGGTGTAGGTCTCTTCATCGAAACTCTTGGGGTCCCAGGAGATAGTGAGGTTTGCTTCACTTTGAAGTGTGTTTCCTGAGACCTGCCACCTGAATAAGATGTTATCATTTGGATTCTCCACAGAGCAGGTCAGGTGGATCTCACAGGTCCTATTTTTAGACCATTTGGTGTGAGGGACAACTTGTAAGTTCCTCAGTCGTCCTGTGTGCAGAGAAGAGGCCTGTATTAAGGACAAATGGCTTGGCTCAGCCCTCTGTGAAAAATATCTCTCACCTCGATGTTTCTGTATTCCACCTGGCACTGCTGTGTACTCTGTAAATAACTCTGCATGTACTGCCTAGTTGATGATATCAAGGTCTGGGGTGACCAAATTATAAGGGACATCAGTATGAGACAGAATAGGCAGTGGGAGAGAGGGAAGGGAAAGACTGGGGTTGTCGCCAACTAGTCGGGTGATTTTGAGCTGATCACTTTAACTTTTGGAGCTCCAGTTTATTCCTGGGGGTCCTTCTAGCCCTTGTTCACTGCCCCTCATGTAAAGATAATTTGGAGACTAAGCTAAGGGCCAGCCCTACCTTAACCAGGTCAGAAACCAGAAGACCAGGCACACTTCTCCATTGTAAGAATTCCCTAGATGGGATGGAAGATAAAAGCTTAACACTCTCGGAGAACTGTATTTCCCACAAATCTGTGGGAATATTGGTTCTCACTGGAGCTGATGCTGGCTCAAATGATGACAAAGAGACCTTGATGTAGAGTGTCACCAAGTCAGAAAGGGAAATGTTGAGAACTAAAGAATTAAGAAAGGAAGAAGTGAAGAAACAGAGAGCAAGCATGAAATTCTGGGGAAGAAAGAAGTGCAATATATTTGAGACTACATATGTTGCAGAAATATCTGAGAGCAGAGACCAGAAAATATTACCTAGTAAGGTGTCAGTGGCTGTGAGTCAATGGGAACATGAAAGCAGTACAGAAAAGCCGTCTGACCTAGACTCTGCCCAAGGGTTGAAATAAAGGTGACCCAATAGAAACAGAATGACTCCAACTGTCTGATTAGAAGAGATTAAGTAATGCTTTAAGCCTAGCTGAGTAGGAGTGGTGGAACAATACCTTGCTATAACAGAATTTTCATGTCATGGCAAGAGTGTTGGATTTGGAGTTAGGAAGACCTAGGTTAGAATCATGGCTTTGTCATTTACTGGCTACATGGACAAATTTTAGTCTCTTCATGCCTAAGTTTCCTCATCTATAAAACTGGGCAATACCACTCTCACCACTATTATTCAACATAGTTTTGGAAGTGTTAGCCACAGCAATCAGAGAAGAAAAAGAAATCAAAGGAATCCAAATTGGAAAAGAAGAAGTAAAGCTGTCACTGTTTGCAGATGACATGATACTATACATAGAGAATCCTAAAGATGCTACCAGAAAACTACTAGAGCTGATCAATGAATTTGGTAAAGTAGCAGGATACAAAATTAATACACAGAAATCTCTTGCATTCCTATATACTAATGATGAAAAATCTGAAAGTGAAATTAAGAAAACACTCCGGTTTACCATTGCAACAAAAAGAATAAAATATCTAGGAATTAACCTACCTAAGGAGACAAAAGACCTGTATGCAGAAAATTATAGGACACTGATGAAAGAAATTAAAGATGATACAAATAGATGGAGAGATATACCATGTTCTTGGATTGGAAGAATCAACATTGTGAAAATGACTCTACTACCCAAAGCAATCTACAGAGTCAATGCAATCCCTATCAAACTACCACTGGCATTTTTCACAGAACTAGAACAAAAAATTTCACAATTTGTATGGAAACACAAAAGACCCTGAATAGCCAAAGCAATCTTGAGAACGAAAAATGGAGCTGGAGGAATCAGGCTCCCTGACTTCAGACTATATTACAAAGCTACAGTAATCAAGACAGTTTGGTACTGGTACAAAAACAGAAATATAGATCAATGGAACAGGATAGAAAGCCCAGAGATAAACCCACACACATATAGTCACCTTATCTTTGATAAAAGAGGCAAGAATATACAGTGGAGAAAAGACAGCCTCTTCAATAAGTGGTGCTGGGAAAATTGGACAGGTACATGTAAAAGTATGAAATTACAACACTCCCTGACACCATACACAAAAATAAACTCAAAATGGATTAAAGACCTAAGTGTAAGGCCAGACACTATCAAACTCTTAGAGGAAAACATAGGCAGAACACTCTATGACATAAATCACAGCAAGATCCTTTTTGACCCAGCTCCTAGAGAAATGGAAATAAAAACAAAAATAAACAAATGGGACCTAATGAAACTTAAAAGCTTTTGCACAGCAAAGGAAACCATAAACAAGACCAAAAGACAACCCTCAGAATGGGAGAAAATATTTGCAAATGAAGCAACTGACAAAGGATTAATCTCCAAAATTTACAAGCAGCTCATGCAGCTCAATAACAAAAAAACAAACAACCCAATCCAAAAATGGGCAGAAGACCTAAATAGACATTTCTCCAAAGAAGATATACAGATTGCCAACAGACACGTGAAAGAATGCTCAACATCATTAATCATTAGAGAAATGCAAATCAAAACTACAATGAGTTATCACCTCACACCGGTCAGAATGGCCATCATCAAAAAATCTACAAACAATAAATGCTGGAGAGGGTGTGGAGAAAAGGGAACACTCTTGCACTGTTGGTGGGAATGTAAATTGATACAGCCACTATGGAGAACAGTATGGAGGTTCCTTAAAAAACTAAAAATAGAACTACCATACGACCCAGCAATCCCACTACTGGGCATATACCCTGAGAAAACCATAATTCAAAAAGAGTCATGTACCAAAATGTTCCTTGCAGCTCTATTTACAATAGCCAGGACATGGAAGCAACCTAAGTGTCCATCAAGAGATGAATGGATAAAGAAGATGTGGCACATATATATACAATGAAATATTACTCAGCCATAAAAAGAAATGAAATGGAGGTATTTGTAATGAGGTGGATGGAGTTAGAGTCTGTCATACAGAGTGAAGTAAGTCAGAAAGAGAAAAACAAATACAGTATGCTAACACATATATATGGAATCTAAGGAAAAAAAAAAGTCATGAAGAACCTAGTGGCAAGATGGGAATAAAGGCACAGACCTACTAGAGAATGGACTTGAGGATATGGGGAGGGGGAGGGGTGAGATGTGACAGGGTGAGAGAGTGTCATGGACATATATACACTACCAAATGTAAAATAGATAGCTAGTGGGAAGCAGCTGCATAGCACAGGGAGATCAGCTCGGTGCTTTGTGACCACCTAGAGGGGTGGGATAGGGAGGGTGGGAGGGAGATGCAAGAGGGAAGAGATATGGGAACATATGTATATGTATAACTGATTCACTTTGTTATAAAGCAGAAACTAACACACCATTGTAAAGCAATTTTACTTCAATAAAGATGTTTAAAAAAAAACTGGGCAATAATACTTACTTCTTGGGTAATTATGAGGATTAAATGAGATAGCATGTAGCACAGAAATGGCAAATATTTGGCATGAATATTACATCTCCTTCAGCCAATGTCTGTTGCTGACCTCAAAAACCTATCTTGATATCTTTCTTCACTTGATGAATGTATAACTATTGACTTGACATTTCCACCTGGTTATAATGTGTATCTCCAACTCAACATGCTCAAAAAGACTCCTGTTTTTCTCTCCAAAACCTTCTCAATCTGCAACTTTCCCCATCTTAGTTGACAACAACTGCATCCTTCCAGTCATCCAAGCCAAAAGCCCTGGAGTCATCCCTGACTCATCTTTTCCTCTCATACTCCCACATCACAAAATCCTGGTGGCTTTACCTCTAAAATATATCCAGAATCCAACCACTTCTCACTACCTCGACTGCTCCCACTCTGGTCCAAGCCAGTATTACCTCTTGCTTAGATAGTTGCAATGGCTTCCTAATTGGTTCAGTGGCTTCCACCCTTGTCCAAAGAGATCCTTTAAATAAGTAAGTTAAATTATATTACTTTTCTGCAAAATCCTCCAATAGTTGTCTATTCCCCCAAAATAGAAGCCAAAGTCCTTGGGATGGCTCTCATAGCCTTAGAAGATATGGCCCCCTACTTCCTTACTGACCTCATTTCCTATTGTTCTCTCTTACTCTGCTCCTTGATGTTTGACCTTCTTTATATTCCTTGAGCTGCCAGACACAGGGAGTGCTTGTGCGGGATGGCTCTTCATCCAGATATCTGCATGGCTCACTCTTTACCTCCAACATGTCTTGGCTCTAATGTCATCTTCTCAAAGAGGCCTATTATGACCACTCCATTTAAAATTGACC
This sequence comes from Balaenoptera physalus, assembly GCF_965194825.1. Lineage (NCBI taxonomy): Eukaryota > Metazoa > Chordata > Mammalia > Artiodactyla > Balaenopteridae > Balaenoptera > Balaenoptera physalus. Next base: position 79,077,023 of record NC_138882.1, on the reverse strand, counting down.
ACTGCTCTCTGGCATTTCTGATGCTCCTTATTCTGTTCTAATCTCTCTTTCTCCATAGCACTCGCAGCTTACTGTGTCATTTGTTTATATATTATGTGTACTGTTTATTATTGCTCCCATATTCCCTACCCAGAATGTCAGTTCCATGAGGGCAGGGATCTTTGTTTTGTTCACTGATGTATTTCAAGGGTCTAAAACAGTGTCTTGTATATTATCCCTGGTTAACAAATATTGTTGACTCAGTGAATAAACAACATGACTCTGATATCTTTCTTAACACTGAATCCTAGGAAGTTACTCCCAATTAAGTGATATTGGCCCATAAGATCAAATCTTTGCCATCCCTAGCCTAGTACATACAGAACAATTGACCAGTGTTTTTTTTAAAAAAAAAACCTATATAATTTATATCTTAAAATTCCTTTACACAATTGTAAAACATGTTGTTGTAGGTTACACATCTCTCTGTGTATGTGCCTTTGAAGGAGAGGTACTCCAAAAGGCCCTGAGACGGCATTGGCATTGGCATTCAGCCTCAGGAGTGTGGTTGTTGCAGAAGAAGTTGTGCTTGGTCACCTAAATAGTGACAGAAGAAACTTGTCTCAACAAGTGTAATGGAGCCTAGTACAGGGTCTAGGAGTCACAAGATTTAGGTTCTAATCTTAGCTCTGTCACTAACTGCTGTGCAATGCCATTGAATTGTTTTGTTGCTGGACCTCAGTCTAGCTCCAAATGCCATGCTTTTTACCACTAAGCTATAGTGCACACTTGCAGTCACATAGAATTGAAATATGTACTATTTTTCAGTCCATACACAATTAAACCCCATGATTTGACTCACTGAAGATCCTCAGATCATAACTGGTGAAAAGTGAAGAGGTCAGTGTGGTTATCTGGGCGCTGTAAGTTCCTGTGTCTGCCATCGTCAGGTTGCTGAGCTGCAAGGAGTAGGACTTGGTGACCTTCAATCGATTTTTCCGCTTTGGGTCAGTCACCCTGTTTAGTGCTTCATTTGGCTCTATGAAGATGATAGATTTTCCATCATGAAGCCAGGTGATGGACATGATCTTCTCTTCCACAGGAGACTTCAGGGTAAGTGTTACAGACTCCCCCACAACCCCGTTCACAATCAATGGGGTTGAGCTGGTTTGTGAAACTGTGTTCCCTGTGAACACAGAAAGGAAACTGCTATAATTCTCCCTGCCCTCCCCCTGCTCCCCACACCCTTTCTCCATACTCTTCCAGTCAGTTAGAGCTCTCTGATACTGAAGCCCAGAAATATGATGAAAAAGGAAAGGGTTAAGAGGAGTGTTGAAATGGGCAATCACAGAGGCTCCACCCCAGCAAAATGTCTGGCACTCTTGTTTAATGAGTAGTTGGTCCAGATGATCCTGGTCAGTCTAACCTCCCACACTAGCTGGTCACTCCTGGGTCATGGCCACACTATCTGACCCCAGCCTCTGAGTTATCTGGGCATGAGATAGAGAGGGACAACTATATCAACTCTCTGGCACAGACTTCAAAACCCACAAGTCTTTGCTGATGAAATATAATCAAAGCTCGACATTTATTAAATACCTACTGTGTTCAGTATAGTAGGTTTGTGAGATTTAGAGGACTAATAATAGGAATTTACAGTTCTTACACATTATTTCATTGGACACTGACAACAATTCTGTGAGGATGAATATTACCATCTCCATTTATAGACAAGGATCTGAGGCACAGAGTGGTTACCTAATTTTCCCAGGGTTACCTAGCTAAGGAATAACAGAGTCAAGATTCAGACCCAACTCCTTTGACTCTAACTACTTTGTGCTCTTTCCATGATACCAGAAGATATCTTTTCTTCTCCCAAAAGATTATTGTCTAGTAGTTGAGGAGATAAAAACTGATAAGCATAATAGTAATACATATAACTTCAAAGTAACATATAATGACTATACTCTCATGAGCCTATCTCAGAGCCATTAATATTCAAGCAAAAAACGTGAAATAGTCACAATCATTCTTAAAGAAGATGTTTCTTTACCATCCTTTGCCAAATTCCTAGCATTTATCATACCATTTTTAGCTCTCTGTTTACTTGTTTGTCCAGCTGACCATGCCTTAATTATCTTTATATCTCAGCACTGTGCCTGATACAAAGTAGGATCTGGAAATATTTGAGTGAATCAATGAATAACCATTACCACAACCTCAACCTTTTCAAGACTTCTTAATTCTCAGGAGAGGATCTGAGTAGGGGAGGAAATGTCTCTTGGGATCTTTGCACTCAGCTCCTGGGTGACCTCATATTTCCTCTCTTTTTCTCAAATTGTCATATGCATGCCCGTCACATGAACACTGCCATCAATTCCCCCTCTTTACTACATCTTTCCTATCAGCACTTTAACATGCCGATGTTTGTCATTTGACCCTTCTTCCCTCTTGGAATCACATGGGTGAATATCACAAGCAAAATCTTGAGTGAAAAAAGAAAATATAAATACAAATAGAATACAGTGGCATGCTTACATTTATTTAAAGTTAAAAAACAGGCAAAACAAATCTATTCTTTTAGAAGTCAAGATAGGGTTACCTTTGAGGAGGAGGGAAGGATAACATGTAGGAGTTAGCATAGAGGGGGTTTTCTGGGCTGCTGGTAATGTGCCATTTCTTAACCTGTGTCTGGATACACAGATTTATTCATTTTATGATCATTCATTGAGCTGACACTTAGGATTTGTAATTTTCTCTTTGTATGCTATATTTCAGTAAAAGAGGTTAAAACAACAAGAAAAAACAAAACAAAGCAATTACAATGGCCTATGAGGGCCAGAATGATCTGGTCATTTTTCTCTTTTTAGCCTAATTTCCTATAACTCTCCCCCTTGTTCCCTTTGCTCACACTATACTGGCCTGGTTATTCCTTGAACAGGCCAGAGTTGTACACTTGTAATTCCCTCTGCCTAGAATGCTCTTCCCCCAGGTGTCCACATGGCTCACTCTTTTGTCTCCATAAGGTCTTTAATGCAAACATTCCCTCTCAAGGAGGCCTTCTGTGACCACACTTTCCTCACCACAAGCCCTCACTCCTGTGTACTCACTGCCTTTGAATTTGTTTTTCTCTGTAATACTTACTTTCTACCATACTTTGCAATTTGCATATTTGTTTTTTTGTTCTTTTTCCCTTCTATAAGAATGTAAGCTCCATGAAAGCAAGGATTTTTTCTGTCTTGTTCACAGTGATGGACATTCTTGAACAGTGCTTGGCACATAGTAGGCACCCAATGAATATTGCTGAGTGAATGAGCACAGCTCCATCCCTTGTTTTGGAGGTTCTCTGCCCAGGATGTTTAGGACAAGTTTCTCTTTGTAAGGGGTCTCGGCATACCCTGTGGCCCAAGGACTCTCCAGGAGATGTTCTTCCTTCTCTAGCACAGACCTTTAAGTTTCCTTTGTTTTTATAGATTGAAATCATTCATTTATTTAACAGGCCATTCATTGTACTATTTGCTCAGCTCTATGCCAATTCAGTGAGTAAAAGCCTTAGAAATCATGGCATTCAGACCACATTTATTAGATTCCTTTTATGTACCAGTTTCTGGACTGAAGACTGAATATAGAAATGAATAAGACATTATCCGTCCTCTGGACTCACCGTGTGGTAGAGGAGTCTGACAGGTAAACATGTAGCTATGGTGTGGTGAGTTAGGCGTTGACCTAGGATAGGGTTTGCTTCTGCATTGCCCTCATACCACTAATTGCACCCTGCACACTCAATATCAAGTGTTTCTTTCTCTTAGATATAATTAAAATGTTCTTTTCCTCTATTTTTCGTAATCTTGAGGGTAGGGATTATTCTTATTATCTCTGTATTCCTAGCATTTAGCACAATTTTGAGCTCAATAAATGTTGAATTGATAGAGATAAATGCTCTATAGGAGCACAAATAGTGAAAATGATGGGGCAGAAAGGGTTGGGGGTTGTCAGGGAACACTTCGCAGAGAAGATAACATTGTAGTATGGTTTTGAATAAAAACAAGAAGTTCTCCATTGCTTGATTATTTCAAGAATGCCCAGCTCTTTCTTTGCTCTGTTGTTCCCTTTGCCTGAAATACCTTGCTCACATTTTCCCATCTGGTGAGCTCCTATTTATCCTTCAAGGATAAGTTCAAATATCTGTTTGCCTTTGCTTATATTTGTGGGGTTTGCATTGGTACAGGAGAAGAGAAAGGAGTTTGTGGTGGGAGAAGAGGAGAAGTTATAGAAGGAGGAGAAGGGGTTGGTAGAAGAATTCCCTGTAAGTCTAAGAAAAAAAAGAAGAGCCACAGTGCTTAAGGAAGGTGAAGGTAAGAAGTTACTGAAAAAGCTCAAAGGCTCCTCTTAAAGACTTTGGACTGAAGGAGAGCTGCTTTGGGGCCCAGATGATGTGGTGTGGCCCAGAAGGCACAAGAAGGCCTTTTTCTCTAATCTGCCTGGAATCAGCACTGATGCTTTGGGAATGTCCTGGGTCAGCATCCTTGGCATGAATATCCATGTCCTCTGCAGAGCATTGAGGTCTTCTGTAAGTGGTTCAGCGGGCAGCAGATTTGGGGGACTAGAACCAGAAGAGACTAAGAATTGGGAGGATGCCTCATGACCTTAACAGAAGGCTGCTTTGGGGGCCTATGGGAAGCATCCCTTATAAGTCACTGGGAGCCACTTGGAGCATGGGGGTGGTGCTGAGGTCCATCCTCTGGTGTGGATGTTCAGTCAGCAGAAATTTGGGGTATGTTTGTTTACATGTTTCACTCACTCTGGAAACATGAGTAATGTATCAGTCAGCTCTTTATGCCCCCAGAATCTGGCCCAGGGAACTTGGAATACTAAGTAGGTTGAGATTAGAATGTAAAGTGTCTTGAATGATTATCTGAATGATTTTTTTTGAATGTATTAAGAAACATGGAGTATTTTTGAGAAATGAAAAGGAATAAAGAAAGCAGGGGTCTTCCCTAGTGGCACGGTGGATAGGAGTCTGCCTGCCAATGCAGGGGACATGGGTTCGATCCCTGGTCTGGGAGGATCCCACATGCCTTGGAGCAATTAGACCCGTGCACCACAACTACTGAGCCTGCGCTCTGGAGCCCGTGAGCCACAACTACTGAAACCCATGTGCCACAACTACTGAAGCCTGCATGCTTAGATCCCATGCTCTGCAACAAGAGAGGCCACTGTAGTGAGAAGCCCGTGCACCGCAACAAAGAGTAGCCCCCGCTCGCCGCAACTAGAGGAAGCCCGCATGCAGCGGCGAAGACCCAACACAGCCAAAAATTAAAAAAAAAAAAAAAAAAAAGCAGGTAAGGCTGAACTGATTCTGAAAAAGAGAAAAGTCAGAGAAACTTTGGGATATCTAACCTAGGGGAATGGCTTAGGCCTAGGACTGGCTTAGTCCTATCTATAGGAAAAAGAGATACAGTGGGTTGTTTCAGCTCAGTATGAAACAAGTTCAGAAGGAGGGTAGGGGCTGATTTCTCAAGAGCTTTAATAGAGAAGGGAAGAGATATATCAGGCAGGATCTTGAGTAAGACAAGTGAAAATGAAAATACAACATACCAAAACTTACAGGGTGCAGTGATCACAGCGCTCAGAGGGAAAATTTGTTCTTTGAAAAGATCAGGAAGATTGACATACTTTTAGCTAGATTAATTAAGAGAAAAATAGAGAAAGCTCAAATTACTAAAATTAGAAATGAAAGAGTGGACGTTACTGCAGACCTTATAGAAATAAAAACGATTATAAGAGAATATTATGAATAACTGTATGGAAACAAATTAGATAGCCTAGATGAAATAGACAAATTTCTATACACAAACAGATTACCAAGACTGACTTAAGAAGAAATAGAAAATCTAAGAGGACCTTTAACAAGTAAAGAGATTGAATCAGTAATCAAAAACCTCCTGGCAAAGAAAAATCCAGGACCAGATGGCTTCACTGGTGAATTCTACCAAATATTTAAAGAATAATTAACATCAATACTTCTCAAACACTTCTCCCAAAAAGAAGAGGAGAAAACACTTTCTAATTCATCCTATGAGGCCGGCATTACCTTTACCAAACCCAAAGATATCATACACACACACACACACACACACACACACACACACACACACACGAACGCACGCACAAACTATGCACCACTATCCCTTATAAGTATTGATGTAAAAACCCTCAACAAAATATTAACAAACTGAATCCAGCTGCATATTAAAAAGATTATACACCAAGACTAATTGGAATTTATTTCAGGAATGCAAGAGTGATTCAACATATGAAAATCAATAAATGCAATATACTACGTTAATAGAATTAAGGAAAAAAGACACATTATCATCTCAATTAATACAGAAAAAACATTTAACAAAATCCAACACTGTTTCACACATAAGAATCTAAGAATAGAAGGGAAATTCCTCACCTTGATAAAAGGCATTTGAGAAACGCACATCTAACATTCTATTCAAAAATGAAAGGGACTTCCCTGGTGGTGCAGTGGTTAAGAATCCACCGGCCAATGCAGGGGACATGGGTTTGATCCCTGATCCCAGAAGATCCCACATGCCGTGGAACAACAAAGCCCGTGCGCCACAACTACTGAGCCTGTGCTCTAGAGCCCGCGAACCACAACTACTGAGCCTATGTGCCACAACTACTGAAGCCTGCATGCCTAGAACCCATGTTCCACAACAAGAGAAGCCACTGCAATGAGAAGCCTGCCTACTGCAATGAAGAGTAACCCCAGCTCACTGCAGCTAGAGAAAGCCCACCCACAGCAACAAAGACCCAATGCAGCCAAAAATAAATAAATAAATAAATAAATAAATAAATAAATAATAAAGAATGAAAGACTGAAAGCCTTTCACCTAAGACCAGGAACAAGATAACAATGCCTACTTTCATCACTTCTATTTAACATTGTACTGGAAGTTCTAGTTACAGCAATTAGACAAGAAAAATAATAAAAGGTATCTTAATTGGAAAGGAAGAAGTGAAACTATTCCTATTCACAGAGGACATGATCTTATAGATAGAAAATCCTAGAGTCCACAAAAATAGATTGGTTCAAAATGGCAGAGTAGAAGGACATGCGCTCATCTCCTCTTGCGAGAGCACCGAAATCACAACTAACTGCTGAACAACATTGACAGGAAGATGCTGGAACCCACCAAAAATAAAATACCCCACATCCAAAGACAAAGGAGAAGTTGCACTGAGACAGTGGGAGGGGCACAATCATGATAAAATCAAATCCATACCTGCCAGGTGGGCGATCCACAAACTGGAGAACAATTATACCACAGAAGTTCTCCCACTGGAGAGAAGGTTCTGAGCCCAATATCAGGCTTCCCAGCCTGGGGGTCTGGCAATGGGACTAGGAATCCCCAGGGAATCTGACTTTGAAGGTCAGTGGGATTTGATTGAAGGACCTCCAAACACTGGGGGAAACAGAGACTCCACTCTTGGAGGTCACACACAAAGTTTTGTGTGCATGAGGATCTGGCTAAAGGAGCAGTGACCCCATAGGAGACTGAACCAAACCTACCTGCTAGTGTTGGAGGGTCTCCTGCAGAGACAGGGGGCAGCTGTGGCTCACCACAGGGACAAGGTCACTGGCAGCAGCAGTTCTGAGAAGTACTCACTGGTGTGAGCCCTCCCACAGGCTGCCACTAGCCCCACCATATAGCCTGTAGGCTCCAGTGCTGGGTCACCTCAGGCCAAACAACTAACAGGGAGGGAACACAGCCCCACCCATCAGCAGACAAGTGGTTTAAGGTTTTACTGAGCACAGGCTCTGCTCACCAGAGCAAGACCCAGTTCTACCAACCTCCAGTCCCTCCTATCAGGAAGCTTGCACAAGCCTCTTGGATAGTCTTATCCATCAGAAGGCAAACAGCAGAAGCAAGAAGGACTACAATCCTACAGCCTGCAGAACAAAAACCATAGTCACAGAAAGATAGACCAAATGAAAAGGCAGAGGACTATGTCCCAGATGAAGGAACAAGATAAAACCCCAGAAAAACAACAAAATGAAGTGGAGCTAGGCAACCTCCCAGAAAAAGAATTCAGAATAATGATAGTGAAGATGATCAAGGATCTTGGAAAAAGAATGGAGGCAAAGATTGAGAAGATGCAAGAAATGTTTAACAAAGATCAAGAAGAACTAAAGAACAAACAGAGATGAACAATACAACAACTGAAGTGTAAACTATACTGGAAGGAATCAATAGCTGAATAACTGAGGCAGAAGAACTATCATTATTCTGAATTCTTTTTCAGGTAGACTTCCTATTTCCTCTTCATTTGTTTGGTTTGGTGGTTTTTACCTTGCTCCTTCATCTGCTGTGTATTTCTCTGTCTTCTCATTTTGCTTCACTTACTGTGTTTGGGGTCTCCTTTTCACAGGCTGCAAGTTCGTAGTTCCCGTTGTTTTTGGTGTCTGCCCCCAGTGGTCCAGTGGCTAAGGTTGGTTCAGTGGGTTGTGTAGGCTTCCTGGTGGAGGGGACTAGTGCCTGTGTTCTGGCGGATGAGGCTGGATCTTGTCTTTCTGGTGGTCACGATCACGTCCGGTGGTGTGTTTTGGGGTGCTTGTGACCTTATTATGATTTTAGGCAGCCTCTCTGCTAATGGGTGGGGTTGTGTTCCTGTCTTGGTAGTTGTTTGGCATAGGGTGTCCAGCACTGTATCTTGCTCGTCATTGAGTGGAGCTGGGTCTTAGTGTTGAGATGGAGATCTCTGGGAGAGCTTTTGCTGTTTGCTATTACGTGGAGCTGGGAGGTCTCCGGTGGACCAATGTCCTGAACTCAGCTCTCCCACCTCAGAGGCACAGGCCTAACACACAGCCGGAGCACCAAGACACTGCCAGCCACACAGCTCAGAAGAAAAGGGCAAAAAACAAGAAAGAAAGAAAAAAAATAATAAAATACAAGTTATTAAAAATAATTATTAAAATTAAAAAAATAATAAAAAAAGAAAAAAAAAAAGAAACAAAGAAGAGAGCAACCAAACCAAAAAACAAATCCACCAATGATAACAAGTGCTAAAAATTATACTAAAAAAAAAACAACAGCAAAAAAACGGACAGACAGAACCCTAGGACAAATGGTAAAAGCAAATCTATACAGACGAAGTCACACAAAGAAGCATACACATACACATTCACAAAAAGAGAAAAAGGAAAAAAATCTATCTATCTATCTATCATCTATCTATCTATCTATATATAAAAGGAGGAAGAGAGCAACCAAATCAATAAACAAATCTTCCAATGCTAATAAACTCTAAATACTAAACTAAGATAAACACAAAGCCAGGAACAAATTAGATGCAGAAAGCAAACCCCAAGTCTACAGTTGCTCCCAAAATCCACTGCCTCAATTTTGGGATGATTTGTTGTCTATTCAGGTATTCTACAGATGCAGGGTACATCAAGTTGACTGTGGAGATATAATCCACTGCTCCTGAGGCTGCTGGGAGAAATTTCCCTTTCTCTTCTTTGTTTGCACAGCTCCTGGGGTTCAGCTTTGGATTTTGCCCCGCCTCTGCGTGTAGGTCACCTGAGGGCGTCTGTTCTTTGCTCAGACAGGATGGGGTTACAGTAGCAGCTGATTAGGGGGCTCTGGCTCACCCAGGCTGGGGGGAGGGAGGGGTACGGAATGCCAGGTGAGCCTGCGGCGGCAGAGGCTGGGGTGACATTGCAACAGCCTGAGGCATGCCGTGTGTTCTCCTGGGGAAGTTGTCCCTGGATCACGGGACCCTGGTCGTGGCGGGCTGCACAGACGCCCAGGAGGGGAGGTGCGGATAGTGACCTGCTTGCACACAGGCTTCTTGGTGGCTGCAGCAGCAGCCTTAGCATCTCATGCTCGTCTCTGGTGTCTGTGTTGATAGCTCGCACCTGTCTCTGGAGCTCATTTAGGCGGTGCTGTGAATCCCCTCTCCTCATGCACCCCTAAACAATGGCCTCTTGCCTCTTAGTCAGGTCCAGACTTTTTCCTGGACTCCTTCCCCACTAGCTGTGGAGCACTAGCCCCCTTCAGACTGTGTTCATGCAGCCAACTCCAGTCCTCTCCCTGGGACCTGACCTCCAAAGCCCAAGCCTCAGATCCCAGCCCCCACCTACCCCGGCTGGCGAGCAGACAAGCCTCTCAGGCTGGTGAGTGCTGGTCGGCACCGATTCTCTGTGTGGGAATCTCTCCACTTTGCCCTCTGCACCCCTGTTGCTGCACTCTCCTCCATGGCTCTGAAGCTTCCCCCCCCCCGCCCATCCCCCATCTCCACCAGTGAAGGAGCTTCCTAGTGTGTGGAAACTTTTCCTCCTTCACAGCTCCCTCCCAGAGGTGCAGGTCCCTTCCCTATTCTTTTATCTCTGTTTTTTTCTTTTTTCTTTTGTCCTACCCAGGTACGTGGGGAGTTTCTTGCCTTTTGGGAAGTCTTAGGTCTTCTGCCAGCATTCAGTAGGTGTTCTGTAGTAGTTGTTCCACATGTAGATGTATTTCTGATGTATTTGTGGGGAGGAAGGTGATCTCCACGTCTTACTCCTCCACCATCTTGAAGGTCTCTCAGGCATGATATATTTAAAATGATGGAAGGGAAGAATCTACAACCAAGAATACTCTACCCAGCAAGACTCTCATTCAGATTTGAAGGAGAAGTCAAAACCTTTACAGACAAGCAAAAGCTAAGAGAATTCAGCACCACCAGACCAGCCTTGCAACAAATGTTAAAGAAACTCCTCTAGGCAGGAAAGAGACTAGCAACTTAAAAAAACAACAACAAACAAACAAACAAAAAAAAACAACAAGCACAAAAAAACCTTGCACATATATAGACTGATATATCAAAACCTCATGGGAACAGCAAACCCAAAAACTGCAACAGATACTCACACACAAAAGAAAAAGCAACCCAAACACAACACTAAAGACAGTCATCAAGTCACAAGAGAAAAGAACAAAAGAGGAAGGGAAGAAAAAAGACCAACAAAAACAAACCCAGAACAACTAAGAAAATGGCAATACGAATGCATATATTGATAATTATCTTAAATGTAAATGGATTAAACTTGCCAACCACAAGACATAGACTGGTTGAGTGGATAAAAAAACAAGACTTGTATATATGCTGTCTACAAGGGACCCACCTCAGACCTAGGGACACATACAGACTGAAAGTGAGGGGATGGAAGAAGGTCTTCCATGCAAATGGAAACCAAAATAAAGCTGGAGTAGCAATACTCATATCAGACAAAATAGACTTTAAAATAAAGACTGTTATAAGAGATAAAGAAGGACACTACATAATGATCAAGGGATCAGTCCAAGAAGAATATATAACAATTGTAAATATATATGCACCCAACATAGGAGCACCTCAATATATAAGGCAAGTACTAACAGCCATAAAGGGAGAAATCAGCAGCAACACGATAATAATGGGGGACTTTAACACCCCACTTTCATTAATGGACAGGTCATCTGGACAGAAAATCAATAAGGAAATACAGCCCTTAAATGACACATTAGACCAAATGGACTTAATTTATATTTATAGAGCATTCCATCCAAAAGCAGCAGAATACATCTTCTTCTCAAGTGTACATGGAACATTCTCCAGGATTGACCACATGCTGGGCCACAAGGCAAGCCTCAGTAAATTTAAGAAAATTGAAATCATATCAAGCATCTTTTCTGATCACAACGTTATGAGATTAAAAATAAACCACAGGAAAAAAACTATAAAAAACACAAACATGTGGAGGCTAAAAAATATGCTACTAAAGAACCAATGGATCATTAAAGAAATAAAAAGGAAATTTAAAAATACCTAAAGACAAATGAAAATGAAAGCACAATGATTCAAAACCTATGGGATGCCTCAAAAGCAGTTCTAAGAGGGAAGTTTATAGCAATACAATCTTACCTCAGGAAACAATAAAAATCTCAAATGAACAACCTAACCTTACACTTAAAGTTACTAGAGAAAGAAGAAGAATAACAACAAAAAAACCCCCCTAAGTTACTAGGAGGAAAGAAATCATAAAGATCAGAGCATAAATAAATCAAATAGAGACAAGGAAAACAGTAGCAAAGATCAATGAAACTAAAAGCTGGCTCTTTGAAAAGGTAAACAAAATTGATAAACGTTTAGCCAGGCTCATCAAGAAGAAAAGGGAGAGGATTCAAATCAATAATATTGGAAATGAAAAAGGAGGAGTTACAAATGACACCACAGAAATACAAAGGATCATGAGAGACTACTACAAGCAACTGTATGCCAATAAAATGGACAACCTGGAAGAAACGGACAAATTCTTAGAAAGGTAGAGTCACCCAAGAATGAACCAGGAAGAAATAGAAAATATGAACAGACCAATCACAAGTACTGAAATGGAAACTGTGATTAAAAAACTCCCAAAAAACAAAAGTCCAGGACCTGATGGCTTCACAGGCGAATTCTATCAAACATTGAGGGAGGAGCTCACACTTATCCTTTTGAAACTGTTCCGAAAAATTGAAGAGGAAGGAAAATTCCCAAACTCATTCTATGAGGCCACCATCACCCTGACACGAGACAAAGATACCACAAAAAAGGAAAATTACAGGCCAATATCACTGATGAGCATAGACTCAAAAATCCTCAATAAAATACTAGCAATCTGAATCCAACAGTACATTAAAAGGATCATACACCATGATCAAGTGGGATTTATCCCAGGAATGCAAGGATTTTTCAATATCTACAAATCAACCAGTGTGATACACCACATCAACAAATTGAAGAAAAAAACCATGTGATCATCTCAATAGATGCAGAAAAATCTTTTGACAAAATTCAACACCCATTTATGATAAAAACTCCCCAGAAAGTAGGCAAAGAGGGAACATACCGCAACATAATAAAGGCCATATATGACAAAACTATAGCTAACATCATACTCAATGGTGAAAAGCTGAAAGCATTTCCTCTAAGATCAGGAAAAAGACAAGGATGTCCACTCTCAGCACTTTCATTCAGCATAGTTTTGGAAGTTCTAGCCATGGCAATCAGAGAAGAAAAAGAAATAAAACGAATCCAAATTGGCAAAGAAGAAGTAAAACTGTCTCTGTTTGCAGATGACATGATACTATACATAGAGAATCGTAAATATGTTACCAGAAAACTACTAGAGATAATCAATGAATTCCGTAAACTTGCACAATGTAAAATTAATACACAGAAACCTGTTGCATTTCTATATACTAACAATGAAATTCAGAGAGAGAAATTTAAGAAACAATCTCATTTACCACCACATGAAAAAGAATAAAATACCTAGGAATATACCTACCTAAGGAGAGAAAAGACCTGTACTTTGAAAACTGTAAGATACTGATGAAAGAAATCGAAGATGACAAAAACAGGTGGAAAGATATACCATGTTCTTGAATTGGAAGAATCAGTACTGTTAAAATGACAATACTACCCAAGGCAATCTACAGATTCAATGCAATTCTTATCAAATTACCAATGGCACGTTTCACAGAACTGGAACAAAGAAAATCTTAATTTGTATGGAAACACAAAAGACCTCAAATATCCAAAACAATCTTGAGAAAGAAAAACGGAGCTGGAAGCATCAGGCTCCCTGACTTCAGACTATACTGCAAAGCTACAGTCATCAAAAGAGTATGGTACTGGCACGAAAATAGAAATATATATCAATGGAACAGGATGGAAAGCCCAGAAATAAACCCACACACCTATGGTCAATTAATCTATGACAAAGGAGGCAAGACTACACAATGGTGGAAAGACGGTCTCTTCAACAAATGGTGCTGGGAAAACTGGACAGCTACATGTGCAAAAATGAAATCAGATCATTCTTTAACACCATACACAAAAATAAACTCAAAATGGATTAAAGACCTAACCTATAAAATTCCTAGAGGAAAACATAGGCAGAACACTCTCTGACATAAATTGCAGCAATATCTTTTTTGATCTGTCTCTCAGAATAATAGAAATAAAAACAAAAATAAATGAATGGGACCTAATTAAACTTAAAAGATTTTGCACAGCAAAGGGAACCATAAACAAAACGAAAAGACAACCCACAGATTAGGAGAAAATATTTACAAATGATGTGACCAACAAGGGGTTAGTCTCCAAAATTTACAAACAGCTCATGAGGCTTAATATCATCAAAACAAACAACACAATTTAAAAAATGGGCAGAAGACTTAAATAGACATTTCTCCAAAGAAGACATACAGATGGCCAACAGGCACATGAAAAGATGCTCAACATCGCTAATTATTAGAGAAATGCAAATCAAAACTACAATGAGATATCACCTCACACCAGTCAAAATGGCTATCATCAAAAAATCCACAAACAATAAATGCTGGAGAGGGTGTGTAGAGAAGGGGACCCTCTTACACTGTTGGTGGGAATGTAAACTGGTACAGCCACTGTGGAGAATAGTATGGAAGTTCCTTAAAAAACTAAAAATACAGCTACCATATGACTCTGCAATCCCACTCCTGGGCATATATCCAGAGAAAAACATGGTCTGAAAGGATACATGCACCCCAATGTTCATTGCAGCACTGTTTACAATAGCTAAGACATGGAAGCAACCTAAATGTCCATCAACAGAGCAATGGATAAAGAAGATGTGGTATATATATACACGATGGAATATTACTCAGCCATTAAAAAGAATGAAATAATGCCATTTGCAGCAAAATGGATGGACCTAGAGATTGTCATATGGAGTGAAATAAGTCAGACAGAGGAAGAAAAATATTGTATGATATCCCTTATATGCAGAATCTAAAAAGAAATGATACAAACGAACTTATTTACAAAACAGAAACAGACTCACAGACTTAGAGAATGAACTTATGGTTACAGGGGGGAAGGATCGGGGGAAAGGATAGTCAGGGAGTTTGGGATTGACATGTTCACACTGCTATATTTAAAATGGATAACCAACAAGGACCTACTGTATTACACAGGGAACTCTGCTCAATGTTATGTGGCAGCCTGGATGGGAGGGAGGGGAGTTTGGGTGAGAATGGTTACATGTATATGTATGGCTGACTGAGTCCCTTTGCTGTGCACCTGAACCTATCACAACACTGTTAATCGGCTATACTCCAATATAAAATAAAAAGTAAAAAAAAAAAAAAAAAAAAAGAATCCACAAAGAAACTATCAGAACTAATAAATGAATTAAGCAAAGTTGTAGCATAGAAGATCAATTTACAAAAATTTACAATTACAACACGTATTTTTACAATTGTAAATTTACAATTGTATATTTTTAATTTGTATTTTACAAATACACATTGTATTTTTAAACACTAGCAATGAACAATCTGAAAAGGAAATTAGGAGAACAATTCCATATATAATAGCATCCAAAATAATTAAATATCTATGAATAATTTAGCCAAGGAGATTCAATACTTATACACTGAAAACTATGAAACATTTTGAAAGAAATTAAAGAATACCTAAATAAATGGAAAGACATCCTATGTTCATAGATTGTAGGACTTAAGATTATGTATTTGGCAATACTACCCAAAGCAAGTTACAGATTCAATTCAATCTCTATCAAAATTCCAATGACTTTTGTGACTTTTTTTTCATAAATAGAAAAGCCATTCTTCAAATTCATATGGAATTGTAAGGGACCCCAACTAGCCAAAACTATATTGAAAAATAAAAACAAATTGGAGAACTCGCACTTCCCAATTTAAAAATTTCCACAGCTACGTTAATCACATGCCAGTGTATTGCTGGTATCAGGATAGACATATAGATGTCTATATGGAATTGAATTAAGAGTCCATAAATAAACCCATACATTTATGGACAATTAATTTTTGACAAGAATGCCAAGATCGTTCAATGGGGAAAGAATGGTTGCTTCAACAAATAGTACTGGGACAACCAGATGTCTATAAACAAAAGAATGAAGCTGAACACCTACCTCACACCTATACAAAAATCAACTCAAAATGTTTCAATGACCTAAATATGAAAGCAAAAAATTATGAAACTCTTAGAAGAAAACATAGGGGTAAATTTACATGATCTTGGATTTGGCAATGAATTCTTAGATATGACAACAAAAGTGTGAGCAGGAGAAGAAAAAATAGATAAATTAGACTTCATCAAAATTAAAAACTTTTGTGCATCAAAGGACATTATCAGGTAATGAAAAGAAAACTTACAGAATAGGAGAAAATATTTATAAATCATATATCTGATAAGGGTCTAGTATTCAAAGTAGTTAAAGAGCTCTTATAGCTCAAAAAAAAAAAAGACAAATAATCTAATCAAAAAGGGACAAAGGACTTGAATAGACATTTCTCCAAAGAAAATATACAAACAGCCAATAAGCACATGAAAAGATGCTCAATATCATTTGTTGTTAGGGAAATGCAAATCAAAACCACAAGAGACTTTACATGTACTAAGATGGTGATTAATAATAATAACAACAATAATAATAGTAAATAATTGGAAAATAAGTTTTGGTAAGGATGTGGAGAAATTAGAACGCTTATACATTGCTGGTGGGATTGTAAACTGGTACAGTCACTGTGGAAAAAACTATTTAGTGATCCCTCAAAAAATTAAGTACAACATTACCATATGATCCAGCAATTTCATTCCTGGGTATATACCCAGAAAAATTGAAAACAATACTTGTACAAAAGTCTTCATAATAGAACTATTTGCAAAAGCCAAAAGGTGGAAACAACACAAACGTCCATCAGTAGACGAGTGGATAAATAAATATGGTACACACATACAATGGAATCTTATTCAGCAATAAAAAGGAATAAAGTACTGATACACGATACAATATGAATAAACATTGAAAACATTGTACTAAGTGAAAGAAGTCAGACATAAAAAGTCACATGTTGCATGATTTCATTTATATGAAATATTCAGAATAGGTAAACCCATTGAGCCAGAAAGTGGATTGGTGTTTGAAGAGGGATAGGGGGAAGGAGAAATGAGAAGTGATTGTTTAATGGGTACAAGGTTTTCTTTTGGGGTGACTAAGTGTTTTGGAGCAATAGAAGTGGTGGTTGCCCAACATTGTGAATTTACTAAATGTCACTGAATTGTACATTTTAATATTATTATTTTGTTTTGTGAATTTCACCTTAATGAAAAAAAAGAAAGACAAAAATTTTGTGTGCACACGGAGACACAACTGAGGCTAGATCTGTAGTGGGAGGCTGAAAACTGGGAGGTGTGGAAGGCTGGCAGTCCAGTGGGCACAGACCACAGATTCTGAGAGGTGGAAAGACACAGTTGTCCTTGAGGATAGTGACAAAATATAAACAACTCTCTGCCTATGGTGAGCAACAATAAACATTTGAAGGTGTGGATGGTTAGTAAGAAGTAGATAATGCTCCTCAGGGGAAGGGGAGTCATTGGATTACAATCTTTTAGCAGAAGAGCCTGTAAGTTTTTGACTCAAAACGTCAGAATCATTTGGTTGGCCCATGTGTATTGGCTGTACATATATTTCCTACTACTGTTCTCTCTTCAGCATCAGAATACATGTATCTGCTTCTTGCAAACACACTTGAAGAATTTGTTCTTATTTCTCCATCCCTCCAACTCCACTGCGACTAAAGTCTCATGAGTATGGTTCATGAAGCAGGATTGGGGTTGCCTGGGAGCTTGTTATAAATGCAGAATCTTAGTCTCCATTCCAGAATCAGCATTATAATAAGATTCCCTAATACTTTGTATTCATATTAACATTTGATAAGTAAGTTCCCACCTATAAAGAATAAAACGGAGAAGCAAGTGAGATTCATTTTCTCCGGGGCATGATAATGTCTGATTTCAGTTATACCAATTGGGATTATTTCTTAACATGGTTTATCTTTTCAGATACATTTCTTCAAAGGAAAAAGTTATGGTGTCCAGCCCCTTGAAAGAATGTAGGCTGGAATCTTCCTTCATGCTTGTTTTCAAGATTGATTTTATTTGTGCCATACTCTTGTCACAGTGGTTTTTTCCCCTTCCTTAATCACTCCAAACTCTTCCCTGCACCAGGGCCTTTGCACATGTAATTCCCACTGCTTTGAATGCTTCTTCATTAGACTCCTCCCCGTTTGACTCCTCATACTCTTTAAACATCAGAGGAGATGCTACTTTTCCAGAAAATCCATTCCACATCACCTCATCCAAAGCAGATCCTCTTGTGTTTCTCACCAATGGTACTGAAACCAAGAAGGACACTGTGGGGACTCCTGGGCATGGAAGGCTTTATGTTCCCCATTTCTTGTTTGTAGGGAATAGACTCCAGCTTCCATGACCTTCCCTGAGTTCCGAAGGGCAGATTAGAACAGTTGCTAATCAGGGAAGAGAGGGGATGCAGAGACGAGAGAGGAGCAGCCAAGAAACAATAGTGCAGCCTTGGGGCAGGGTCCTGGTTCTGCCTCAAGGGATACACAACAATATCTTTGAGCTGCTCTACAGAACTAAAACCCAACAAATGGAAAATATCAGCATTCTTCATTCCAGATTAAAGGAACCAGAGAAGCTCTTCAAGAAGACCCCCTGAGGCCAGATTAAAGGAACCATAGAAACTCATCAGATTACCTGAGACCAAATTAAAGGAGTGCAGGTCCTGCACACACCCTAATCTTATCAGCAACCCCAACCTTGAACCGTTGCTATAAAACTCCTCACCAAATTCTCCCAGGTTGGGACACACAGTTTTTGAGGACAGGAGCCCGCTGTGTCTCCCTTGTCTGGCAAAGCAATAAAGCTATACTTTTCAATTTCACCCAAAACTCTGTCTCTGAGATTCAATTCAGCACCAGTGTACAGAAGCCAAGTTTTCGGCATCAGTACCCTGCTTATTTTCTTCCTAGCATCACAGTTTATAATTATATATACATTTATGTGAATATATAACTGTGTATAAACTAACTAGCAGAGTAAAGTGGTTATGAACACAGACTCTGGAGCCAAGCTCCCTGATTTCTAACCCTGGCAATCACTGCTTTCCTCCTGGGCCTCAGAACACCTGCAAAACACATTCAAGTATGTTTCTTTTCTGCACCATCCCCACTTCCCCCATAACAGTGTGACATCAAGCAAGTTAGTTAAGTGTTGTATGCCTTCTTTCCTCTTCCTTAAAGTGAGGATAGTGTATATTTCTTAGGGCCCTTATGAGAAGTATTGATGGGAATGAGGAGAAGCAGGGAAATTTTAGCCTGAGGACATTCCGAATATTTAATTCTAGAGATGGGTTCAATTTTGCAAGGAGGCAAAGACATGGGTCTCTGCTCCTACGCTGGGGAGTGGCTCTTGAATGTGTAAGTGAATTCTCCCTCTTTCTGCATCTTATACATATTTCCCAAGTTTCTGTCCTCCTTACACTTTTCTCCTTAACTTCATTTATTACTTCTATGCTGTGACTTCTAAGCTTCCAGACTCAGCTCTACCTCCAGCCCTAAATTTCCAGCTGCTTTCAGGAAATCTTCTCATGGATATCACACTAACATCTTAAAATTAGTAGCTCCAAAGTTGAAATCACCTTCTCTTCATGCCTGCTCCCTCATGCCCGCAACTTTGTAACCTTCTTTGGCTACTCTGAAATTTCACCTCCCCCCACCCCCAATATTTCATATCACCTTTCCCTGCTTGATTTATTTCATTCTTATCATTTATCACTATCAAATATACTATTTCACTTATTTATCTTGTTTATAGTTTGTCTCCCCTGTTAAAAAGTTAACTCCACGAGAGCAGGAATTTTTGCCTCCTTTGTTTATGGTGTATCCCCAGGAACTAGAACAGTGCCAGGCATCCAGTAGGTGCTCAGTGAATATTTATTGGATGACAGTGAAGTCTCTTCCCCCCTAATTCCCATTGCCAGTTAATCTAGTTAATTCTACATCTATGGTGATTTTTGCTTCTGTCCTTCTTTCTCTTGTGCTGCTACCGTGTTTATTCAGCTGTCACTGTTCCTCAAAAATATTGCAAGAGCTTGCCACCTACTGGCTAATGAGATTTGGGCAAGTTATTTAAAAAGGGTATAATAATAGTATAGACTCATAGAACTGTCATAAGGCTTTTGTATATGATGTACGTACAGCATTTGACCCAGTTCCTGGAACAGTATGAACCCTCAGTGAATATTAACTATTTTTATCTGCTACCCTGGGCTAGTTCTGGGCCAGCTTTCCTGTTTCGTCTTCTGCCCCATCCTATACTTTGACCCCAGTTGACCACTTGTGGTTCTCCAAACCTGACATGAACCTTCATGCTTTCCACGGAATGGACAGCAGGGAATGAGAAGCAGGCAGGATCAGAGAATTCCTTTCTGTCTGCCAAATTAGGTACTGCTGGACTAGATAGCCCCTGACTTGCATCAAAGGAAAGGAAAGCTGGAGAACGCTTTTTATCACAGTAAGCAAAAACTGAAAGGACTATTTCTCGTGTTTTAGTTGGGTTCAGAAATTTCGGCTAAGCTGAACCATAGAGTTTCAATATTTCCAATGAAGATCGTGAGGCTCAGGAAGAACATGTAACCTACCTGTGATACCACAGTAAGATAGTAGCTAATTTGGTAATAAGGCTTCTTTTCTTAACTTTAGGTCTCTTTATTCCACAACATGCTGGTCATAAACCCCAAACAGTCTTGTCTCATAAAAGCACATTTCCCATGCCCCAGCAGATAATTCACTTAAATGAAAACACAGTTGAAGCTGTTAACTCTGAACCATCTCAGGCCATAAACTTTTAGGTTGAGAGGCAATGGCAGTTCATCAGGCACCACTGTGAGCCCCACCGGATCCCTTGGCAGAGAGACAGACACCTATAAATAGGTGATTTAGATTGAGCAAGCTGCACAAAACCAGGAGTGACTCATGACTACATGGGTCCACTTCAGCATTTACCTGGGCCAAGGCAGAAGACAAGCGTGAGAAACTGGAACAGCCAGATCATGCTCTTAGCAGTGGAGAATGGTGCTGGAGACCTCAAGGCAGTCAATGTTCTTGGCATTCTCTCACAAACTGAAAGTGCTTCTACCGAAATTGCTCTCTTCCTCTCAGAGGCGTGGCAAGGCCTCCTTCCCACATACAAAGAGTCCCAGTTTTATTTTATTACTCTATTTATTTCTTTTCTGAGCAAAGTGCAAAAATCTTGTGTGTGTTGTGAATTGGAGTTTCCACTATCTATATCCTTTTCTCTTTCTATTTTTTTATGGTAGTAAAACAACCTAAATTACGTGTTGTGGTTATGCAACCTAAAATTTACTGGGTTCTTTTTTTTTGAATTTTTGAAATTTATTTAATTTATTTTTTTTATACAGCAGGTTCTTATTAGTTATTCATTTTACACATATTAGTGTATATATGTCAATCCCAATCTCCCAATTAATCACACCCCCACCCCCACCCCCCTGTCACTTTCTCCCCTTGGTGTCCATATGTTTGTTCTCTACATCTGTGCCTCTATTTCTGCCCTGCAAACTGGTTCATCTGTACCATTTTTCTAGGTTCCACATATATGCGTTAATATACGATGTTTATTCTTCTCTTTCTAACTTACTTCACTCTGTATGACAGTCTCTAGATCCATCCACGTCTCTACAAATCACCAAATTTCGTTCCTTTTTATGGCTGAGTAATAGTCCATTGTATATATGTATCACATCTTCATTATCCATTCATCCGTCGATGGACATTTAGGTTGCTTCCATGACCTGGCTATTGTAAATAGAGCTGCAATGAACATTGGGGTGCATGTGTCTTTTTGAATTATGGTTTTCTCAGGGTATATGCCCAGTAGTAGGATTGCTGGGTCATATGGTAGTTCTATTTTTAGTTTTTTGAGGAACCTCCATACTGTTCTCCATAGTGGCTGTATCAATTTACATTCCCACCAAGAGCGCAAGAGGGTTACCTTTTCTCCACACCCTCTCTAGCATTTATTGTTTGTAGATTTTTTGATGATAGCCATCCTGACCGGTGTGAGGTGATACCACATTGTAGTTTTGATTTGCATTTCTCTAATGATTAGTGATGTTGAGCATCCTTTCATGTGTTTGTTGGCAATCTGTATACCTTCCTTGGAGAAATGTCTACTTAGATCTTCTGCCCATTTTTGGATTGGGTTGTTTGTTTTTTTGATATTGAGCTGCATGAGCTGCTTGTATATTTTGGAGATTAATCCTTTGTCAGTTGCTTCATTTGCATATATTTTCTCCCATTCTGAGGGTTGTCTTTTGGTCTTGTTTATGGCTTCCTTTGCTGTGCAAAAGCTTTTAAGTTTCATTAGGTCCCATTTGTTTATTTTTGTTTTTATTTCCATTTCTCTAGGACGTGGGTCAAAAAGGATCTTGCTGTGGTTTATGTAATAGAGTGTTCTGCCTATGTTTTCCTCTAAGAGTTTGATAGTGTCTGGCCTTACATTTAGGTATTTAATCCATTTTGAGTTTATTTTTGTGTATGGTGTTAGGGAGTGTTCTAATTTCATTCTTTTACATGTAACTGTCTGGTTTTCCCAGCACCACTTATTGAAGAGGCTGTCTTTTCTCCATTGTATATTCTTGCCTCCTTTATCAAAGATAAGGTGACCATATGTGGCAGGCAGATTCTTAACCACTGTGCCACCAGGGAAGTTCCTGATAGTATGGTTTGATGCACAAAAGTTTTTCGTTTTAATGAAGGCTGGTTTAATTGGTTTTTCTTTTGTTGCCTATGCTTTTGGTGTCATATTCAAGAAATCGTTGCTAAATCCAATGTAATGAAGATTTTCCCCTGTGTTTCCTCTAAGAGTTTTATAGTCTTAGTTTTTGTATTTATCTCTTTGATACATTTGAGTTGATTTTTCTATATCATTTAAGGCAAGGTTCACCTTCATTCTTTTGCATGAGGATATCTAATTTTCACAGTACCATTTGTTGAAAAGGCTGTCCTTTCCCTATTGAATGTTCTTGGCATCCTTGTCAAAAATCATTTGGCCATATATTTGAGGGTTTATATCTGGTCTCCTCTGTTTTATTCCACAGCACCCTGTGTCTGTCTTATGCCCCTGCCACACTGTTTTTTTTTTTTAATTAAATTTTTTTTTTTTAATTTATGGCTGTGTTGGGTCTTCGTTTCTGTGCGAGGGCTTTCTCTAGTTGTGCCAAGTGGGGGCCACTCTTCATCGTGGTGTGCGGGCCTCTCACTATCGCGGCCTCTCTTGTTGAGGAGCACAGGCTCCAGATGCGCAGGCTCAGTAGTTGTGGCTCACGGGCCTAGTTGTTCCGCGGCATGTGGGATCTTCCCAGACCAGGGCTCGAACCCGTGTCCCCCGCATCGGCAGGCAGATTCTCAACCACTGCGCCACCAGGGAAACCCCTGCCACACTGTTTTGATTACTGTAACTTTGTAGTAAGTTTTGAAATCAGAAAGTGTGAGCCCTCTAACTTTGTTCCTTTTCAGGATTGTTTTGGTCATTCAGGGTTGAATTTAATCAAATACATTTTTTGGAATCTCTCCAGATGATTATTTTTTCCCTCCCCTTTAATGTGTTTAAAGAAAACCTTGCAATAAAAGATTTCTTTTGCAAAATATATTCAAAGTCTCGAAAGAGAAAAATCTGCCACCTAGAATACTCTACCCAGCAAGACTATCATTTAAAATAGGTGGAGAAATAAAGAATTTCTCAGAAAAGCAAAAACTAAAAGAATACAGCAATACTAAACCTATCCTAAAAGAAATATTGAAAGGTCATCTCTAAATAGAAAAGAAGCAAGAAGAAATAAGAAGGAGTAAATCCAACTGGAAAGTAAATCACTTAAATTACCCAGTATACAGATAAAAAAGAAAAAAATCCTATTTGTGAAAGCAATGGTAAACACAAGGAACAGCCAAAGGATAAACATGAAGATGTAAAAAGAGACATCAAAATCATAAAGTGTGGGGAAGGAGAGTAAGAAAATCCAGATTCTTTTTTTTAATTTATTTTTAAAATTTTATTTATTTTATTTATTTTTACTTTTTTTGGCTGTGTTGGGTCTTTGTTGCTGCATGCAGGCTTTCTCTAGTTGCAGCGAGCAGGGACTACTCTTCATTGCAGTGTGCAGGCTCCTCATTGTGGTGGCTTCTCTTGTTGCAGAGCATGGACTCTAGGCATGCAGGCTCAGTAGTTGTGGCTTGCGGGCTCTAGAGCACAGGTTCAGTAGTTGTGGCACACGGACGTAGTTGCTCTGTGCCATGTGGGATCTTCCCGGACCAGGGCTCAAACCCATGTCCCCTGCATTGGCAGGCAGATTCTTAACCACTGAGCCACCAGGGAAGCCCTCTTTTTCCTTTTTTTTAGAATGTGTTTGAGTCTATATCACTATCAGTCTAAAGCAAGCAGATATAGGAATGGGTTAACATATTGGAAAAACAGGGTAACCACAAATAAAGAACTTACAATAGAGTCACAAAAACCTAAAAGAAGAGAACACAAGTATAAAATAAAAGGAAATCATCAAACCACAAAAAGAAAAAAGAAAGGAACAAAGAAGAAATAAAGAATCAACTGGAAAACAAGGTTTGAAATGGCAATAAATACATATATATCAATAACTACTTTAAATGTTAATGGACTCAATGTTCCAATCAAAAGAGATAGAGTGGCAGGCTGGATTTAAAAGACAAGAGCTTACACTATGCTGCCTACAAGAGACCTACTTTAGGGAAAAGGGCACACATAGATTGATAGTGAGGGGATGGAAAAAGATATTTCATGCAGGGACTTCCCTGGTGGTGCTGTAGTTAAGAATCTGCCTACCAATGAAGGGGACATGGGTTTGATCCCTGCTCTGGGAAGATCCCACATGCCACAGATCAACTAAGCCTGTGCACCACAACTACTGAGCCTGTGCTCTAGGGCCCATGTGCCACAACTACTGAGTCCACATGCTGCAACTACTGAAGCCTGCACGCCTACAGCCCATGCTCCACAACAAGAGAAGCCACCACAATAAGAAGCCTGCACACCACAACAAAGAGTAACCCCCATTTGCCACAACTAGAGAAAGCCCACATGCAGCAATGAAGACCTAATGCAGCCAAAAAAAAAAAAGTTATTTCATGCAAATGGACATGACAAGGAAGTGGGAGTTGCAATACTCACATCAGACAAAATAGTCTTTAAAGCAAAGGCTATAAAGAAAGATAAAGAAGTACACTATATAATGATAAAAGAATCAATACAAGAAGAGACTTTTACACTCATCAACATATATGCACCTAACATAGGAAGACCCAAATACATAAAACAAATACTAACAGACATAAATGGAGAAATTGATAGGAATACAAAAATACTAAGAGACGTTAACACCCCACTCACATCAATGGACAGATCTTCCAGACAGAGAACCAATGAGGCAACAGAGGTCCTAAATTATACAATAGAACAGTTAGACTTAATTGATATTTTCAGGGCACTACATCCAAAAAAAACCACAGAATATACATTCTTTTCAAGTGCACATGGAACATTCTCTAGAATTGACCACATCCTAGGGCACAAAACTAACTTTAAGAAATTTAAGAGTATAGAAATTATTTCAAGCATCTTCTCTGACCACAATGGCATGAAACTAGAAATCAACCACAGGAAAAGAAATGAGAAAAAAAAATGATTATGTGGAGACTAAATAGCATGATACTAAAAAACCAATGGGTCAATGAGGAAGTCACAAAGGAAATTAAAAAATACCTTGAGACAAATGACAATGAAAACATAACCTACAAAATCTATGGGATGCAGCAAAAACGTTTCTTAGAGGGATGTTAATATGATACAGACTTTCATCAAAAGGAAGAAAAATCTCAAATAAACAACCTAACTCACCACCTAAAAGAATTAGAAAAAGAAGAACAAAACCTAAAGTCAGCAGAAGGAAGGAAATAATAAAGATCAGGGAGAAAATAAATAAATAGAGATTTTAAAAAAACAATAGAAAAAAGCAACAAAACCAAGAGCTGGTTCTTTGAAAGCAAAAACAAAATTAACAAATCCCTGGCCAGGTTCACCAAGAAGAAAAGACAGAGAACCCAAATAAACAAAATAAGAAATGAAAAAGGAGAAAGCTCAACTGATACCACAGGAATTAAAAAAAAGAGAGAGAATACTATGAACAATTATATGCCAACAAATTTGACAACCTAGAAGAAATGGACAACTTCCTAGAAACATACAGCCCAGCAAAACTGAATCAAGAAGAAATAGATAATTTGAACAGACCTATCACTAGAAGTGAAATAGAATCTGTAATAAAAAAACTTCCTACAAACAAAGGTCCAGGATCAGATGGCTTCACAAGTGAATTCTACCAAACATACAAAGAACTTACACTGATTCTTCTCAAATTCTTCCAAAAGACTGAAGAGGAGGGAACACTCCCAAAGACATCCTATGAAGCCACCATCACCCTGATACCAAAACCAGACAAAGACACCACCGAAAAAGAAAATTACAGGTCAGTATCTTTGATGAATATAGATGTAAAAATTCTCAACAAAATGTTAGCAAACCGAATCCAGCAACACATAAAAATGGTCATATACCACGACCAAGTGGGATTCATCCCAGGTTCACAAGGATGGTTCAACATATGCAAATCAATCAATCAATGTAATACACCACATTAACAAGATAAAAGTCAAAAGCCACATGATCATCTCAATAGATGCAGAAAAAGCATTTGACAAAATTCAACATCAATTCATGAAAAAAACTCTTACCAAAGTGGGAATATAGGGAACATATCTCAAGATAATAAAAGCCATTTATGACAAACCCACAGCCAATATAATACTCAATGGTGAGAAGTTGAAAGCCTTCTTGCTAAAATCTGGAACAAGACAAGGATGCCCACTCTCACCACTTCTCTTCAACATAGTATTGGAAATCCCAGTCACAGCAATCAGACTGGAAAAGAAAAGTTATCCAAATTGGAAGGGAAGAGGTAAAATTGTCACTATATGCAAATGACATGATATTATATATAGAAAACCTAGGGACTCCACGCAAAAACTACTAGATCTAATAAATGAATTCAGCAAAGTAGGAGGGTAGAAGATTAACATTCAGAAATCAGTTGCATTCCTTTACACTAACAATGAAATATTAGAAAGGGAATGCAAAAAAGATACTTTTTAAAATTGCACCAAAGAAAGATAAATACCTGGAGTAAACCTGACCAAGGAAGTGAAATATTTATATGCTGAGTACTCTAAAACATTAATAAAGGAAATAAAAGAGGACTCAAAGAAATGGAAAGATATCCCATGCTCTTGGATTGGAAGAATTAATATTGTTAAAATGGCAATACTACCCAAAGCAATCTACAGATTTAATGTGATCCCTATCAAATTACCCATGACATTTTTTCATAGAACTAGAACAAATAATCCAAAAATTTATATGGAACCATAAAAGACCGAGAATTAACAGAGCAATCCTGAGGAAAAAAAAAAACAAAGCAGGAGGCATAACTCTCCCAGACTTCAGACAATACTGCAAAGCTACAGTAATCAAAACAGTGGGATATTGGTACAAAAACAGGCATATGGATCAATGGAACAGAGCAGAGAGCCCAGAAATAAACCCACACACCTACAGTCAATTAATCTTCAACAAAGGAGGCAAGAATATAAAATGGGGAAAAGACAGTTTCTTCAGCAAGTGGTGCTGGGAAAGTTGGACAGCTTCATGTAAATCAATGAAGTTAGAACACACCTTCACACCATGCACAAAAATAAACTCAAATGGCTTAAAGACTTAAACATAAGACATAACACCATAAAACTCCTAGAAAAAGCATAGGCAAAACATTCTCTGACACAACCTGTACCAATGTTTTCTTAGGCCAGTCTCCCAAGGCAGTAGAAATAAAAGTAAAAATAAACAAATAGAACCCAACCAAACTTACAAGCTTTTGCACAGCAGACCATAAAAACAAACAAAAAACCAAACAAAAACCAAAAGACAACCTACGGAATAGATGGGAGAAAATATTTGCAAATGATACCATGGACAAGAGCATAATCTCCAAAATATACAAACAGCTCATACAACTCAACAACAAAAAAACAAACAACCCAATCGAAAAATGGACAGAAGACCTTAATAGACATTTCTCCAAAGAAGACACACAGATGGCCAGTAGGCACATGAAAAGATGCTCAACATCACTAATTATTAAAGAAATGCAAATCAAAACTACAGTGAGGTACCACCTCACACCAGTCAGAATGGCTGTCATTAAAAAGTCTACAAATAACAAATGCTAGAGAAGGTGTGGAGAAAAGGGAACCCACCTACACTGTTGGTGGGAATGTAAGTTGGTACAGTCACTATGGAAAACATTATGGAGGTTCCTCAGAAAACTAAAAATAGAATTATCATATGATCCAGCAATCCCACTCCTGGGCAGATACCTGGACAAAACTATAATTCAAAAAGATACATGCACCCCTATGTTCATAGCAGCACTATTCACAATAGCCAAAACATGGAGACAACCTAAATGTCCATCGACAGATGAATGGATAAAGAAGATGTGGTACATATATACAATGGAATTCTACTCAGCCCTAAAAAAGAACAAAATAATGCCATTTACAGCAACATGGATGCATCTAGATCTTATTATACTAAGTGAAGTAAGTCAGAAAGAGAAAGACAAACACCATATGATATCACTTATATGTGGAATCTAAAATATGGCACAAATGAACCTATCTACAAAACAGAAACAGACTCATAGCCATAGAGAACAGACTTGTGGTTGCCAAGGGGGAGTGGGGAGGGAGAGAGATGGACTGGGAGTTTGGGGTTGGTAGATGAAAACCGTTACATTTAAGATGGATAAACAACAAGGTCCTAATATATAGCACAGGGAACTATATTCAATATCCTATGGTAAACCATAATGGAAAAGAATATAAAAAAAGAATGTCTATATGAGTATAACTGAGTCACTTTGCTGTATAGCAGAGATTGGCACAACATTGTAAATCAACTATACTTCAATAAAAAATTTTTTAAAAAAGATTTCTTGGGCTTCCCTGGTGGCGCAGTGGTTGAGAGCCTGCCTGCCAGTGCAGGGGACACGGGTTCGAGCCCTGGTCTGGGGGGATCCCACATGCTGCGGAGCAACTGGGTCCGTGAGCCACAGCTGCTGAGCCTGTGCTCCACAACAAGAGAGGCCGCGATAGTCAGAGGCCCGCGCACCGCGATGAGGAGTGGCCCCTGCTCGCCGCAACTAGAGAAAGCCCTCGCACAGAAACGAAGACCCAACACAGCCATAAATAAATAAATAAATTAATTAATTAATTAAAAATAAAAGATTTCTTAAAGATAAATCATTTCTGCATTCTGGAGAGAACCCCTACTTGATTACAATTTTTTCCTTTTAATTCCTTGCTTGGTTCAATTTACTAAAATTTGAATTAAGATTTTTAACATTTATATTAATAAGTGAGACTGATCAATATCAGGAAATGACAAATTTTTTTCCGTAAAGGTCAAGATAGTGAATATTTTTAGACTTTGGGGGCTGTACAGTCTCCACTGCAACTATTCAACTTTGCTGTTGTAGCATGAAAGCAGCCCCAGTCAATACGTAAATAAATGAGTATTGGGAGTGTTCCAGCAAAATTTTATTTATTAACACTGAAATTTGAATTTCATATAATTTTTGCATGTCACCAAATATTATTCTTCTTTTGAGTTTTTCCAACTTTTAAAAATGGTAAAAAATATTCTTAACCCACGACCTATATAAAAACACTTGGAAGACTGGATTTGTCCACAGGATGTAGTTTGCTGATCCCTGGTCTATATTTTTCTATTTTGGGAATCATCCTCATCTAGTTTGGAATCAGTGCTATATTAATAGTGCTCAATGAATTTTGAAATTTTCCACTATTTTTTACACTTTGGAACAGTTAAAATTACATAGAAATTATCCTTTCATTGAAGGTGGTGGAGCTAGCTCATAAGACGGTCTAGGCTTGGTGCCGCTTGGGGAATTAGATAACTGAGTATATTTTCCATTTTACCTCTGGTTAAAGAAGTTCTTCTAGTTATAATCTTTCAACTTATGAACTATTATGGATGTAAATCTATATACCAGAGCAATCCATTTGTTATCCCTGCCACAAGATGGCGTTATGTTTGTGTTTTGGAAAGATCACTCTGGCTGTGGTGTAGAGAATGGATTGGACCAGGGCAAGTGTGACTTCAGGAGGTAAAGTGCTGTTGTCCAGGTAAGAGATGATAGTGGCTTGACTGCTGTAGCTACTGCTGGATGAAAGAAGAAAAGTTGAATGGATTATAAAAACATTCAAGGAGGTATGTCAGGGATTTTCAAGACCACTTCCACATTCAATGGTTCACTACGAGGACTTATAGGATTCAGCATATAGTTATACGCATGGCTGTGAGTTATTACAGTGAATAAATACAAAGCAAAATCAGTAAAAGGAGATGGTATATAGAGTGGTGTCCAGGAGAAATCAAGGTACAAGCTTCCAAGAGGCTTCTCCCAGTGGAGTCACACAGGATATGCTTAATTCCTCTAGTGACATGTGATGACAACAAGTGTGAAATATTTTCTACTAGAGAAGTTTGTCTGAGCCTAGGATTCCAGGGTTTTTATCAATAGTCATGCAGGCGCTGTCTACCTAGCATGTACAAAATTTCAGAATCCCAGAAGGAAAGCAGGTGTTCCGCACAAAGCAAATTGTTTGTATAAACAGTTTAAGTTCAGTGACTCCCTCTTATCAGGGAATGGTAGAACTCTCCCCAAATCCAAGTTCCCAGACACCAGCCAAGGGCCAACCTTGTAAGCACACCTTTCAAAGGATAGCAGTCTTAGGCCCACATTGTTAATGTTAACTCTTTTCTGTGTTTTCTAATTCTTAACTATGTTTTCTACACAGGAAGTAAAGCCAGTATTTGTCTATTGCATTTCCATCTGAAGGTTGGAAACTTATTAAGGGAATATACTTTGGAATTAAATAGCTTTGTCATTGAGACATGTGCCAAAGAATTACTCATTCCAGGTAAGGTAAGACAGTTAAAGGCTGTACAAACTGTTGCATCTTCACTAGTTAATCAAAATATTATACATTGAGGACTTCCTCTGCAACTTGCACAGGATCAGACATTGTGGATACAAATGATGAGCAAAATCAGATGTGATCTGTGCCCTGATGGAGCTCACAGTCTAGTGGGGAAAGAGAGACATTGATCAGATAATCACAAGGAGAAATATTTAAAGATAAAATTTGAAAACTGCTGTGGTGGAAAGAGATCTAGTATAATGAGAGTAAAAATGGGCATCAGACATGGTTTGAAGAACAGAAGACTTCCCTCAGGAAGGGACATTTGAGCTGAGCCCTGAGGGATGATTGGGCATTAACTAAGTGAAGTGTGTATTAGAGGTAGTGAAGGTACGGAGTGGGTGGTAAAACATTTCAGACAGAGGGAGAGTCCTAAGGCTAATGTGTAGATTAAATTAAATGAAATGTGCCAGAACCTCAGAGGGCACTAGAAAAACACCACCAAAAATTTTTAAAAATCTTCTCAAGATTATCTGTATCTGTTTATAAAGTTGCTACACAGGTGGCTCTGAAATTCTTCTGGGTAGTGGTTCCATTTCAGCCCAACAAGAAACGGATGAAGAGATGTAACTGTGGGAGCTGGGAGCCCAAGCGTATTTGCAAAGAGTTGCTCAGAGCAGAGGATCTGAAGTTTCTTTGATAAGTAGAGAGTAAAGGAAGTGGTTTCAGATCTAGAAGGTACTGTTTGCTATCTCACATACCACCTCTTAGCAAGTCATTTCTTCAAAGTTTTACAAAACATCCTGAGGCCCTGCACCCATAATTCTGAGGGAACCACACCCTAGTCTCGTCATTGAAAAACCTAGTCCTTTTATCCCTTTTCTCCAAGTGGCACTGTGGGTGATCCATGCAATCTTACTCTCAAATTCCCTAGAAACAGACTCAAAGTGGTTTCCAGGACTTCTATTCTACTCTTGATGTCTGGGTCCCAATCCGAGTTCAGTTCAACAAATATTTATTTATTTATTTATTTATTTATTTATTTATTAACATCTTTATTGGAGTATAATTGCTCTACAATGGTGTGCTAGCTTCTGCTTTATAACAAAGTGAATCAGCAAATATTTATTAAGCTCTCCTAGGCATTGGCTTCTGTGATGAGCGCTCTTACTGAAGAGATGAATAAGACAAAGCTCTTGTACTGGAGGGAAATGGACCCCAAAACATATGATTTAAGTGCCCAATTTCTCTGTTTCTAGGATGATCAAGGCAGAACTCCCTGCTCTACCTCTAGCCATATGCCTCTGCTGTACTCTGGTTTCTTGTTTCTGGTCCTGGTCCTCCCTATCTCTATGTTTTCCATCTTCTCTCAGGATCCTGGTCATCTCTCTCACAACAGACTTCCTTTTCCCCATTCTCTGTCTGACTACTCAATCCATGGTAACTTTGTGTCTATTCAGTGTCTGAGTTCTCAGCTGCTCAGAGCCTTTATCGTATTGTTGATAGTCTTTGATGTTTCAGCTACTTATTTTATCTCTTCTTTTCTTGAAAAAGCAAAGTAAGACACAAACAGAATAGATGCATCATCAAATATTTTTGGGTTTACTTGCTGAAATGGAGCTTGTAGTCTCATTTCTTAGCTACTTACAAGGTGTGGACAATACTTTATTAATGGAAATTTACAAATGCATGAAATAAAAGATAACATGTAGAAAGGATAAAATACCCTGTTACAAACATGGCACCTAGCTTCTGAAATAGGTTTAGCAGCATTTGCTACTAGTGAGCATAATCTTCATGCTTGTATTAATTAATCCAAGTTTTTGAGGATCCAAGGTTTATTAGGTACTGTGGACACAAAGAAGAGGAGAAAGTGTTCTGAGCCAAAACAACTTATTGACCAGTTGGGCAGGCAGTTAAGAAAATGCCACAGCTATATAATTATAAAAGAATATGATAAATGCTACTATTATGCACTTATGTACTAAATGCTGTAGGAGTGTAAATAGGGAGCTATATATTTAGCTTTGAGTGGGAGGTTTTGGAAGGCTACACAAAGAGGGGATACTTGGTCTGATCCTTGAAATATGAAAGAGCCATAGATGGAATGGAGAGAAAGGCATTTCAGGTGGGGGATGCAGCATGGGGAAAAGCATGGGAGTGGAAAAGGATTTGGTGAGTTCATGGACTCACGATATTTCTATGTGGCTGGAGCCTAGAGAAGAGGCAGGTGAGGGGGCCTGGAAAATCTGATGGGTCAGATTGCTAAGGAGTCTGGTCCCACAGGAAAATGAAGTGATAACTTCCATGTTTTAGAAAGATTGCTCTTTATGTGATAGCAGCCCAGGTAATAAATGATAAAGGAATGAACTGAGAGACTGGGATAGAGAGGGAGGGTGTGCTTGAGAATTAGATTGAGGAGACATGGTTGAGAGGAGCCATATAGAGGAGTTGGAATTGACAGGACCTAATAGCTGATTAGACATAGGGGGGAGGTGAGGTGATGGGAAGAAAGAAAGAAGACTCAAGGATAAAAGATTTCTCTGCTTTGGGTAGCTGCTGATTGGTGAAGCAGTGAAGAATAGCAGTTCAGGACACAGCCCCTGGAGTTGGAAGACTAGGAATTGATTCCTGGTTTAAATATTTGTTTGTCTGAGTTACTTAGCCTTTCTGAACTTGTAAAATGGAGGATGATTGCATCTACTTTGGGGGTAGATAAGTTTTAATGTTTTTTATGGGCTTTAAATGGGTGAATACATATAAAACATCAGGGCGGGAATGGTACATAGTAAGCACTCAGTAAGTGTCAGCTATTATGATTTGGTGGGCCATTAACTAGCACAGTGGAAACAGACAGAAAGCAAGTTGGGGAGGTCAAGGAAAGACCTGTGAGTTCAATTTTGGGCACACTGAATTTAAGGTGACTTCTGACATCCATGCAGAAATGACCCATAAGCAGTTGGAAATATAGATTATAAATTAGTGATTGAGATTATGTGTATTTTTTAAAATTCCCTGGCAGATAATTTATGTAATTATTTGCCTATGATAAGACCTCATAAGAAAAAAAATCTCTATTTTCCACTTGCAAAGATATGGCCACTTTCAGGTCCCAGAGTTGATGCAGCTAAACCCAGAGGCTTGTGTAGGGCTATTCAAAACTGCCTGGGCAATCAGCGAGCAAGAGTGATGATAATAATTATCATCCAAAGAGAAGATAGTTCTCTTATGCATTCTCTAAATAAATTTCTCAAAGTCTACAAGCCTCTAGAGAATGTACTAGTCATTACTTTGCTTCCTCAAATCAGAACTTCAGGACTTTTACTAATGGGCCTTTGTCAAAATGTATTAACACTTTAATATGAAAAACCATCAAGGGCTCCTCACACTTGGATGGAGGATCATTAAAATCTCAAGGTGCATAGCTGTTTCTTAACCATGAAATAGTATAGCACAACTCCCCAGTTCTTACCTCTTCTGTTCCTGTTTTTCTTGTGGTATCAATAGTGGAAATTTACACTGTGTTTTTCTCATTTTGTAACAACTCATCAGAAATGCTTAAGACCTGGATTCCTTGTTTGCTAGGAAACTAGCTCTGTCCAAAATGCAGAGAGGGTTTCTATCCAAGTTTCTTTAATGGCTGTTCCCAAAAGGAAAGTTGGGTGGTTATCCAGAGAACAATGGAATTAATATATGAACATGTTGACTTGGAGCTGCAGTTATTGTCTTTAAAATATTATTATATGTACATATTCATTCAATAAATATTTGTGGGCCACCTATTATGTGTCAAGCAAGGTGCCAGGTGTGTGCTATACTTGAAGCAAAGTGCCATGTGTTGGGAATCCAGAGCAGGTAAAGGGAGGCAGCATGGTAGAGTGCAAGTACTTGGCCCTTGATGACAAGAAGTCCTGAGTTCAAATCCTGTCTTCCCAAGCTTACTGGCTTTGCTAAGGTATTTACTCCCTCAGCCTTAATGTAAACTAGAAGAGTTAATTTCTATTTTACAGCATCTAGTGTAGCAGTTGGTGTACAAAGTAAGCCCTCAATTAACTATTACAGGCTCCCTGCCCTCAAATAGCTCTTTATTTCATCACTATTATTCAGACATAGCCCCTGTGCTCTCACTAGTTGAGGAGACAGGTATGTTATCAGGTAACTAGGATGTAGTGTAATAAGTGAAATACTAGGAGCAGATATTGAGTTGAGGATTGAGAGTTAAAAGTTTGATATACCATGTTAGTTTAGCACAATATCAGATACATTTCTGTTGCAAGAACCTTATTTCATAATTTTGGTTTAGCATCTTATGACGGTTTCAGGCCTATAAGAACAGCTAATATAATGATCCAGGGCTTTACTGTGTGCAGGCATGGAACACCTCATTTAATCCCACATCAACCCTACAAGGTAGGAGCCAGTATTATCCCTATTTTACAGATGGGAAAACTGAGGCACAGAGAGGTTAAAATAACTTGCCCAAGGTCACATATCTAAGAAACCAGGATTTAGACCCAGGTACTCTAGCATCAGAGTCCACATTTGTGACCACTCATTACACTTTTTCCTATTGTGTCCTTAAGCTTCATTTTACAGCCAATAGGGACTGTCACTAATTACAGGCGAGAAAATTTTACAAATCAAGGGAAATTCAGGGAAAATTCAAATAGAAGGAAAGTAATGGATCTTGAAGAGAATATAGCCCGGTCATTTCTTTTCTCCAGGAGTAACCATGAGAAGTGCTCTCTGTTTACATAGCCTGGACCAGCCAGGCTCCTTCCTATGCCCACTTTCCATAGGTGGCCCAGTCCAGCTCTTCTCTTGTGGGCTGTGCAGTTCATAATGTTCTATAGCTTTAAAAAAATCTAATTTTAAATCAGCTTCACTTTCTTTTTCTGAGAGGCATTAACTGCAACTTCTTATTCTCTCAGTTCCCTGTTAAAGCTCACGCTGACTTGCGAGGGAGTGTCCTGTCTTACCGGTGCTTTCCACTAGAGGGCCCTGCCCCTCAGATTTCAATTTCATTTTCAATGCACATTTTTTAAAAAATTATTTATTTATTTATTTATATTTATTTTTGGCTGTGTTGGGTCTTCGTTTCTGTGCAAGGGCTTTCTCTAGTTGCGGCAAGCGGGGACCACTCTTCATCGCGGTGCGCGGGCCTCTCACTGTCGCGGCCTCTCTTGTTGCGGAGCACAAGCTCCAGATGCGCAAGCTCAGTAGTTGTGGCTCACAGGCCTAGTTGCTCTGCAGCATGTGGGATTTTCCCAGACCAGGGCTCGAACCCGTGTTTCCTGCATTGGCAGGCAGATTCTCAACCACTGCGCCACCAGGGAAGCCCTCAATGCACACTTTTAAACTAGCACATCTTTGGCTGATACAAGATGCTCTTCCATTGAAAGAATACTTTGATTTTATAGACCTGTTGTTCATAATCTAGTTTGTGTGGAAATATGTGAAGGGGAAAATAAGATCTCATTCATTTTACAGAAGGATTATCTGAGAACTGAGCCCTTGGGAATGGGGTGAGTAGCTTACGTCTTCATAAATCGGAAGATTCATAGGAAAGAATCAAACACGGTGGTCCTGAGTCCCAAAGCCCACTTGAAGAATTCCTGTGCACTGGTTCCATCCCAGGTTAGTTCTCCTGGAAGACTTAAGGAACACTTATCTCTGGTTCTTTCCTTTCTTCTTTCCTTTCTCCCCCTTCCTTTCCCCTTCCTTCCCCCTTCCTTCCTTCCTTCCTTCCTTCCTTCCTTCCTTCCTTCCTTCCTTTCTTTCTTTCTTTCTTTCTTTCTTTCTTCCTTTCTCTCTCTCTCTCTTTCTTTCTTTCTTTTCTTTCTCTCCCACCCCACCTTTCCACTGGGGTGTTAGGATACTAAGAATGTGACTGAGTAAGCACACCAGAGAGAGGCAGGGGCAGCAGTTACAGAATGAAGATATTCAGGAGCAATCCTTCAATTCACATAAAGGAGTACTTTTATTTTAGAAGAAACAGCCTGTTCAGTGTGACTTTGGAATTTCTTCATCCTTTAGGACCACATCTTTTTATTTCTTCCTTCATACCCTTCCCTAGGGTGACTGCCTTTCACCTCTTCACACCTGGTTCATTGCATCACTTGATGTCTTAGCTGGTCTGTCTAACTCTGAAAATCTTCTCCCTCCAAAGTGTCCTTATACTAGGAATAGCCTCTGATATCTGCCTCTTGATATGTAATGCTTGCCACGATTTGATTCCACTGTGCTTATTGGCTCCTATCCATCAGTATTTCCAATATGTATCTTCTTTGCAAGCTGGCTGGTCACTTTCAATTCTATTCAACAGCATTTATAGCTCACAAACAACGTACAAGGCATCATGCTGGTTGGCGGTAGATGCAGAGATGAATAAAGCTATTACCTCTCATGATCACCTCTTCATGATCATGAAGTCATGGGCCTTGCCTTTAAGTAATGGACAATATAGAGGGAAACAAATAATAATCTATACTGTAAGGTAGAATAAAATGAGTTTTAATGACAGAAAGACCAAAGGGGTGGGGGAAGGAGTGCAAAAAGAACCATAGTTAATTTGACTAGTGATATCAGGGAAAGCTTCATAGACGAGGTGACATTTGAGCTGGGTATTGAAGGATGTGTAAATGGACAGGGGATGGGGGCACACATTCCATCTGAGCACTGTGCCACACACAGGCAAGGGACTGTGAACATGCGTGGTATATCTGGGGAGGTACCCCAAATACATGACACAGATCCAGTCCTTTTCTTTCTTTCATGCCTTCCTCACTTGGATGTCTTCTGTCTTCTTCATTCTCTGCCAAATCCCATCCATCCTTTGAGGTCCAGCTTCAGCTGCACTTCCTCCATAAGATCTTTTCTGACTGTGCTAGCTCATGCCACTCCCTGTAGCATGTAGTTCAGAATTTAACTGTAGTGTTTGTGCTGTAGTTAGACCAGGGCAGACATCATGCTCATCTTACACTTTGGAGATCTTGCAACCCCCAACACAGTGCTAATGAGAGTCAGGACTAGGTGGTTCTAGGGACCCATTAATGGGGACTAACAACTTCATTCTGCCTAAATGCAGTTTATTTCTGCTATCCAGCCTTGGATTGTTCATGGGGGTTTAGAATTTAGCTGGTTATGTTTGCTAACACATAAGGGAAACAATTTTTCAAATGCTTACTTCAATGTTCTGCTCAGCCATAGGTGATTCCTCCTCAGTGCTGTCAGGGGAAGGGGGAGGGCCATTAACATCAGCTTGAACTCCACGGCTTTCTGGGCTGAGCCTTAGGAACTGAGGTGAACCCAATTTCATCATCTATACTTTCATCTACCAAGTTCCCTCTAGAGAATGACTGCTTCCTTCAAGGTCTATTGTTTTGATGGTTGGGTTCCCCTAAAGTGCCAGAAACATAGCTGAGCAATTCCTTTTAGAGAATGGGGTTACTGGATATGGCTTCTTCTTCTTGATGAGGCTGTTTGGAGTGTGTATTAGCCTGGTTCTGCAGAGAAACAGAACCAACAGGAAATAGCTATAAAGGAATTGACTCATGTGGTTATGGAGATTGAAAACTTTCAAGATCTGTAATCAGCAAACTGGAGAGGTGATGGTTTAGTTCTGGTCTGAGTCCGAAGGCCTGAGAACCAGGACAGCTGATCGTGGACGTTCCAGTCCATGTGCAAGTCCTAAGGCAGGAGAAGACTGATGTCCCACTTCAAAGACAGGCAGAGAGAGAGAATGGATTTTCCCTTACTCTGCCTTTTGGTTCTATTCAGGTTTTCAATGGATTTGGTGATGCCCACCCACAATGGAGGGGAAGATTAATCTGCTTTACTCAGTCTACCAATTCAAATGTTTATCTCATCCCTCACACTCACAGCCTGAATAATGTTTAACCAGATATCTGGGCACCCCATGGTCCAATCAAGTTGACACATAAAATTAACAATCACAGAGTGATATAGAAGGAAAATGTGGCCAGAAAAAAATATATTATGAGGTTTCTGAAGTGGAGTCTGAAGAAAAATACCCCAGCAGTCTAGTTCCTACAGAAAGAGCATTTTCCAACACTCTATTGGGAGACTGTGTCTGCACAGCTGAGAGCCACAACTCTGATGGCTTCCCATGCCACACAGTCATATAGGGTTGGGCTGGTCCAGCCAGGTGTACCCTGAACAAAGTTTCCCAGGCAAAGGGACAAACAGAGGCTGACATGCAGTCCACACTCTACATGCCAAGCCATGTACTCAGGTGAGGGGCTAATCTGCCCAAGGTGCTGTGTGG
The DNA here is from genome assembly GCF_965194825.1 of Balaenoptera physalus. NCBI lineage: Eukaryota > Metazoa > Chordata > Mammalia > Artiodactyla > Balaenopteridae > Balaenoptera > Balaenoptera physalus. Next base: position 79,037,609 of record NC_138882.1, on the reverse strand, counting down.
ACTTGGGGAAGCCATGCACCAGGGCTCCTCCCATATATTGAGTGTGAGCAGAGGCTCCTAAGTGGTGTGTCATGGCAGATTACAGGTGTGCAAAATGTGGATTCTTCACATATGGGGTTGCTGGGAAGAGTCATCACCTCTGGGTATACACAGCCTCCAGCCATGAGCAATCTTGACTGTTTATCCCATTAGACCATAAAAGTATTTTCTCCATGTGCTGCGATGTGAAGAAGGGTGGGAAGCACTGTGCCAAAGGACCTGCCTTGTCATCCATCAGGAAGGGAGCGATTTCAGGAAGGGCATGCATCCATTTGCTTATCTAGGCAAGAGCTATGCCCAGCAACAGAGTGTTTGCTTCTTTGCTTACGTGTTGGGATCTGGTGATTTGCAATCTCCAGGTAAGATTTGGGAAGAGCAAGTCTAGGTCTGGAGCATCTGCCAGTAGGTATGGTTGTAGCTCAGTTTCCATGGGGAGAATTCCATCTGGGAGCCTAGATCACGATTTCATAGCTTGAAGTCCCAGGAGGTTTGCTGTCCTGAGTGTTGGTTTTCCCCATCTGCACAAAAGGGAGAAGGAGGACATGTTGACTGAAAGGTGCTGGTAGGGAATTCCAGTCCCACAAGGAGCCCTCGAGAGTCATGCAAATGGCACAGACAGATGCCTTAGATTTCCCTGGTTCTGGGGTAAACTGGGGAAGCAGGGCCTTGCCCTTTGCTGTGTCCCTCACCTCTGTTCCAGCCACCCAATTTGGAAGCCCTTGGGTAATCAACTTCTTAGCTTAGAAAAAAGTAGCAGTAGAGAATGTGGATATTTGCATTGATTTTGATTATAGGCTTGAGGCGATATCCAGGCTCAAGCTACCCACATTCCATGTTCCTAGTTCAGCCTTCATTCCTTCTGTACCCCAGTAACTGCACCTTGGTCTATATGTACTGGTGAGTCACCTCCACTGGTGTCATATGCTTTAGTTACTTAGAATACTGCAGACAACCCTCCCATTGGCTCGCGGAGTCCTAGGTTTTAAATTACATATTAACCAAATTAATAATTGTCATCCAACTTGTCTAGAGGGTTTACTTTGAGATGTCTCAATCCAAGAGTCCCTGATTAATCCCTCAAATCTAGTCTTTTCTAGTTGTATTTTCTTCTCTGTTTCCTCCCACTCTCCTTCCAATCCTGGTTCAAACATGCGGACACCTTGCTTCCCACTTCCTGCTTCTCCTTCTTTTTCCCTCCTCCTCCTCTTTCCTCACTCACCTCCTTCTTTTCCTTCTCCCTCTTTTCATCTCCTGATCACTGAGGAAGTCAAGGTCCTTTTATCTTGTTCTCCAGGAAACTTGGCTGATCTTTACATTCAAACTGACCTGTGCATTGAGTTCCCTTACGAACTTCCTACTTGGCCAACTCATAGATGCCTCATAGAATCAACTCTTAATTCTTATTCATGGATTCACTTGCATTCCACTTTGGTATCCTGATATTTCTTCCCACTCTTCATTTGTTATCATTATTATCCCTTTCCCCCAAGACTTTCGGGTTCAAATTTGTCTTTCACGATAAGCTTCCTACCTATTAGCTCAGCTATTAAACAGAAACACTTCCAAAATATTTGATTCACCCAGATACCCCAGAGCTGTCCTTACTGTAGCAGAAATGAGGACCCTCAGACAGTATCAACCCCTCACCAGATTCCCCAAACTGAAAGACCTGTCAAAGATCAGGACTTACCTTCTCTCTTTGCATAATTGAGAGAAGGACATTGAGGCACAGGGAATATGAGTGTCACTAGAGCTCTACAAATGGTTGGGCATGTTGCACACTGTGAGGGTCTGCTAAGGGAGCAAATGGGAACTGGGGTTCAGCCTGTGTTCTACTTGCACCTGTGTTCTACTGTGCACTTGGTGTGGGCCTGTGTCTGCCCAGGGTAGGGGGAAAGTGGGGGACACCTGCTTTCTAATTTCCACACTGTGAGCTAGCAATGGCCTTGGATGTTATAGAGGCTGGAGTTTCCACACTGTAGTTCAGAGGCCTAGGGGCCTCTGCATATAAAGTGTGGGATCAGCATCATGGAGGCCAGCTTGTGGATGGTCATGGACCTGGGGAGTAGGGCTGTGTGCATGTGTGGAATGAGACCAAGGGACTCAGAAATTAATCCTGAGAAGCATAGAGTCCCAAGGGAACCAGCTGACTCCTGGTTGGATGGACAAGATACGGCAGAAAGGTTGGAATAGACAGGACAACAGGGATAAAAATCAGAAAGTCTTTACCTTATCAGAGTACTGCACTATGGAATAAATCATGTTCACTGGCTCCTCCTTGGTGGGGAGCACCTGTAAAACACCCATCTTCCCTCAGTGAGGGAGCCCAGGCAAAATCTTATGAGTCCCCCTTCTTACTTCTGCTTCTGCCCATCAGCCCTCCCTGGTTGCACTTTCACTAGGTGGCCTCCTCTCCAGCTTCAGCTCTGGTTCCATCCGGCTTTGGAGAAGATCAGGTTCAGGAGGGGGTGAGCATGGGACAGTTGGCAGCCATTGGGCAAAATCTTCAGGAGCCAAGAGGAGGGGTCAGACCGAGTCTTGCTTTGTCAGAATTTTAGCTTTCCATGGGCTCTATGGACCCAGCTGACCTATCAGTCCAAGCACAAGGCTGGATTGACCAGGCAGACCTCAGTTTCCCTTTCACTCCTTGGAGACTTTAGGAGAGCAGGCTGGTGGGGGCACAGAGAAAGGCAATACCATGTAGAAGCCTGGTTCAGGGTGGAGGTGAGGGAGGGACAGGCAGGTAAAAGGCAGGCGAGAGGGGAGGCTGTGGGACAAAGTGAATCAGCCTGAGGAAAGCAAGCTGTTGCTGCAGCCAGACCAAGAAGTCAAGTTCAAGGGGACCTGTCTCAGTTCTGTGCCCTTGAAACCCCCTTAGCAACTTGTTCACCTGCCAGTGGCCACATAATAGCTCTCACCTCACATCAGGAACTCCCCTGTTGTGGGTCCCCTATAGAAGGTGCTTTGCTCTTAGTCATGACTCTCATCTAACCTGGAGCCAGGCCCTCATGTGGAAGCATGAGGCTTCAACCCCAGGAGGCTGTCATGGGGTGACACTTGGTCACATTCTTGTCCTCATAGAAAGACTCATGGCATCATTTCCCTGACATGGTATTTCCTGGTTGGACCCTGCCTGGCTCTTGGCTGTGGCTGCTGCCCATGACTCCCTGTCCTGGGCAGGGGTGGTGTGTTGGAGACCCACGAGTAGCATCACCTCACCTTGGACTGGGGGATTTCATCATAGATCCTGGGCTCTGCTGTCTGGGTGTCTCTTGGAACTGTGATGTATGTGTATATTGTTTTTTTTGAGGCAGCATCTGTGTCACAAACAAACATAGAACAACAGTATGTGAAATACGGATGAATTTTTCGAGGTGATCTATTTTAATGTTCTCTTTTTCAGATGAAGAAATAAAACCCCAATAGGTTAAATGACTCCCATCCTCTTGAGATGGATGCTTGGACCCTTGACTGTCTTTCCCTTTTCTAGGGATGGCATGTGGTATGGGAGACACCTGGCTCAGGTTTCACCCAGAGCTCAGTGGGAATTCTTTTCTGTTCCAAAGTCCACATTAAGATAAAGAGATTCTCCCCAATCCCTGTGTGGGCACTGAAAGTAGCTTTTCCACCCAGGGTCTTACTTTGTGTCTCTGGCACTTAGCATCCACTGTCTTGCATGGCTAGTTTTCTTTTCACGTGAGGGTCTTAATTTTTCGACTAGAATGATTCTCTCTAGTTATACACTGTGTTGGCCTCTTCTGGTGCATACCTTTCTTTTACCACCTCAATGTTAGACCTGTAGTAGATGCTCCACAAATATTTGTTACTTGACTGATTCACAGAGTCAAAGATTTGTTAAGCTCTCTCCACATGCCAAGCTATGTATGAGGTCATGGAGCAGCAGACAAGAGAGATAAGTCCCTACTTTTAAGAATTCATGGGCATTCCTCCCAGTGTACTGCTTTTCTTTGCTCCTAACATGGAACATTTGAGGGTCAAGTTGAAAAGAGATAGCCAGAATTCGGGGCCTTCATATTCCAGGGCACCAACATAACCGCAGACAACAAGTCTGAGCTGAGTGATATTACAGGGATCCAGTGTTTCAGAGTTTAGTCCTGTCCCAGCCCCTGCCTCAGACCTGGTGAGTGAGCCGGACCCAGTGCTCTCTCTTATCTCATTTGCAGATGAAAAAATAGCCCTTATTCCTTCCCATGAGGCTGTGAGGGATTGGAGGCAGATGCCTCTTTGAGGAGCCCTGAACGTCACCTATGGCCTGAGCAGGTTGTGTGATTTCAACCCATCATGAGGCCATTTGAGTTACAGTTCGTGTCACAAACTCTTTTCCCCCAGAATGCCTCCTTCTGTACCAAGCCCAGGTTGGTCGATTGTAAGTACAGTATCTAACACTAACTGAGTACTTACGAGGTACCAGGCACTGGCCAAGTATTTTATATGTGTAATTCATTAAATCTGTTTAATAAGTATCTGCAGCACATCCTATTTTTATGCATATTTTACAACTGAGAAAACTGAGACAGTGATAAAATAACTGGTAGTTGATAAATGGTCAAGCTGGCACCTTCACCCCAGACTGCCTGCAAAGTACAAGCTTAGGCTTAACCACTCTGCTGTGAATGCATCTCTTCCATCATCCAGGGAAACTCGTGGCTGAGAACTTACCAGGGTTCTTACTGAAGGTCTTCAAGTAGGAACCTGAGGAATCAGACACAAAGGAGAGTCAGGAACATGGAATCAGATGTAGAGCCTCGCTACATACAGGCTTGTTATTATGATCGGTGGGAAAGCAAGATTTTGGGTGGACACGGAGTTAGGAGCAATAGGAGGGTATAATGATCTCCTAGGGCCCAAGATCAGGTTTTCTGAATTGAGAATGGTTACAATTACAGAATTATCCAGAGGGACCCAAAGGGATCTAGTGACAACCATGGAATATAAAATTAGTACATGTCCCTCAATGACATTTCAAAGGTCACAGTTTTGATGGAATTGGAAGTGACCTTGGATACCTAGTCCAAACCTCATTTCACATGTGAGAACACTGAGTCAGAGAGGTAAAGACATGTATCCTATGAAGCACAGCTTGTTAATGGCAGTGCTAAACTCGAACCCAAGTTCTGGGCCCACCACATCTTGGTGATCCCAGTAACATATTTTGAAGACCATTCAGGGTAATGTTATATAGTCCTCGGGACCATCTTTCTGGGAGATGGTTAAGTGGGGAGCTGGGGATTTTAGGAAGGCTAATTCCCTGGAACAAAGGACATTTCCACCCCATCTTGGATAAATGACTTCAGTCCCAGGAAGAAGGAAGAAGGAAGGTGCATTTCCACATTTTAACTTCTGAGAAAATCCTACCTTGTCCTCTTTTGTGCAAAAGGAACAAAATCACTGAAGGTAGAATGATTAGAAGCAGAGAGAGCACAGCCAGCCCACTCAGAAGCCCAGTGTGGCGAGTATGAAGGCCCATTGCGATGTCTGGAAATAGAAGATGTGGTGAGACTTGACTCTCAGGAAATAGGCCATAGAGGCTGGGCAAGCTTGTCCACATTCAGGGGCACTATCCATATTGAGTGTCCTCCAGGGGAGTGCCAAAGTGCTGAGGGAAACTGTACTTCCTGCTATTAAAGGTCAAGATCAGAAACTGAATTGGGGAGCTGAGCGGGGGCTGCCTCAGAACACCCTGAAATGGCCGGCATCACCCAGAAGCCTTTGGATTCTTTTCCAGGGCTTCTTGAGAAGAGAATTCCCCTGGGTCCAGCCCTGGCATAAGGGAGGCACCTTCCCCTGGAGAACTAGGGCCGATTCAAGCCTTGCAGCAGGCTAGAGTCATTTCTGAGACTCCAGGAGAGATGGACAGAGATGGTTACCTGCACAGAGCTGCTGGGCAGAGATGGAGTCAGAATTGTTGCTGACAGGGTTCCATGCTGTACACGTGTAAGTCAGCTCTTGGTTGTCAGGGGTCTGGAAGACTCGAAGGACATTGCCTTCTTCCCCCAGTGGACTCCAACTGTATGTCACATTCTTTTCTTCTTTCTCCACAGAGCATGTCAGTGTGACATTGCAGGTGCTATTCACAGATGTCATTAAACTCTGAGTAATTTTTGGCTTCCCAAGCCGACCTATGAGGAGAAAACACATGAGCCAGTGGTAAGCTGTAGCTGGTCTATACCAGCTTGTGGGAGCCAACTGTTAAATTTTCAGAAATTTTCATGATGTACGTTAAAAACTTACAATGAAATAAATTATATTAAAAACAAAGCTAATAATATTCAAAACATTACTTTCTAATTTTTTTGGACAATTTACTATAATCTATGCTCTAGAGGTTATTTACATCTATTGTATCTATCCCTTGTAATGATGTATCAATACAAAGTCTTCCCAGCTCTGCAGATCTTAAAATCAGCCAAAGTGGGAGTATTTACACCAAAGAAATTGGCATAAGCTGCAAACTAGGGCTTGATTTATTGCTTTCTTGATTGTCACACTAGACTTAAGAAAACAGTGGAGGAGAGGGTACTGAAGCAGCTTAAAGTAACAATGCATCCTGTCTGTAGCCATTATATTGTGAATAGCACACAAAAAATTGGAAATGTTCTTCCAGTATTTAAAAACCACTATCCAGTTCAGCAAAGAAGTTGCTCACATCATTGATGAACAAGTGAAGTTCCAATATATATGTCTTTGTTGAATCACTTTTTTCTTATTACTGAACTTAAATGAAAATATCAACCAATATATATGTTGGTTGCATTTATCCACTCCTCATGTTGACTCCTTCATCAGTTGCAAACCTATGTTGGCTAAGGATATAAATGCTCAACAAAAACCACTGAAAGTGGAGAGACCTTCAAGATGGAGGAGGATTAAGATGTGGAGGTCACCTTCCTCCCCACAAATACATCAGAAATACATCTACATGTGGAAAACCTCCTGCTGAACGTTGGCAGAAGACCTCAGACTTCCCAAAAGATATATGTATTTTTTTCCTTTTCCTCTTTTTGTGAGTGTGTATGTGTATGTTTCTTGGTGTGATTTTGTCTGTATAGCTTTGTCCTAGGGTTCTGTCTGTCTGGTTTCTTTCTTTCTTTTTTTTTTAGTATAGATTTTAGTGCTTGTTATCATTGGTGGATTTGTTTTTTGGTTTGGTTGCTCTCTTCTTTCTTTCTTTTTTTTTCTTTTTTTAAATTACTTTTTAAGTTTTTTCTATTGTTAATAATGATTTTTTATTTTAATAACTTTATTTTATTTTATTTTATTTCGTTCTTCCTTTTTTTTCTCCCTTTTTTTCTGAGCCATGTGGCTGACAGTGTCTTGGTGCTCTGGCTGGGTGTCAGGTCTGTGCCTCTGAGGTGGGAGAGCTGAGTTCAGGACATTGGTCCACCAGAGACCTCCCGGCTCCACGTAGTATCAAACGGCGAAGGCTCTCCCAGAGATCTCCATCTCAATGCTAAGACCCAGCTCCACTCAACAATGAGCAAGCTACAGTGCTGGACACCCTATGCCAAACAACTACCAAGACAGGAACACAACCCCACCCATTAGAAGAGAGACTGCCTAAAATCATAATAAGGTCACAGGCACCCAAAAACACACTTCCAGGTGTGGTTGTGCTCACCAAAAAGACAAGATCCAGCCTCATCAACCAGAACACAGGCACTAGTCCCCTCCACCAGGAAGCCTACACAACCCACTGAACCAACCTTAGCCACTGGGAACAGACACTATAAAAAGTGGGAACTACGAACCTGCAGCCTATGAAAAGGAGACCCCAAACACAGTAAGTGAAGCAAAATGAGAAGACAGAGAAACACACAGCAGATGAAAGAGCAAGGTAAAAACCCACCAGACCAAACAAATGAAGAGGAAATAGGAAGTCTACCTGAAAAAGAATTCAGAATTACGATAGTAAAGATGATCCAAAATCTTGGAAAAAGAATGGAGAAAATACAAGAAACGTTTAACAAGGACCTAGAAGAACTAAAGAGCAAACAAACAATGTTGAACAACACAATAAATGAAATTTAAAATTCTCTAGAAGGAATCAATAGCAGAATAACTGAGGCAGAAGAATGGATAAGTGACCTGGAAGGTAAAATAGTGGAAATAACTACTGTAGAGCAGAATAAAGAAAAAAGAAAGAAAAGACTTGAGGACAGTCTCAGAGACCTCTGGGACAACATTAAATGCACCAACATGCGAATTATAGGGGTCCCAGAAGAAGAAGAGAAAAAGAAAGGGACTGAGAAAATATTTGAAGAGCTTATAGTTGAAAAGTTCCCTAATACAGGAAAGGAAATAGTCAATCAAGTCCAGGAAGCACAGAGAGTCCCATACAGGTTAAATCCAAGGAGAAACATGCCACAACACATATTAATTAAACTATGAAAAATTAAATACAAAGAAAAAAATATTGCAAGCAACAAGGGAAAAACAACAAATAACATACAAGGGAATCTCCACAAGGTTAACAGCTGATCTTTCAGCAGAAACTCTGGAAGCCAGAAGGGAGTGGCAGGACATATTTAAAGTAATGAAAGGGAAAGACCTACAACCAAGATTACTCTACCCAGCAAGGATCTCATTCAGATTCAACAGAGAAATTTAAAGCTATACAGACAGGCAAAAGCTAAGAGAATACAGCACCACTGAACCAGCTTTACAACAAATGCTAAAGGAACTTCATTAGGCAGGAAACACAAGAGAAGGAAAAGACCTACCATAACAAACCCACAACAATTAAGAAACTGGTAACAAGAACATACATATGGATAATTACCTTAAATGTAAATGGATTCAATGCTCCAATCAAAAGACATAGACTGGCTGAATGGATACAAAAACAAGACCCTTATATATGCTGTCTACAAGAGACCCACTTCAGACATAGGGACACATACACATTGAAAGTGAGGGGATGGAAAGATATTCCATGCAAATGGATATCAAAAGAAAGCTGGAGTAGCAATTCTCATATCAGACAAAATAGACTTTAAAACAAAGACTATTACAAGAGACAAAGAAGGACACTACATAATGATCAAGGGATCAATCCAAGAAGATGATATAACAATTGTAAATATTTATGTACCCAACAGAGGTACACCTCAATATATAAGGCAACTGCTAACAGCCATAAAAGGGGAAATCGACAGTAACACAGTCATAGGAGGGGACTTTAACACCCCACTTTCACCAATGGACCGATCATCCAAAATGAAAATAAAAAAGGAAACACAAGTTTTAAATGATACATTAAACAAGATGGACTTAATTGATATTTATAGGACATGCCATCCCAAAACAGCAGAGTACACTTTCTTCTCAAGTGCTCAGGGAACATCCTCCAGGATAGACCATATCTTGGGTCACAAATCAAGCCTTGGTAAATTTAAGAAAATTGAAATCATATCAAGTGTCTTTTCCGACCACAACACTATGAGACTAGATATCAATTACAAGAAACAATCTGTAAAAAATACAAACACATGGAGGCTAAACAATACACTACTTAATAAACAAGAGATCACTGAAGAAATCAAAGAGGAAATCAAAAAATACTTAGAAACAAATGACAATGAAAACACGATAACCCAAAACATATGGGATGCAGCAAAAGCAGTTTTAAGAGGGAAGTTTATAGCAATACAATCCTACCTCAAGAAACAAGAAACATCTCAAATAAACAACCTAACCTTACACCTACAGCAATTAGAGAAAGAAGAACAAAAAAAAACCCCAAAGTTAGCAGAAGGAAAGAAATCATAAAGATCAGATCAGAAATAAATGAAAAAGAAATGAGGGAAACAATAGCAAAGATCAATAAAACTAAAAGCTGGTCCTTTGAGAAGATAAACAAAATTGATAAACCATTAGCCAGACTCATCAAGAAAAAAAGGAAGAAGACTCAAATCAATAGAATTAGAAATGAAAAAGAAGTAATAACTGACACTGCAGAAATACAAAGGATCATTAGAGATTACTACAAGCAACTATATGCCAATAAAATGGACAACCTGGAAGGGACAAATTCTTAGAAAAGCACAACCTTCCGAGACTGATCCAAGAAGAAGTAGAAAATATAAACAAACGAATCACAAGCACTGAAATTGAGACTGTGATTAAAAATCTTGCAACAAACAAAAGCCCAGGACCAGATGGCTTCACAGGCCACTTCTATCAAACATTTAGAGAAGAGCTAACACCTATCCTTCTCAAACTCTTCCAAAATATAGCAGAAGAAGGAACACTGCTGAACTCCTTTTACAAGGTCACCACCACCCTGATACCAAAACCAGACAAAGATGTCACAAAGAAAGAAAACTACAGGCCAATATCACTGATGAACACAGATGCAAAAATCCTCAACAAAATACTAGCAAACAGAATCCAACAGCACATTAAAAGGATCATACACCATGATCAAGCGGTGTTTATCCCAGGAATGCAAGGATTCTTCAGTATATGCAAATCAATCAATGTGATAAACCATATTAACAAATAGAAGGAGAAAAACCATATGATCATTTCAATAGATGTAGAAAAAGCTTCTGACAAAATTCAACACCCATTTATGATAAAAACCCTCCAGAAAGTAGGCATGGAGGGAACTTACCTCAACATAATAAAGGCCATATATGACAAACCCACAGCCAACATAGTTCTCAATGGTGGAAAACTGAAACCGTTTCCTCTAAGAGTGGGAATAAGACAAGGTTGTCCACTCTCACCACTATTATTTAACATAGTTTTGGAAGTTTTAGCCACAGCAATCAGAGAAGAAAAAGAAATAAAAGAAATTCAAATTGGAAAAGAAGAGTAAAGCTGTCACTGTTTGCAGATGACATGATACTATACATAGAGAATCCTAAAGAGGTCACCAGAAAACTACTAGAGCTAATCAATGAATTTGGTAAAGTGGCAGGATACAAAATTAATGCACAGAAATCTCTTGCATTCCTATACACTAATGATGAAAAATCTGAAAGAGAAATTAAGGAGACGCTCACATTTACCGTTGCAAAAATAAGAATAAAATACCTAGGAATAAACCTACATAAGGAGACAAAAGACCTGTATGCAGAAAACTATAAGACACTGATGAAAGAAATTAAAGATGATACAAATAGATGGAGAGATATACCATGTTCTTGGATTGGAAGAATCAACATTGTGAAAATGACTATACTACCCAAAGCAATCTACAGATTCAATGCAATCCCTATCAAATTACCTATGGCATTTTTCACAGAACTAGAAAAAAAAATTTCACAATATGTACTGAAACACAAAAGACCCGAATAGCCAAAGCAATCTTCAGAAAAGAAAAACGGACCTGGAGGAATCAGGCGCCCAGACTTCAGCCTATACTACAAAGCTACAGTAATTAAGACAGTATGGTACTCACACAGAAACAGAAATATAGATGAATGGAACAGGATAGCAAGTCCAGAGATAAACCCACGCACATATGGTCACCTTATCTTTGACAAAGGAGGCAAGAATATACAATAGAGAAAAGACAGCCTCTTCAATAAGTGGTGCTGGGAAAACTGGGCAGCTACATGTAAAAGAATGAAATTAGAACACTCCCTAACACCATACACAAAAATAAACTCAAAATAGATTAAAGATCTAAATGTAAGGAGAGACATTATAAAACTTTAGAGGAAAACATAGGCGGAACACTCTATGACATAAATCACAGCAAGGTCCTTCTGACCCACCTCCTAGAGAAATGGAAATAAAAACAAAAATAAACTATTGGGACCTAATGAAACTTAAAAGATTTTGAACAGCAAAGGAAACTATTAAGACGAAAAGAGAACGCTCAGAATGGGAGAAAATATTTGCAAATGAAGCAACTGACAAAGGATTAACCTCCAAAATTTATAAGCAGCTCATGCAACTCAATATCAAAATAACAAACAACCCAATCCAAAAATGGGTAGAAGACCTAAATAGACATTTCTCCAAAGAAGATATACAGATCACCAACAAACACATGAAAGAATGCTCAACATCACTAATCATTAGAGGAATGCAAATCAAAACTACAATGAGGTATCACCTCACTCCAGTCAGAATGGCCATCATCAAAAAAATCTACAAACAGTAAATGCTGGAGAGGGTGTGGAGAAAAGGGAACACTCTTGCACTGTTGGTGGGAATGTAAATTCATACAGCCACTATGGAGAACAGTATGGAGGTTCCTCAAAAAAATAAAAATAGGACTACCATACAACCCAGCAATCCCACTGCTGAGCATATTCCCTGAGAAAACCAAAATTCCAAAAGAGTCAGGTACCGCAATGTTCATTGCAGCTCTATTTGCAATAGCCAGGACATGGAAGCAACCTAAGTGTCCATTGACAGATGAATGGATAAAGAAGATGTGGCACATATATACAATGGAATATTACTCAGCCATAAAAAGAAACGAAATTGAGTTATCTGTAGTGAGGTGGATGGACCTAGAGTCTGTCATACAGAGTGAAGTAAGCCAGAAAGAGAAAAACAAATACCGTATGCTAACACATATATATGGAATTTTAAAAATAAATAATAAATAAATGGTTCTTAAGGAATAAAGGCTCAGATGTAGAGAATGGACTTGAGGATACAGGGAGGGGGAAGGGTAAGCTTGGGATGAAGTGAGAGAGTGGCATGGACATATATACACTAGCAAATGTAAAATAGATAGCTAGTGGGAAGCAGCCACATAACACAGGGAGATCAGCTCGGTGCTCTGTGACCACCTAGAGGGGTGGGTTAGGGAAGGTGGGAGAGAGTCACAAGAGGGAGGAGATATGGGGATGTATGTATATGTATAGCTGATTCACTTTGTTATAAAGCAGAAACTAACACACCATTGTGAAGCAATTATACTCCAATAAAGATGTTCAAAAAGAAAAAAGAAAAAGTTCATTTTAAAAAATGTTTTTACTAAAGCAATGAAAAAGTAAATGATAAAAGTTGTAGGTAGTAAAGGGTTACCAAAAAACCAGTTATATATAAGTTGAGGCAATAGCTAGATCTGGAGCTGGCAGAAGGAAAGGAAAAACCTTTTACCAGGAGATAAGAAAAGGACCACTTTCAGAGCTGATAAGTTTAGTTCATTCTTGTCAAAACCGCTGCAATGTGGTTTGCTCCTCCCACCATTGCCATATGAGGGAGGAAATAGAGGAAGGAACTGGCACATAACTTTCTAATTAATGTGGAGTCTGTAAAGGCAATAAATTCAGCACTGTAAATATAGGAACCATTTGTCTGTACCTGTGAGGGAGTAGAACATGGGAACTAAGAGCTGTAAAGTCTTTGATTCCAACCTAACCAGATACTCTGGTCCTAAGAGTCTCTTAGAGGGAACCATTCCAGATCAGAATTAGTGACAACTTGCCAAAGAACTTCTAAACAAGTTTGGAGTAAAGACCTTGATTAGCTATAACAGTGATAGATACAGATATGTATAGTGAAAAAGGAACCAAATGGTGTGTGTGTGTTTCTGTAGAAACTTGATTTACAACAGTGTTTAAGTCTCTGCTTGTTGTTCACTTATTTTTAGAAAGACTTTTTTTTTGTGGGTGTCAAGGTGGGGGATAGTGGTGAAGAATAGGATTCCATCTCATTTTTCTCTGCAGGAACACAGATGTTACCTACACAAAGCTGATGGGCAGAGAAGGTCAGGGTTGTGGCTGACAGGCCTTCATCCTCCCAAGTCAAAGTGTGGAGAAGCCATTGGAGACCAGGTTCAGAATCCAGGCTCCACTGTTCTCTAACTATGGAATGGTGGAGAAGGTATCCATCTGCACTGAGCTTTGGTTTCCTCAATTATAACATGGGGACAACAATTTTCTCTAGCTAGGGTGCTTGTGAGGATTAGATGAGCTATTATATATAAAGACCACTCTACTATCCATCTACCATCTATCTATCTATCTATCTATCTATCTATCTATCTATCTATCTATCTATCTACCTATCTATCTATCCAACATCAATCTGTCTATGCTTATATGTACTTTAATTTTCTACTGAAGAAGCAAAATAAACTGGCAATAGTGACTGCCTCTGAAAAGGAAAAGTTGCATTTCACTGTATTATCTTTTGCTCTGTTTGTGCATATATTGCCTAAATATGTATAATCTTTATGTATTTTTAAAAATTAGGTGGTAGAATGCCATACAAATAGATAGTGTTCATTAAATGTCAGTTTCTTTCTCTTTATCTTCTCAGCTAACTACCCAAAAAGTGCAGATTTTGTTGTATGGGCTTTCTCTAAGATTTTACAGTAGTCTGCCCTAATTGCAGATGATATAGCACCCCCTAAAGACTGAGTGGATAAAACTAAACATATAAAGGGATGAAAACAAACATCATAAAATTGAATGCCCTCTTTATTTTCTCAGCCTTAGTTCTTGAATGAGTCAGATATTTTCTGAAGTGTCCACACTTGGGTACGGTTCTTTGACTCTGTCGCTCATGCCCAGTTCAGAGCCTTCTTCATCTAGGAAGTTCTTCCTAACTAGAATCTAAAAAGGGGACAAGGGTTAAAAAATTAATAACAACAGCTGGTTATTGAGCATCTACTTTAAGGCTTGCACTGTACTAGGAGCTCAACTAACACTATCTCAATTAATCCCATCTATTACAATCTACATTCTATAGATAAGGAAATTTAGTCCCAGACAAGGTAAACAACTTGCCCAAGGTCACACAGTTGGCAAGCGTTCTAATTCTAACATTAATGTTCTTTACAGTATGCGTCCTATCCAGATGCAACCCGATTGAATTATGCTATACTAATTGAGCACTTACAATTGCCAGGCACTGTATTAGGACCTGGGACTATTATGATTAATTCATTTTTCCATTCAACAAATACTTCTGCAGCACCCACTATGTGCCCGGCAAGGTAGGAGCTGGGGACATGAAGTGTATCATATACCAGTCTCTGCCTTTATGGAGCTTGAACTTTAGTGGATTAACTATATACCTGAATTGTATCTATTAGTCGCATTTCTGTGTTTTCCTGCTGTGGGGCAGATGGACAGTAAATTCCTTGAGACATGGCTCAAATTTCTCTATGCTAGAAATTAGTGCTGAAATAAAATGTTAATCATTTACGTAATTTAAATTGTTCTAATAGCCACATTAAAAATAGTGAAAATAGGGGCTTCTCTGGTGGCGCAGTGGTTGAGAATCTGCCTGCCAATGCAGGGGACACGGGTTCGAGCCCTGGTCTGGGAAGATCCCACATGCCACGGAGCAACTGGGCCCGTGAGCCACAATTACTGAGCCTGCGCATCTGGAGCCTGTGCTCCGCAACAAGACAGGCCGCGATAGTGAGAGGCCCGCGCACCGCGATGAAGAGTGGCCCCCACTTGCCACAACTAGAGAAAGCCCTCGCACAGAAACGAAGACCCAACACAGCCAAAAATAAATAAATAAATAAATTTTAAAAATTAAAATAATAATAAAAAAAATAGTGAAAATAAACAGGTGATGTAATAATGTATTTTATTTAACTCAATAGATCCAAAATGTTATCTTAACCTGGAACCAATATAAATTGATTAATGAGATATTTTATGGGTTTCTTTATGGATGCTAAGACTTTGAAATCTAGTGTGTATTTTACACTTAGAGCACATTTCAATTTGTACTTACCCCATTTCATATACTTACTAGCTACATGTAGCTACTGACTACCATATTGGACAGGGCAGTTCTAGATTAGCACTTCTCAAACTTCAGCACACACAGGAATAGTCCAGAGAGAATGTTAAAACACAGATTCCTGGGCTTCACCACCAATGGTAAGGATTGTGGCCTGAGAATTTGCATTTCCAATAAGTTCCCAGGTGATGCTGACGCTGCCAGCACACAGACCACGCTTTGAGTAACACTGCGTAACACACCACACACATCTCCTAGTGAATTGCGGCAATTTTAGTGACAATAACAGTACTAATATTTTACCTTTTAAAAGCATTTTGCGTTAGCTACTGGAGAAATTAAAATTAAAAACCAAAATGAACTATACTACTCACTCATCAGAATGACCAAAATAAAATACAGTGACAACACTAAATGCTGTGAGGATGTGGAGATACTGATCATTCGTACATTTTTGGTGGGAATGCAAAATAATTTGGCAATCCTTTTAACACTAAAAATGACTCTTAAAAGTTCTGGAGAGAGCTATCAAGCCATGAAAAGATACGAAGATAACTTAAATGTATATTACTAAGTGGAAGAAGCCAACCTGAAAGGGTTACATACTGTGTGATTCCAACTACATGACATTCTGAAAAAGACAAAACCATGGCGACAGTAAGATCAGTGGTTGCCAGGGCTTGGGGGGAGAGATGAATAAGCAGAACACAGAGGGATTTTAGGGCAGTGAAACTATTCTGAATGATACTGTCATGGTGGATAAATGTCATTATATATTTGTCATTACCCATAGAATGTATAACACCAAGAGTGAAACCTAATGTAAACTGTGGACTTTGGTTGCTAATGATGTATCAATGTACATTATTAATTGTAATAAATGTATCACTCTGGTGGGGGATGTAGATAATGTAGGAGGCTATGTATGTCATAGGTGGCAGGGTGCATATGGGAACTCCCGTACTTTTTACTAAACTTTTGTATGAACCTTGAACTGCTCTAAAAAATAGAATCTATCTAAAAGAGGAAAAAAATTTCTGGAGTTGAAGGGTGGTGATGATTGCACAATAATGTAAACGTACTTAATGCCACTGAATGTTACACTTAAAAATGAATAACATGGGCTTCCCTGGTGGCGCAGTGGTTGAGAGTCTGCCTGCCATTGCAGGGGATGCGGGTTCGAGCCCTCGTCTGGGAAGATCCCACATGCCGCAGAGCGACTAGGCCCGTGAGCCACAACTACTGAACCTGCGCGTCTGTAGCCTGTGCTCCGCAACAAGAGAGGCCGCGACAGTGAGAGGCCCGCGCACCGCGATGAAGAGTGGCCCCCGCTCGCCGCAACTAGAGAAAGCCCTCGCACAGAAACGAAAACCCAACACAGCCAAAAATAAATAAATAAATTTATTAAAAAAAAAAATGAAGAACATGTTAAATGTTATGTATATTTTATCACAATAAACCATTTAAAGAAAGAAAAATGGATTTACCATATGATTTCATTCTTGGACATTTATCTTAAAGAAACAAAAACTTATTTCATGCAGAAACTTGTACACAAATATTCATAGCAGCTTTATTTGTAATAACACCCAAACTAGAAACAACTAATATATCCCTCAATAGGTGAGTGGTTAAACAAAGTAGTACATCTGTACCATGAAATACTATCCAACAATAAAAAATATATAACCTATTGATTCTTGCAATAATTAGGACGGCTCAAAGAAATTATGCTGAATGAAAAAAGCCAATCTCAAAAGCTTGCATACTGCATGATTCTATCTATGTAACATTTGTGAAGTAACATAATTTTAGATATGAAGAATGGATTAATGTCTTCCAGGAGTTTGGGAGGGGAAAGGGGGTGGCAATGAGTGACTATAAAGGGATGAAGAAATCTTGTGACATCGGTACAGTTAAGTATCTTGATTATGGTAGTGTTTACATAAAGCTATTTATGTGAATAAATTGTACAGAGCTACACACATACACATAAATAAGTGCCTATATAACTGGTGAAATCTATTCAATAAATAAGCTCTACAGATTGTACCAATGTCGATTTCCTGGTTTTGATATTGTACTCTAGTTATGTAAGATGTTACCATTGGGAGAGGTGGAGGTGAAATGCACACAGGCCCTCCCTATACATTTCTTTACACCTTTCTATGCATCTATAATTATTTCAAAATAAAAAGGGTTTTAAAAAGTACTTTGCATACACTATCTTACTTGATCTTCACAATAACTATGGGAAGTAAATAGTATGATTATTTACATTTTATAGAAAAGAGAAACAAGGTCCACAGGAAGAGTACATAGCTAAAAGCAAGCAAAGCCACATCCTCTTATGTACTGATATATTTATGTAAGTATTTATAAGTATAAAAAGATTTAGGGAACCCAGCTGTCAGAAATAAAAGTGTTCTTTAGGCAGCAAATTGCAAAGTAAAAATAAAAAAAAAAGCCCTCTGTCTTCCCACAACTTACGATAGACTTGAAGATTGTAGCACCTGGTGGTGGTGGTGATCATTTCAGAGGTCTTTACATTTATGTCGGCTTTGTAGATCCCCGAGTCTTCCATCCTCAGATTTCTGAGCTCCAGGTTATAGTTCTGACCTGAGACATTTATTCGTTCATGGTAATTTTGGTGGGTTATGGAAATTGTTGGTGCTGCTCCTGAGTTTCCTGGTGTTACAAAAGCGACAGATGTTTTGGAATTCCAAGAAATGCTGATAACTTTCTGTGATTGCTGGATATTTAAGGGGAAAGTAACTGACTCCCCCAGAATCCCATTCACCATGAAGATGTCTGTGTCACTTCCAGCTGCTTCCAGACCTGAGGACATAAATAGAAAATCATAACCATTTGACTATTGCACCTTTTAGAATTCCCTGTTTCCCCAGTCTTGAATCTCCCCAAGGAGCAGCTCATCCAGTTTCTTGATGATATCTTCTTTTTGGTGGGGGGATATTCTGCTTTAAATATATTTAATATGATGGCTAAATATTCTAAAAGATTCTCTTTCAAAAACTAAGTTTCCCAGTGAATTTTAAGGGATCCATTTCATTAAAATTTATTTATCTAGACGTATAGACTCTGAGAGCTAGATGGAATTTGAGAGATGAAGGCCATAAACTTCCATGAGGTCTGAGATATTAAATGTTCTTTCTTTCCCAAGATCATATTGGCAAGTGGTCAAAGAGCTGGGACAAGAGCCTACGATGGCTGCTGTGGTCTGTGCAAATAAAGAGCTACATGTATGCCTCTATTCCTAGAAGATACAGGCAGAGAGTGCTTTAGAGGCTCTGGAGTAAATATTCCCCAAACTGGTGATTTTGGGGGGTCTTTTTTGTTCATTGCTATATCCCCAGTCTTTAGATGAGTACTTGACACATAGTGGGTGCTTAGTAAATATTTGTGGAATGAATTAATAAATGGAATTAACTTATGTGTTGCCTAGGATCTTTTGGAGCAACTTCTGAAGTAAGCAAAGTTTGTTTATTCATTTATACTTTTATGAATGAATGAATGTATTTATTCAAGGTCAGCTTTGTTCCAGATACTATGGCAGGTATTTATTAATTTAATTATAATACAAAAGTTTGTTGAGCATCTACTCCTTAAAGCATGATGTAAGGAGATGGGGGTACAATGGTGAGTAAAAATAGGCATAGGTCCTGCTCTCTGGAACTTAACAGTTAAAGGAAGAGAACAGGTTTGATTGGCTAAGTGCAAATGGTATTAAGTGTTATGGTACTTTGAGAGAGAATAAGAAGGGGACTTGATTTGTTCTGGGAATCCAGGAATACTTTTGGGTAAAAGCTGAAGGATGAATGCTTTTAAAATCTAACATGGAAAAAAATGAAATGTTTATTTTTTTCTCTTCTCCTCCATTACCTTATGAAGATAAATTGATTTAATACATAGTTTGTAAAATGAAAGGCAATATAATTATAAGGTGTTTTTTCTCCTCTTCCTTCTATTCTTTCATCACTTTGTTATTCTCACTGAGCTATATAGTGTGAAATAGTGTGTTAAGGCAGAATGTGTGATATTCAAAATGTTTAATAACCAGTAAGTACAGTCCCTGACCAATCAAGTAGGGCTTCAGCCATAAAGAGTAACAGGGCCATTCTGATGAGTACTGGCTACATGTAAGCCCCAAAGAGCAGAACAAAAGTTTCCCATGTAAGTGAATTCAGATGGACCCTAAAGTTTATCCAGGCTTGGCATAAAGAGGGCAAGAATAGGGCTTCCCTGGTGGCACAGTGGTTAGGAATCTGCCTGCCAATGCAGGGGACACAGGTCCGAGCCCTGGTCCGGGAAGATCCCACATGCCATGGAGCAACTAAGCCCGTGTGCCACAACTACTGAGCCCATGTACCACAACTACAGAAGCCCACGTTCCTAGAGCCCGTGCTCCACAACAAAGAGAAGCCACCACAATGAGAAGCCTGCGCACCACAACGAAGTGTAGCCCCTGCTCGCCACAACTAGAGAAAGCCCGTGCACAGCAATGAAGACCCAACACAGCCAAAAATAAAATTAATTAATTAAAAAAAGAAAAGAGGGCAAGAATAAAGGTCATTGAGAATACAAGTCATTTTGAAGTGTCAGAAAAGCAAAGATATTTCTTGTTTTTTTTTTTTTTTTAAAGATTTATTTATTTTATTGATTGATTGATTGCTATGTTGGGTCTTCGTTTCTGCGCTAGGGCTCTCTCCAGTTGCGGCAAGCGGGGGCCACTCTTCATCGCGGCGCGCGGTCCTCTCACCATCGTGGCCTCTCCCGTTGCGGAGCACAGGCTCCAGACGCGCAAGCCCAGCAGCTGTGGCCCACGGGCCCAGCCGCTCCGCGGCACGCGGGATCCCCCCAGACCAGGGCCCGAACCCGCGTCCTCCGCACTGGCAGGCAGACTCCCAACCACTGCACCACCAGGGAAGCCCCGCAAAGATATTTCTTAACCTGATGGTGCTGTCTCACTATGGCCACCCCCACGCTTCAGCACAGTAACTCCTTAATGAGCCAGGGACTGCTAATATAAACCTCTTTCCTTTCAGAACATCCAAGATTTTCCCTTAGGAGGAATATCCCAGGCAAGGACTGGTGACTTAGTTGGGGTGGGCTAAGTACAGAATGAGACGTAACAGGGCCCTGAGGGAAAGAGCGACACAAATGATCCCTATCTACAAACATTTATTAAGTGCTAATTAAGTGCCAGATGCTGTGTTAGGGACTCAGGGATGAATAGAACATGGTGGCAGCCCTGAGGATCTCACAGCCCAGAGAATAAGACACATGAGCATTCAAGTGAACAATAATGCAATATGATGAGTACTAAATGGTAAAAGCAAAAGGAACAAACCACTGGGGCAACAGGAGAGACTAAGCTTGCCTTCGGTGACAGGAGTCAGAGTTTATTAAAATCCATTCCTTGAACATTAATTCTCCCCAGAAAAACTCTTCTGCTGGGCTGACAAGGTCGGGTAGAGGGCCACTTAGAGTGTCCCAGCCTGAATTCTTGGATGTCCCAAACATGGACATGTGACCTGTGCAGTTGTATAGAGCCTTGAGCTCAGAAGGACCTGAACTTGATTTAATGCTGCCATGTCACTTTGAACTTCTTAATATTATTTGAACAAGGGACGCCATATTTTCATGTTCTACTGGGTTCCACAAATTATATGGTTGGTCCTGGTGCCAGATCTCCCACGTCTCATAAGGCTTTTTTTTTTTTTAGTCAGGTCCTTGTGCCTAATTTCCATTCTGCTCTTTGGATTCAGGTTCAGTGTGAGAAGATGGAAAGGGTGTGGGTTCCATAGACTCATAATTCTCTTATCAAACCCCAGGAAGTGGTGGGAAGTTTGCTAAGACTGAGGCCTTCTTAATAGGAGCATAGTTGTGAGGTCACAAAATGATTGTTGTGTGGTGTTGTTTTTGAAGTATGTCTTGTCTTCTGCAGCAAGTCATTCAGGAAGCGATGCTGGGGCATCAAAGGATAAGACAGTGGGGGTGGCAGATACGCTAAGCTAGCGGAAGCCCTGCTGCTATTTTGTGCTGTGGTGCTGGGGGTGAGATTCCTGGGCTTGCTGAGAAAAGGTGTAGGGCTTGCACAAGCGTAATATGTGCCTTTGGACATTCCATCTGAGGTCTGAGGCAGCTGCAAAACCATAGCATGCAGCGGAAAGATAAGGAGGCTGAAGACATAGGTGCTAGTACTTCTACTTATGAGCTGGGCAAAGACTTTTCTGAGTCTCAGTATTTTCATCCACAGAATGGAAATAATAACTATAAAAATTGCCTATCTAATTAGTGATCAGAAAATCATAAGAGTAGAAACTCTGGTAACCATCAAGCCAAAATAAATGTTAGTAATGATTCTCATTCTCATTCTTACCTTAACAATTAGGACATGCCCTTTAGGGCTTCCCTAGTCTATCTCTATGATGGCCTTCATGACACCAGGGCCATACTGAAGAATGTATGAAGAGCCATTATTAAGGGCTAATTCAAGTAAAGCACAGAGGGATAGAGTTTTCAGCACCATTCCACTTGGTGGCCTTTATTCTTCTCTTAAAGATTTCAGTCTTTAAAAAAAAGAATCTCCATATCAACCAACCCTAATATTTATTTTTCTAGGTGCTGAGGGGACTCAAACATTATATTAGTGTGGGAGGAGACCTTAAGAAATCTCAACTTCAGAGAGAATTTGTGGCACAAAAATGTCTTAAGGACTTACTATGAAATGCAGTATGCAAGTCTATGACCAAGACAAGTTCTCTGTCTTTTTCAGAAATTTCATATATGCTTAGGGAAATAAGACACACACACAGACACACATAACTCTCCTTTACAATATGAAGTGGTAAATGGTAAATTTAAGCAAATGGTAGAGACAATAATTGCAGTAGTATTTCAAGGAAGGGAGAGATCACTCTGATCTGCAGTGGTTAGAGAAAACTTCTTGGAAGAAATAGAATTTGAGGAGGACCTTGAAGAGTGAATAGAATTTTATTGGATAGAAAGGGAAAGGATGGGTGTCTTGGGTCTTCAGGTTCTGAATAAAAGTTTAGAAACAGGAGAATGTGTGATATAGGTTGAATAAGTATAGATTTGCATAACAGAATAGAGAGCAATAAGGCTGGAGATATAAATTGTTTAGACTTGGGACAGCCCTGAGTTTGAAGTCTACACCACAGACAGAGGAGAGCTATTAAAGTTTTTGAGAATAAAGATTAAATGATGTTTTAGGGTCATAGTAATATGGTAATAACACATAGGAAGAATAAGAGGAAAGAGAAGCTGGGCTTAAGAAACCATTTCATATGCTATTGTAGCCATCTGGGCATGAATCGGGGGATGATAATGAGACTGGAAAGGAAGGGTGGAATTTGAGAGAGAGCACAAATAAAGGCAAGGAATAAGGAGGCATGTCACAGAATTCAACAATATATTTTGAGTGTCTACTTCATGTCAGTGGAAAACTAGTAGCTACTGGAAATTGATTAAGTTTATGCTTGAAAGAAGTCAAAAGGAGAAGACAAGTATAGTGTCAGAAATATTGAATGTGAGATGATGGTGGACCATCTAAATAAGGAGTTAGAAGGATGGCAGATAACAAAAGTTAATGGATTCAAAGTATTGTTTGGGGGGCTGTGACAGAATCTGCTAGTTGTTTTCCAATATTTGTTTTCATCTCCATTCTTAGTAACACATATATATGGAATCTAAAAAAAAAAAAAAGGTCATGAAGAACCTAGGGGCAGGACGGGAATAAAGATGCAGACCTACTAGGGAATGGACTTGAGGACACGGGGAGGGGTAAGGGTAAGCTGGGACAAAGTGAGAGAGTGGCATGGACATATATACACTAACAAATGTAAAACTGATAGCTAGTGGGAAGCAGCCGCATAGCACAGGGAGATCAGCTCGGTGCTTTGTGACCACCTAGAGGGGTGGGATAGGGAGGGTGGGAGGGAGGGAGATGCAAGAGGGAAGAGATATGGTGATATATGTATATGTATGGCTGATTCACTTTGTTATAAAGCAGAAACTAACACACCAATGTAAAGCAATTATACTCCAATAAAGATGTTAAAAAAAAAAAAAAAGACTATATTGCCCAGCCTTCTGCTAGCTCAGTTTGGTCATGTGACTAAGTTCAGGTCCATAGGATGAAAGTGAAAATATTGTATCAACTTTTGTGTCTTTAAGAAGAGGATGCTTTGTTTTCTTCATCTCTTCCTTGACTCTTGCAGGCTGGAATTCCATGACAACTGGATCTTGGACATTTTGGATCAAGAAGAGGAAGCCAAGTACTGAGAACTGTGGAGCAGGAAGACTGAAAAAGTGTGGATTCCTGATGACCTTTTGAACTATTCTACCAACTGAACTGCCAACTCCAGACATTTTACATGAGCAAGAAATGAACTTTTTTCTTCTTTAAGGAATTCTTTTTTTTTTTTTTTGAGTCTCTGTCATTTGCCATCAAACTGAAATTCAAGTGTTTAGGAATCATCTATGGAGAGGAGATGACTGAAGAAGAGGGTCACTCAGGAAGAGTTGGCTGAAGTCCAAGGCTGAGCCTTGTGAACAGTGCTCACAGTTCTAAAAGAGACACTATCAAAAGAAACTGAATAGACCAAGTGGTAGGAGTGGCAAGAGAGGCACCAATAGTGGACAATATCATGAAATCCAGGAGGACAAAAAATCTCAAGAAGGGGGCTGTAACTGATGTCTAATGATTCAGAGTCTTCAAGTAAGATAAACTGAAAATGATCCCTAGATTTGTCCATTAGGAGGTTATTGATGGCCCTTGAGAATGTAGTGCAAGTTAAGATGATTCATATGGAGGCCAGAGTACAGAGGATTGAGGATAGAATATGCGGTAAAGAAGTGGAAAAGCTTGATAGTGAAAGAAATGTTATAAGATAGAATAATAGCTAGAGGGTCAAGCAAAATTAATTTATTTGATTTTGTTTTAAAATAGAAGGTATTGGTGGGGGAAGTGTGGTAGGGAGGGAGAGAAGATAGAGATTTCCCTGATCATGTCTGCTCTAGGTTACATGCTCCTACTCATGGAGTTCGGTGTTTCTCTCTGATAGTACTTGCCACACTGGCTGGTAGTCATGAATCCATGTGTCTGTTTCTGGACACTGTGAATCACTTGAATCCAGGGACCTTGCCTTCAAATCCCAAGCACCTAGCACAGTGCAGGATACACAGGCCACTAATGCTTGTGTGGAACAAAAGATGGAATGGAAATGGTGGGCAGAGAAAGGTATAGGTTTTCAATCAGAGGAGGGTAATGCCTTCATCTGAAGTGGAAGAAAAAAAGGAAAGGATGAGTGAAAGCATACGGGTATTTTGAGGTCTTGTTGGGAGTAGTGATAGAAGAAAGGCTGCTTTGTGAGGTGGAGGCAACATAGGTTTGAGCCAGATGGACCTGTGTTCAAGTTCAATCCCTGACATTTACTGAGGCCCTTATATTACATAACTACAAGATAGCATATAATAATGCCTGCCTCATGGAATTGTTGTGAGGGCACACAGAAGGTGCTTAATACGTAGTGGACATTTTGGAGTAGAGAAGATAAAATAGTAGACAGTCATGGTTGATGGCCTTCATCTCTTCAGTAATGTAGGAGATAAGAAGAGGCAAGAGTGGGACTAGTTAGGAAGTATAAAGGTTAGGGACACACGTTTTGAAACTAGGTATATTTGAACCTACATATGTTATCTTGAGAAAATTATTGAAATTCTCTGATCCTCAGGTTCCTCACGTTTAAAATGTGGATAATTATTCAACGCAATTATAAAGATAGAGCACTTAGCACAATGCCTGGCACATAAAAATGGTAGTTGCTATTATTATTTTGATGAATGTAAAAATTTTGAGGAAATGCTGCTCCAGGGAACACCTCAGGGAGTTAACAAGAGATTGATTAAGCGGATGAAGGTACTGCTGAGCAGGCTTGGAAGCCTAACGAAGAAGAGATGATGCACATTTATAACATTTCCCACTGTTTGTGATTTCCTGACTCCCATAGCCAGACCACAACAGGGGTGGGTAGGAGAAAGGCATTACTTCTAGAGGAGAAGCAAAGGCAAGAAAAGGCTGGAACCCTGGGATGTGGGCTTGGATGGGAAAATATGTTCACTGTGACCCCTAGGTAGCTATGGTGAAGAGGGGACCAGAGGGGCAGGATGACACCAGCTTAGACAGAGAGCACTGTGGACAGGCTATTCACTGGAGCTGGATTTCCCCTCCTGGAAGGGAAGCTGGGCACATTTTCCAGCCTAATATATCTTTCGTGTATTAGGTGATAACTCCTGTTCCCCTGGATGAACCCATGTGAATGGGTGGACTATACAAATGTACATTTCATGATAAAGTAGCTGCCAAAAATCACTGACTCACTGACTGGAAGAAGGCAATAGAGAATATGAGAATAAGAAATGTGTTTGGAAAAAATAAAGAATCAGAAACTTCACCTGGGTTAGAAATATTGATGGGGCAGGAGAACATTAACTGAATAGAGGGAAATTCTTCATAGCTGAGCAAGGGAAACTTACTAAGAAGTGTTGGGTGGAATCCAAAGAGATTTTGAAATATCAAATATTGATGACAACAAAGAGCATGTTTAGGCTTAAACCTCATAGTTCTCCTTAGAGTCTATTAAAAACAAAGACAGGAAAAAAAAAAAGGCCATGAAGAACCTAGTGGCTAGACAGGAATAAAGACACAGACCTACTAGAGAATGGACTTGAGGATATGGGGAGGGGGAGGGGTGAGATGTGACAGGGTGAGAGAGTGTCATGGACATATATACACTACCAAATGTAAAATAGATAGCTAGTGGGAAGCAGCCGCATAGCACAGGGAGATCAGCTTGGTGCTTTGTGACCACCTAGAGGGGTGGGATGGGGAGGGTGGGAGGGAGGGAGATGCAAGAGGGAAGAGATATGGGAACATATGTATATGTATAACTGATTCACTTTGTTATAAAGCAGAAACTAACACACCATTGTAAAGCAATTATACTTCAATAAAGATGTTTAAAAAAAAATAAAAAATAAAAACAAAGACAGTGTACATTTGGGGTTTTGAGGGGCTCCCTAGTCTCCTTTCATATACTTTGCCACCGTCTACTAGATCCTGTCTGATCTGGCCCCTGCCCTCCTGCCTCATCTTCTACCCTTCTCTCCCCTACTCACTCCAACCACACTGACTTCCTCATTCTTCAAACCAACTGCTGTTGCCTTAGAGATTTTGTACTTGCTGTCCTCCTTTTCTACACTCTTTCCAGCACTCCCTTACCGTGAAACTCTGCTCCAATGTCATCTCATCAGAGAGAGCTTTCTTAATCACCATGTTTAAGTAACAGTCTCCTTCCCATCACTCCCTATTGCCTTGCCTTACTTTATTTTTCCTCATAGCAGTTATGACTACTAAAGCATTGTATGTGCGTATTTACTTATTGTCTTCCCCACTTTGCACCCTCATGAGAATATAATTGCCATGCAGTCCTTGTCTGTTTTGGTCACTAGTATTTCCCTAACAATTAGTGGATGATTATTAAATATTTGTTGAAAGAATAAATACTTTTGGGGCTACTGACACAGTTACTCTTTTTCTAGCAATAAAAAGCAAGGTAGAAAACTCAGAGCAAGAGAGAGAGTGAGGGCAAGAGATAACTCTACTGGTCTCTGGGTCTTGGTGTGGAAGGTCCATGGTGTAAACTGATTAATAAGAAGAGGCAGTTGGCTAACTGTAACTTCTTTCCATTCAAATATTCTCATGTTGTTAACAACAGCAAAAAAATTGCATAGGTCCAGAGACTGAGGCTTCATAGCATGGTTAGTGAAAGTGTTCTGAACTAGGGATCAAGAAACATGTTCTAGTCAAGGCTCTGTTGCCAACTAGCTAAATGACCATGACTAAGTCACTTACCTGCTAAACATCAGGATTCTAGTTGGTAAATGAAATAAAATTCCTCTACCACTCTGAGGAATTATGAAGATTAAATGACACTAGGCAGCTCTACCTACCACCAGTCCCTCCCATCAGGAAACTTACACAATCCTCTTAGATAGTCTCATCCACCAGAGAGCGGGCAGCAGAAACAAGAAGAACTACAATCCTGCAGCCTGTGGAACAAAAACAACATTCACAGGAAGATAGACAGGATGAAAAGGCAGAAGGCTATGTACCAGATGAAGGGACAAAATAAAACCCCAGAAAAATAACTAAATGAAGTAGAGATAGGCAACCTTCAAGAAAAAGAATTCAGAATAATGATAGTGAAGATAATCCAGGACCTCGGAAAAAGAATGGAGGCAAAGATCAAGAAGATGCAAGAAATGTTTAACAAAGACCTAGAAAAATTAAAGAACAAACAAACAGAGATGAACAATACAATAACTGAAATGAAAATTACACTAGAAGGAATCAATAGCAGAATAACTGAGGCAGAAGAACGGATAAGTGACCTGGAAGACAGAATGGTGGAATTCACTGCTGCAGAACAGAATAAAGAAAAAAGAATGAAAAGAAATGAAGACAGCCTAAGAGACCTCTGGGACAACATTAAATGCAACAACATTTGCATTATAGGGGTCCCAGAAGGAGAAGAGACAGAGAAAGGACAAGAGAAAATATTTGAAGAGATTATAGTCGAAAACTTCCCTAACATGGGAAAGGAAATAGCCACCCAAGTCCAGGAAGCGTAGTGAGTCCCATACAGGATAAACCCAAGGAGAAACACGCTGAGACACATAGTAATCAAATTGGCAAAAATTAAAGACAAAGAAAAATTATTGAAAACAACAAGGGAAAAATGACAAATAACATACAAGGGAACTCCCATAAGGTTAACAGCTGATTTCTCAGCAGAAACTCTACAAGCCAGAAGGGAGTGGCATGATATACTTAAAGTGATGAAAGGGAAGAACCTACAACCAAGATTACTCTACCCAGCAAGGATCTCATTCACATTCGATGGAGAAGTCAAAAGCTTTACAGACAAGCAAAAGCTAAGAGAATTCAGCACCACCAAACCACATCTACAACAAATGCTAAAGGAAGTTCTCTAAGTGGGAAACACAAGAGAAGAAAAGGACCTAGAAAAACAAATGTAAAAGATTAAGAAAATGGTTATAGGAACATACATATCGATAATTACCTTAAATGTGAATGCATTAAATGCTCCAACCAAAAGACACAGGTTTGCTGAATGGATACAAAAACAAGACCCATATATGTGCTGTCTACAAGAGACACACTTCAGACGTAGGGACACATACAGACTGACAGTGAGGGGATGGAAAAAGATATTCCATGCAAATGGAAATCAAAAGAAAGCTGGAGTAGCAATACTCATATCAGATAAAATAGACTATAAAATAAAGAATGTTACAAGAGACAAGGAAAGACACTACATAATGATCAAGGGATCAATCCAAGAAGAAGATATAACAATTATAAATATATATGCACCCAACATAGGAGCACCTCAATACATAAGGCAACTGCTAACAGCTATAAAAGAGGAAATCGACAGTAACACAATAATAGTGGGGGATTTTAACACCTCACTTGCACCAATGGACAAATCATCCAAAATGAAAATAAATAAGGAAACAGAAGTTTTAAATGACACAATAGACCAGAGAGATTTAATTGATATTTATAGGACATTCCATCCAAAAACAGCAGATTACACTTTCTTCTCAAGTGCGCATGGAACATTCTCCAGGATAGATCACATCTTGGGTCACAAATCAAGCCTCAGTAAATTTAAGAAAATTGAAATCATATCTAGCATCTTTTCTGACCACAAGAGAAATTAGAACTCTTGCACTCCTATACGCTAATGATGAAAATTCTGAAAGAGAAATTACGGAAACACTCCCATTTACCATTGTAACAAAAAGAATAAAATACCTAGGAATAAACCTACCTAGGGACACAAAAGACCTGTGTGCAGAAAACTATAAGACACTGATGAAAGAAATTAAAGATGATACCAACAGATGGAGAGATATACCATGTTCTTGGATTGGAAGAATCAATATTGGGAAAATGACTATACTACCCAAAGCAACCTAAAGATTCAATGCAATCCCTATCAAATTACCAATGGCATTTTTTACAGAACTAGAACAAAAAATCTTAAAATTTGTATGGAGACACAAAAGACCCCGAATAGCCAAAGCAGTCTTGAGGGAAAAAAACGGAGCAGGGGGAATCAGATTCCCTGACTTCAGACTATAGTACAAAGTTACAGTAATCAAGACAATATGGTACTGGCACAGAAACAGAAACATAGATCAATGGAACAAGATAGAAAGCCCAGAGATAAACCCACACACCTATGGTCAACTAATCTATTACAAAGGAGGCAAGGATATACAATGGAGAAAGGACAGTCACTTCAATAAGTGGTGCCGGGAAAACTGGACAGCTACATGTAAAAGAATGAAATTAGAATACTCCCTAACACCATACACAAAAATAAACTCAAAATGGATTAGAGACCTAAATGTAAGACCAGACACTATAAAACTCTTAGAGAAAAACATAGAAAGAACACTCTTTGACATAAATCACAGCAAGATTTTTTGGATCCACCTCCTAGAGTAATGGAAATAAAAACAACAATAAACAAATGGGACCTAATGAAACTTAAAAGCTTTTGCACAGCAAAGGAAACCATAAACAAGAAGAAAAGACAACCCTCAGAATGGGAGAAAATATTTGCAAACGAATCAATGGACAAAGGATTAATCTCCAAAATATATAAACAGCTCATGCAGCTCAATATTAAAGAAACAAACAACCCAATCCAAAAATGGGCAGAAGGGGCTTCCCTGGTGATGCAGTGGTTGAGAATCTGCCTGCCAATGCAGGGGACATGGGTTTGAGACCTGGTCTGGGAAGATCCCACATGCCACGGAGCAACTAGGCCCGTGAGCCACAATTACTCAGCCTGTGCGTCTGGAGCCTGTCCTCCGCAACAAGAGAGGCCGCGATAATGAGAGGCCCGTGCACCGCGATGAAGAGTGGCCCCCACTTGCCACAACTAGGGAAAGCCCTCGCACAGAAACGAAGACCCAACACAGCCACAAATAAATAAATAAATAAAAATTAACAAACAAACAAAACAAAACAAAACAAAAACAAAAATAGGCAGAAGACCTAAATAGTCATTTCTCCAAAGAAGAGATACAGATGGCCAAGAAGCACATGAAAAGCTGCTCAACATCACTAATTATTAGAGAAAGGCAAATCAAAACTACAATGAGGTATCACCTCACTCCTGTTAGAATGGGCATCATCAGAAAATCTACAAACAACAAATGCTGGAGAGGGTGTGGAGAAAAGGGAACTCTCTTGCACTGTTGGTGGGAATGTAGATTGATACAGCCACTATGGAGAACAGTATGGAGTTTCCTTAAAGAACTAAAAATAGAATTACTATATGACCCAGCAATCCCAGTACTGAGCATGTACCCTGAGAAAACCATAATTCAAAAAGACACATGCACCCGAATGTTCATTGCAGCACTATTTACAATAGCCAGGTCATGGAAGCAACCTAAATGCCCATCGACAAATGCATGGATAAAGAAGATGTGGTACATATATACAATGGAATATTACTCAGCCATAAAAGGGAACGAAATTGAGTCATTTGTTGAGACGTGGGTGGATCTAGAGACTGTCATACAGAGTGAAGTAAGTCAGAAAGAGAAAAACAAATATCGTATATTAATGCATGTATATGGAACCTAGAAAAATGGTGCAGATGAACCGGTTCACAGGGCAGAAGTTGAGACACAGATGTAGAGAACAAACGTATGGACACCAAGGCGGGAAAGCCGCGGGGGTGTGGGGATGGTGGTGTGCTGAATTGGGCGATTGGGATTGACATGTATACACTGATGTGTATAAAATTGCTGACTAATAAGAACCTGCTGTATAAAAAAATAAAATACAATTAAAAAAAAATGACACTAGAGTGCTCTCAGGTGTATATATCAACAGAGAAGAATCTAGACACCCCAAAGGGAGTCTTGCCATGAGGAGCACCCTCTTTCTGCCCCCGTGTCAGGCACCATGACTTAGTGATGAAGATCCAGACTGCCTGAGCTTGAATCCTGCTTCTGCCAGGTTCTAGCCATGAGACCTTGGGAAACTTAACCACCTCTCTGTGTCTCAGTTTTATCAGCTTCTAAATGAAGCCAGTAGACTAATAGCAGCACTTACTTCATAGAAGCGTTATGAGAGTTAAAGTTAATATTTGTAAACCTATTGGAAAAGTACCTGGCATATACTAGGCACCATGTGCGTTTGTTATGTAAAACGAAAGTACTATTACAGAGATTAAGATAATACCCCCAGACAACTCTTATGTGTTCCAAAAGAAGAGCTGCAGTATTGGGGAGATGTTAGAGAAGGCCAACATGAAGCTATTCATGGGAGTGGAAATAAGAAAGGGTAGATTTTTGCTTAATAGTGACCCAAACCCCCTCACTTCTTTAGGATTCTTCAAGTCAGTATTTCTTGTCCTTTTTTTGACTCCAGCTAACCTTCCCCTCCTCTTCTCCCATTCACTGTCTCCTTGAATATTGCAGGCCTGGAAGGGTGACCAGACGTAGCACCACCCAATGGCACCCAGAAAAGAGGTGGTTGTAAGCAGTTATTCTGAGTGAAGGGAAGTAGCAAAGAGGAAACAAAGTGTTAGCAGCCAGAAGTTTTGTGTCATTCTGCATGAGGATGGAAAGTCCTTGGTTATGAGGTTTTAAATAAAAGGAACCTACTACCCCCATCAATAGTATGTTATTTTCTGCTGGATTTTTTTTTTTTTTTTTACTTTATATTATCTTTATTGACATTTGGGTTGACTTGAATCCACTTCTGCAAAACACACACACACACACACACACACACACACACACACACACACACACACACACAGATTCTCAAAACAGAGATGGGGTCCTGGCCACCCATTGTTTTATCACTACTCGGCACTATAAGCATATAATCAAAAGTCGAGTATAACAAAGGAAATGCGGGTACATACCTCTACTAACATCAGCCCCCCAATTGATTGTTCACAACTCCTTCTTTTCCAACTTCCACATAGATGAGTTTAGATACCCCCAAACTTACAGATTCATCCTTCTCTTAGGTTCAAGAGAAGAAAGGTTTGATTTAGGAAATACTTGAGTAGCCCAAGTGGCCTAGCACTGACTTTTGGGGTCCTGTTGTGAAGGCACTCTGGCTGCTTTGTGGGTCACCGTATTGATCTCTAGGGCTGCTTTGTGGATTGGGTTGGTGTGGTGGGTCACTACTGGAGTCCCGTGTTGTCACAAGGATGCAGCTTCGAGCCTCTACTTGGAGACTGGATTGTTAAGCTAATGTCCTGACACCTAGTTTTCCCCATACTTAATATATTTTTTCTTGTCTATAACTGGGTTTTTGCTTTTTTTTTTTTTTTTGAACAATAGCCAATATTTATTGAGCACTTACTATGTGCCAGACATTTGTGCTAAGCTCTGTATCATTGAATCTTTACAATGATTTGCTTTATTTATTTTTTCAATATTTTTATCGATTATACTCCATTTAAAATTATTAGAAAATAATGGCTATATTTCCCTGTGCTATACAATACACCCTTTTGCTTGTCTGTTGTATACATAGTAGTTTTTTTTTTGTTTTTTTTGTTTTTTTTTTTAAATTATTTATTTATTCTTTGTTTCTGTGCGAGGGCTTTCTCTAGTTGTGGCAAGCGGGGGCCACTCTTCATCATGGTGCGCGGGCCTCTCACTATCGCGGCCTCTCTTGTTGCGGAGCACAGACTCCAGACGCGCAGGCTCAGCAGTTGTGGCTCACGGGCCTAGTTGCTCCGCGGCATGTGGGATCTTCCCAGACCAGGGCTCGAACCCGTGTCCCCTGCATTGGCAGGCAGACTCTCAACCACTGCGCCACCAGGGAAGCCCCTACATAGTAGTTTTTATTTTTAAAAACTTTATTGGAGTATAATTGCTTTACAATGGTGTGTTAGTTTGGGCTTTTGCTTTTAAGCCCTTTCTGAGTGTCTATGGTAGTAGTCTGCTCAAATCGCTTTCTAGAACAGAGGCTTTGTCTTTATCTTGAAGGCCCCTCTTTATTAGGACTTGGGACTAGTGGCAAGTTGACTCTTGCCAAGACCCTTCTCCAGGCATGAAGTCCTGTCTCTAACCCCCAGCATGATGTTTGGGGCCTACTTATCCAGGAACAGATATCCAGAGGGGCCCATTCACTTCTCTTGTACTTTTAAGTATCACCTGCTGGAACACACCATGACTGTGCTCTACGTTCAATAAGGCATCAAGACCTTGTTGATACTGGACCCTTGTTTGTTGTGAAAAAGCAAATTCAAGTCAACACATAACCATGTTCATGTGAATGATACCTGAACCATGTCTGGATATGGTCATTTCCTTGGATATTCTGCCTTGCTGGCCTGCCTAAACCTCTGTTATTGGCAAAGGCCTGGCCTCTAACCCCCATCCTCCTCTGTAGGTAGGTATAGAGATAGGCCCAGCCTCTGCTGAATAATCCTTTCTTGTTGGGAATAAATCACAATTCATGATAAATCCCAAAGTGGGATAACCATCAATCTCAGGGACAATTCTACTTCAGCATCAAAGTGGGTGAAGGCAGCACTGCTCAGTGGTTAAGCCTAAAGACACTGGAGTTCAAATCATACATCCCCCACTTTTTGGTTAAATGACTTCTGATTTTCTGTGTCAATGTCTTCATCTGTAAATTGGGATATTAATAGTATCCATCTCATAAGGTGTTGTGAGGATTAGACAAAATAACAAACGTACGCTACTTAGAGTAATGCCAGACATGTAATGATTGCTTCATAAATGGTTAATTATTACTATTATTGACAGGAGAGAGGAGAAGGGAGCAAGTGGAGGGGCTGAAGAAAGAGAAGTGAGAAAGGTGTGGAGAAAAGGAAGAATTAAAGGAGTATGAGAAAGAACTCATAGAGGGGCATGAAGCAAAAGTGGTAGATTCTTGTTTTCTACCCCAAAGGGTAGGTGGCTAGTAGAATACTTGGAGGGACAGTCAGAGTCACAGTGTTCACAGGTCACGATGAGGAAGCTGAGATTACAGAGCATAAGACTGTGAGTCTTGGTTCTTAGAGAAAACTTTTCCAACATGGAATGGTCATGAGCTTTGCACATTCAGACTCCTCTTATTTCAGTGATTTCAAGGGAAAATGGGATTTCCAACCCCCTT
This sequence comes from Balaenoptera physalus, assembly GCF_965194825.1. Taxonomy (NCBI): domain Eukaryota; kingdom Metazoa; phylum Chordata; class Mammalia; order Artiodactyla; family Balaenopteridae; genus Balaenoptera; species Balaenoptera physalus. The sequence continues at coordinate 79,002,559 of NC_138882.1, read as the reverse complement.
TTCCCACTGCATTTCAGCTGCTTCCACTGCTCTGAATTCCAGGGAAGTAAGTAAAGTCAGTGTTGATGTCTAAGCCCAGTGCTAAATATAAGGGACCAACTTTGTCAGGAATAGCAGCAGGAGGGATTTCAGGTATATTTTTGACTCAGGAAATGTTGGTGGAATAAACTTTAAAAGGTAAAGAGATCCATTCAGCAAAGGCAAATTGTACCTGAAAGTACTTTTAGTTTTACTGCTATAAAAACAAGTCCCCATCTCTCATTTATGGATCCCTGACAGAATGAATATTTCATCCCTGGTTTTCTCTCATGGAACCCCAAAAGCCCACACCTAAGCTCAAATTCCCACCATCTTTTCATTTGCCCATGTTCCTTGGATCATCCTAAACAGAGGAGTCTCACCCAGGATCTCAGTGGAAGAAAGCCCTGGCTCCTCCTCAAACCATGTGAAAAGCAAGTGTGAAAAACAACAGCATTAGCTAATATTTGTTAAGCACCTACTACATTCAGATACTGTGCCAAGTGTTGTACATGGATTATCATTTTGGTTCTCAAAACAATCCTATTGTACTAATAGTTCTCCCATTTTGAAGTCTAAATAACATTTTTGGGGCCCAGGATGGGCTGCTCCCAAATATGCCACAATGGCATATTGATTATTATTATTGCTTTTTGGCTGTGCCACTTGCAGGGATCTCAGTTCCCCTACCAGGGACTGAACCTGGGCCATGGCAGTGAAAGCCCGTAATTCTAACCATTAGGCCACCAGGGAACTCCCTATGTTGATTATTTTGAATTGAAGTTCCTTAAGAAGCAGCCAATGCAAGAGGGAAACTCTGACTCTTCTCTATCCCCCTGAAAGCAGAAAATAAATATCCCACGTGGAAGGTGCACTCCCTATATCTGGAGGTACAAGGACATCCTTATCGCCAGAGACAGGGAATTTGGGGCAAGAAGCTTGTATAAACAAACCTTGTTACTTTAATTTACGACTCCAAGCCCAAACTCTATTTACATTCTTCACTGATTGAGCACCCAAAGCCTAAGTTTCTTTGTCCTGTTGATTCTTCACAAGTTTATTTTTTCTTTGTCTAAAAAGTATAAAAGCTGTTTGTGTTGGCCACTTGTTAGGTCTAATTTCTAAGAGACTTCTGTGTGCACAAATTAAAATTTGTCTCTTTTCTCCTATAATCTGTCTTGTGTCAATTTTATTATTAGTCCAGCCACAAGCACTCAAGAGGGGGAAGAGGGGAAATATTCCCCTTCCCGACAACAGGTGGAGTTTATATAACTTTCCCAAAGTCCTAAAGCTAATGGATGAATGATTCACTGCTAGCTGATTTGACAACTTCGATTTCAGTTTCAGTAGATGAGGCAAGTGTATCTTAGAGCTGCCTTTCATCATAGCATGTATTGCCCTTTGAAGAGTATCAAGGACGCAGAAACTGAATGAGTGAAGAGGTCAGAAAAGTGTGGAGCAGAAAGAACTATAGCCCTGGGGTTAACAGAACAAACGTCCATTTCCAGCTCTACCAATTTCAGGTTGTGAAATTTCAGGTGAATTGTTTGACTTGAATCTTAGATTACACTTTTTTTGCATAATGGAATTAATAATATCTATCTTGCTTATTTAAATGATTTTAGTAGGTATCACATAAGAATGTGGGCATAAAAATTGTAAAATGCTTTCCAAGTTAAGTGGTATCAAGTACCACCCTGTCCAGCCCTTCTTTGGAAGATTGGGGACATCCCTAGATTTACACTTAGGTTCTATCCAACTTTTTTCCCCATCTACTTGCATTTTTTACTTGTATGTCAGGATGACTAACATAGGCTCTAAAAACTTGGCCTGCCCAATGGATACCATCTCTATGAAGCTCACATTAAATGAGCCACAGCTTTAAATGGTTAAAGAACCAGAGAGACCAAGGTGCATGGATACTACCTTTGAAGAAATCCTAACCCACTAGATTCTCTGTGTTCTAACCCATGCCAGGAATTTGCTAGTGCATTTCCAAAGCTGGTAAGAGACACTATAAGTAGATTTAGAAATGCCAAATATAGTCAGTTTTTACGTAAATAAGGCAATTGTTAGGATTCAATGAGATAATATATGCAATGACAAAACACTCCTAGAACTATGTTGTTACATAGTTTTCTTTGTACTAACAACAACCAATATTCATTTGACCTTTATACTTTACTGTTAAGCCATAAGTAAGAAAAACAGAATTTTCAGTTCAACGTCTCTGTTTCTTTTTTGAGAACTAACTTATTTGTAAAACAGGGATAATAATCTCTTCTCCATTTATTTTAGGGTTTTTGGAGGACAGAAGCAGAGTAATAGCTCTGAATTTGCTTTGAAAATAAAGGGGGCTTATAGAGATGAAGTTTTTACAATGATAATTATAGTCATGCATCTCTCTAATCTGCTGGAGCAATGAAATAATTGAGAAGGGTCTATCTCTGTTAAAATCTATATAACACATTCTAACACCAAAAACAAATTGCTTTTAAGTTTTTGAAGGTTTTGGATTATCTATTCCTCTGTTGGTTTTCTGGGCAGGTATACCATGTGCTGACTCTTCTGAGTAGAAGGGTTTGTCTCAGATCTTTAGAGACTGAATACAAATAAAATTCAGAAATATAAACTCTAAAGCTGAAAAACAGTTAGGTTTGGATCTTAGGTCTCTCCCCAGTCAGTTGGATCCTTTTTGAGACCCAGTGTGTTTCTGTTAAAGCAGATCAAAAGGGCATTTCAATGTCTTCCTTAAGGGAAATTTCTAAAACAACAGAAAATTAGGAGGGGATCAGCAAGGGTCAGAACTCACAGGTTTGTAGGCAAAGGAGCAAAATCCATGGGTGGTGAAGAGCCATCTTCTTCCAGAGTATAAACTTCTGTGCAAAAGTATGGCTCTCTTCCTGCAGAGAATCAGTCTCACTTCTGTTTTCATGCCCCTTTTTATAGAACACATTGAAGAAAGGAAGTGAGTTAGCTGATGAAGGACATGCTAGTTTTTTTTTTTTTTTGTCTATTGTATAATTAATTATTTCTTCAACAAATATTTATTGAATGCCTACTATGTGCCAGACACTCTTCTGGGCACTGGCAATATAAAGAGCAACAAAACAATTGATCACCCTCCTCTCATGGAGCTCATATCCTTGTTGGGGAGATCAATATGAACAGGCAATATAGTGCGATGAGTGTTGCCGAAGGGAAAATAACGGGAACTGAGAGGGCAGCGGGGACTTCTAACCCAGACTAGGACAGTGTAGGGAAGGTTTCCTGAAGGAACCGACAACCAAGCTGAGTCAGGTCTGAAGAGTAAGTTAACATTATTAGGAGAAAGGTGGTAGGGATTATGAATAGGAAGAATGTGTTAACACTATAGGAGCTTAATAAGTGGTAGCAGTTAATATTATATAATTATAGTTGCATGTAATAATAATTATGTATAATTCTATTATATAATTGTATAATTGTATATAACTGTAAAATTATTTATACTGTATAATAATTATATTATATGTAATAGTAATATAATGTATATTATCAGATAATATATAGTTATATATAAATATATAAATTATATTATACATTGTAATGTATATATGTATATACATAAATAATGTATATAATGTATAATTTGTATAATTATGTTATGATTGAGCTAGATGTAACACAGGACTGTTCTCTAGTATACTTCTAGGATACTTCTCTAGTTATGCTCCTAGCCAATCCCTGTTAGAAGTATAACAAGGGCCTTGTCTGTGTGGGGTGTGTTGGAGAGTGGTAATGTGAGTAAATATTTGGGACCAGATGCCAAGCAGTTTGAACTTGGACCCAGATGTTTTGGGGAGTGCTAGGAAAACTGGGGAGATAGGTCCTGAGACCTGGGGAAGTAAGATTTTATGCAGCCTTTCCCTCAGCCAGCTAGCTCATTTCCAGGGGTCCTGAGCAACTGGAGTCATTCATAGAAAAATCCTGCTCATAATTCTCCATATATACTTATTCAATATTGAATAGTTGAGTGCCTTTATGTAGATATAGTGAACTGGGAAGCTGAGACCAAAGAAGAATTAAAATAAAAATAAAATTTCCTAATTTTATTATTTCCTTTCACAAGATAAAACCATATTACTGTCACAGTTTTAGCAAGCATATCTTCCTGAAATATATAATTAATACATTTGCAAAAACACATCTATCTTGTATTAGTTGTACAGAGAAGGAAGAAAGACTATGAAGTTGCCAAGAGCTGCTGGAAACCTGACTTTGTATCCTCTTTTTCCCTTCTTCATTCTCTGAAAAAATGTTTCTTCTTCTCTTGCATTTAAAACTCTTGTTTGGTCTCATGTGTATGTCTTTAGAACTCCTTTATTGGATGAGATAGGGCACATTCAGGGTGGTATGGCCATAGACAAGAACTCCTATATTGGTATCTTATTCAAGGACTTATATTCTCTTAAGCTTGAACCAGTGTCTTATCTCTGTCTTTCAGCCTTAACCTGCCACACAATAGTGTATTTTTTTTTTATCAAGAAGATACTAGCTTTTGAGACTTCTTCTCTTGATGTGCCCTTTGTAGATGAGCAAAGAGGCAAATAGCTTGAGATCTGGGGCAGGAGGCCGGTCTGGGGTACAGACCAATAGAAGAGAGAGTCTGCCACAGACAGAAACTTTGAGAAGACAGGCAAATTAGATAAAACTTAGGTGACTCTGTGGGCTGGCAGGACAAGCTGGAATCTGGAAAAGCCTCCAGTGCAAAAACAAATTCTTTTTGTCCAACATTTCCCATGCCCTCCAGAATTTTGCTGAGAAAGTGGCACTGAGAAGGACCTGGAAAACAGAGGCAGATTGTATGACACATGTAGTTGGAGTTTTAATATAAAAGTGAACCAAAAATAATGAAACTACAGCCCAACCCCTTCCCACTTCAAATATTAATAAGATCTGAAAGGCAGTGGTGGTGAAGGAGGTTGGGGGTTAGGCTAATTGTAAGTGAACTCAATCTAATTAAAGCTATGACACTATCCCAGCTCAATTTAATTCTAAGGAGAATATTAATGATCACCTTCTCACTCAAAATGCCAGGCAGAGGGAAGGGATTGCATTCCTAGGGAAATAAATAAAGTAAAACCAAAAAAAAAGCATTATACTTAACAATATATTATTCTTTTATACAACTATTTGAATACAATAAAAATTATGAGAATTGTTCAGAAGCAAGAAAATGTGATTCATAATCAGAAGAAAGCTAAATCAATAGAAATAAACCACAGATGAGCAGGTTTGAGAAATAGCAGGTAAAGACTTTAAAACAACTGCTGTAAATATTTTGAAGAATTTACAGGAAAATGTGTTGAAACTTTGAAAAGATGGCCTGTTTCCGGAGAGAAATCAAAATCCCAACGAAGAACCAACTGGAAATTCTAAAGTGTAAAATTATGATATATGAAACAAAATTTAATTAGATGGACTTAATATCAGAATAAGCACTGCAGAAGAAAGGGTCAGTGAACGTCAAGACAATAAAAACTATTCAAACTGAAGTAGAGAGGGGATCAAAAATATGAAATATTTACAGATAAATTTGATGAAAGCTTAAGGATAAATCTGACAAAAGACACTGGAAACTAGCAATAAGTGGGAAGGAATGCCTATTGATGTGTTGGAAGATTCAATATTGTTAAGATGTTAGTTCTCCCCAGATTGATCTATAGATCCAACAAAATCCCACTCAAAATCCCAGTAGGTTTTTTTGTTTTTGAACATTGTAAGACACTTGTTTTATTTAGTATATAAATTTCTCTAAATACATATAATAAAATGTTGTAATTATATTAAACAAGTAATAATTACAAACATGTAGACCCTACTATAGCCGAGTTCTTCATAATCACTGTGATGATTACTATACTGTCCTGAGAAAACCTGTGGAAAAAACTAAAATTGAAAAATCCTTTGGTGAGCATAGTCATCCCTCCCTCCATCAAAACCAAAAGTTTACCAAGCTATAGCAAATATGAAAGAGATGGTTAGTAATTCACAACAGTCTTCAAGAGCATTAATTATCAATTCTTTACCTGATTTAGATACAACCACTTGTTCTCTAATCTCATCTTTACCAAATGTATCAAGCAATATTAGATGTTGGAGACGACAGAAGAATCAAACTTTCCCTACTCCTGCCAAATTACAAGATTCCTGATGAGTATAAGTTTCTTGAAAATAGTGGAAATTTTTTCTACTTGATAGTGGATAATGTGATGTAGAATTTTGCATTTGGCACAGAATCTGGCTTAGATGATTTGGTGAAATATGAGGACTGGGCATGTGATGGAACATTTAAATGTAGTCCAGATGTGTCCTACCAGCTGTATAGGTTATATGCATTGATAAGAGATAACAGCATTCCTTATCTGTTCATTTTACTTCTAGGGAAATCTGAAGAGATTTACAGCAGACTTTCTTATATTATAAACAACTTAAACATCCAACATTAGATCCTGAATCCTTAATGACTGACCTTGAGAAAAGAAGTATCATCCTTCTCTTTAAGATATACCTGAATACAGCTACAATTATGAATCTACACATATTTAAAATGTTTTCAAATATTTTTGTATTTTTATTTTCCACAATAAAATATTTTTAGTTGAAGTGTAGTTGATTTACAATGTTGTGTTAATTTCTGCTGTACAGAAAAATTTTATATATATATATATATGATTTTATATAAATATATATATATATAATTCATTTTTGTATTCTTTTCCATGTGGTTTATCTCAGGATATTGAATATAGCTCCCTGTGCTATACAGCAGGACCTTTTTTTTTTTAATCCATTCTACATATAATAGTTTGCATTTGCTAACCCTGAACTCCCTGTTCAGCCCTCTCCCACTCCCCCTCCCCTTTGGCAACCACAAGTCTGTTCTCTATGTCTGTGAGTCTGTTTCTGTTTCATAGACAGGTTCATTTGTTTCACAATAAAATCTTTTAAATGTTTTGTTATTAATTTTTCATGTTTCATTATGTCCTTTTTATGTCCGTCTTTTATTTGATTTTTTTTTTAAACTCATTTGCGGTTTTTTGTTTGTTTGTTTGTTTTAAATTTATTTATTTATTTATTTATTTTTGGCTGTGTTGGGTCTTCATTTCTGTGCAAGGGCTTTCTCCAGTTGCGGCAAGCGGGGGCCACTCTTCATTGCGGTGCACAGGCCTCTCACTATTGTGGCCTCTCTTGTTGCGGATCACAGGCTCCAGAAGCGCAGGCTCAGTAGTTGTGGCTCACGGGACCAATTGCTCCATGGCGTGTGGGATCTTCCCAGACCAGGGCTCGAACCCGTGTTTCCTGCATTAGCAGACAGATTCTCAACCACTGCACCACCAGGGAAGCCCTGATTTGTTTCTGTTATTTTCTTTTATGGCAAAATTGCCTTATGGCTAACTAGTTGGGCAACGAAACTGCTGTGATGAAACTGCTTGCAGCAAAGGTTCTTACTGTGAAAATACAAGATATGGTTGAGCACATTTTCATGTACATGTTTGCCTTTTGTATGCCATTTTTGGATAAATGTCTAGTTAGTACCTCTGCCTATTTTTAAATTGGATTGTTTGGGGTTTTTTGCTATTGACTCATATAAGTTCTTTACATGTTTTCGATACTAATACCTTATAATATATGTGTTTTGCAAATATTTTCTCGAATTCCTTAGGCTATCTTTGCATTTTGTTGATGATTTCCTTCACTGTGCAGAAGCTTTTTAGTTTGATGAGTCCAACTTTTTAATTTTTTTTCTTTTGTTACCTTTGCTCTTGGTGTCAAATCCAAGAAATCATTGCCAAGACTGCTGTCAAGGAGCTTACTGCCTATGCTTCTTTCCAGTAGTTTTATGGTTTCAGGTTTTACATTTTAATCCATTTTGAGTTGATTTTTGTGTATGGTGTAAAATAGGGGTACAGTTTCATTTTTGTGCATGTGAATATCGAGTTTTCCCAATACAATTTATTGAAGAGACTATCCTTCCTTCATTGCACATTCTTGGCTCCTTTGTTACAAAGTAATTGGCCATAAAGTTTATTTCTAAGCTCTTTATTCTGTTCTATTAATCTATGTGTCTGTTTTTATGCCAATATCAGACTGTTTTGATTACTATAGCTTTGCAATATAGTTTGAAAACAGGACTTGTAATGCTTCAGATTTGCTTTTCTTTCTCAGAATTGCTTTGGCTATTCTGGGTGTTTTTTGGTTTCATATAAATTTTATATTGCTTTTTCTATTTCTGTGAAAATGCCATTGGAATTTTCATAGGGATTGCATTGAATCTATTGTTTGCTTTGGATGGTATGGGCATTTTAACTATTCATTCTCCTAATTCATGGACATGGAATACATTTTCATTAATTTGTGTCTTCTTCACTTTCTTTCATCAATGTCTTATAGTTTTTGTGTATAGACATTTCACCTCCTTCATTAAATTTATTCCTAGATATTTTATTCTTTTTGATTCAATTGTAAATGAGATTGTTTTCTTAATTTCTCTTTCTGATAGTTTATTAGTGTATATAAGTGCAAATGATTTTTGTTTATTAGTTTTGTACCCTGCATCTTTACTGAATTTGCTTATTACTTCTAAGAGTTTTTTGGTGAAGCCTTTAGGGTTTTCTACATATATTATGTCATCTGCAAACAGAGAGAACTTTACTTTTTCCTTTTCAATTGGAATGCCTTTATTTCTTTTTCTTGTCTAAATACTCTGGCTAGTATTAAGTTTTCTAGTACTATGTTGAATAAAAGTGGTGAGAGTGGACATTCTTGTCTTGTTCCTGATTTTAGAGGAACTTATGTTTTTACTGTTGAGTATGACACTAGCTGTGGGCTTGTCATATATGGCCTCTATAATGTTAAGGTACATTCCCTCTATACCCATTTTTTAGAGAATTTTTATCATGAATTAATGATAATTTTTCCAAATATTTTTTCATCTACTGAAATGATCATATTATTTTTACTTTTCACTCTATTAATGTGATGTATCACACTGACTGATTTGCAGATGTTAAGCCATCCTTGAATTCCAGGGATAAATCCCACCTGGTCATGGTGTATGATCTTTTTAATGTATTGTTGAATTCGTTTTCTAAAATTTTGTTGAGGAATTTTGCATCTATGTTCATCAGAGATATTGGTCTGTAATTTTCTTTTCTTGTAGTGTCCTTGTCTGGTTTTGGTATCAGGGTAATACTGACTTTGTAAAATGAGTTTGGAAGTATTCTCTCTTCTTCTATTTTTTGGAAGAGATTGAGGATTGATATTAATTCTTCTTTTAATGCTTGGAAGAGTTCACCAGTGAAGTCATCTGGTCCTGGGGGTTTATGTGTTGGGAGATTGTTGATTACTAATTCAATCTCCTTATTCACTATTTGTCTGTTCAGACTTTCTATTTCTTCATGATGAAGAAAGAATGTGTATGTATGTATGTACATTGTATGTTGTATGTTTCTAGGAATTTATTCATTTCTTCTAAGTTGTCTAATTTGTAGTCGTATAGTTATTCATAACCAGCAGGATTTTTAACAGAAATTTACAAGCTGATTCTAAAATGGAAATGCAAAAAACCTAAATAGGCAAAACAACTATGAAAAAGAAAATCAAAATTGGAGAGCTACCAATAATAATTATGAATTTAGAGTTGAATAGTGTAGTATTGGTTTAAAGATAGACAAACAGATCAATGGAATAGAATAGAGAGTCCAGAAACAGACTCACACATATATGGACAAATGGATTTTGATGAAAGCACAGAAGAAATGAAGTGCATAAAGGACAGTCTTTCCCACAAATGATTTTAGAATAATTGAATATCCATATGAAAAAGAAGATAAAGAAAGGAAGGAAGAAAAAGAAATAGAAAGAAAGAAAAGAAAAGAGGGACTTCCCTGGTGGCGCAGTGGTTAAGAATCTGCCTGCCAGTGCAGGGGAAATGGGTTCAATCCCTGGTCCAGGGGGATTTCACATGCTATGGAGCAACTAAGCCTGTGCACCACAACTACCGAGACTGCACTCTAGAGCTCACAAACCACAACTATTGAGCCCGTGTGCCACAACTTCTGAGCCCATGCACCACAACTACTGAAGCCTGCATGCTCTAGGGCCCATGTGCTGCAACTACTGAAGCCCGTGCACCTAGAGCCCATGCTCTGATGCAAGAGAAGCTACCGTAGTGAGAAGCCTGTGCACTGCAATGAAGAGTAGCTCCCACTCGCAACAATTAGAGAAAGCCTGCGTGCAGCAATGAAGATCCAACACAGCCAAAAATAAAAAAAAAGAGAGAGAGAGAAAGGAAAGGAAAAAATAGAAAAATAACTTTGATTCATACATTGTACCATATTTTTAAAATCCATTCAAAATAGACCATGACCTAAAGGTAAAACTTAAAATTATAAAACTTCTAGAAGAAAACATAAGAGAAAATATTTGTCAAATATTTGTAATTTTGTGGCAGATGAAGATTTCTTAGACACACCACCAAAATCACGATCCACAGAAGAATAAATTGACAAATCCAACCTCACCAAAATTAAGAACTTCTGCTTTTCAAAAGACACTGTTAAGAGAATGAAAAGAAAAGCCACAAACAGAGAGAAATTTTTTGCAAACTATGTATCTCTCAAAGGACTTATATCCAGAAAATACAGTGATCTCAAAACTAAATAATAGGAAAAACCAAACAACCCAATAAAATAAATGGACAAAAGTTTAAATAGACACTTCATTGAAGAAGGTATAAGGCTGGCAACTAAGCAAATGAAAAGATGATCAACTTCATTAATTAGGGAAATTGAATTAAAACTACAATGAGATACATTTAAACATCCTTTAAAATTAAAAAGACTCACTGTGATGTTTAACTTTATGTGTCAACTTGACTGCACCATGGGATGCCCAGATATCTGGTTACACATTATTTCTGAGTGTATTGTGAGGGTGTTTCTGGAAGATATTAACATTTGAATTGGTGGACTGAGTAACGTAGATTGCTCTCCCCATTGTTAGTGGGCATGACCCAATCTGTTGAGGGTCTGAATAGAACAAAAAGGTAGAGGAAGGTTGAACTGGCTCTCTCTGCTTGACTGCTTGAGCTAAGACATTCGTCTTTTGCCCTCGGACTGGGATTTACACCATCAGTGTTCTTGGTTCTCAGGTCTTCAGGCTCAGACTGGAATTTACACCACCAGCTTTCCTGGTTCTCCAGCTTGCAGACAGCAGACTGTGGGACTTTACAGCTTCCATAATCATATGAATCAATTCATTATAATAAGTCTCATTCTAGTTATATATGTATATATTCTATTGATTCTGTTTCAGGAAACCTGCTGAGCTCCCAGGTGAGGTCCCCTGCCCTCTGAGACCAGGGGTGGGGTCACACCAGGGTCTCTTCTGTTCCTTGAGCCTAAGCCCCACCCCCCACAGCCCCCAGGGTCTTTTCCAGCCCTGTGGGTCCTGAGCATTGGCCCCGCCCCACACAGCCAAGGCCTTTCCATCCCTCCCCCCTTTTTTTTTCTTTCTTTCCCTCCTCCTCTTTTTAACTATTTTGGTACTGATGTACCATCCAGTTGTCAATTCATCTATATTTTTATTTTTATATTCTTCCTAACATGTCTGTTAGTTTCCTAGTCTAATTTTATTTTTTACTTTGTTTTTTTTTTTTTTTTTTTTTGCCACCTCAGGAAGCTTGCAGGATCTTGGTTCACGAGCCCAGGGTCCAGCCAAAGCTCCTGCGGTGGGAGCTCTGAGTCCGAACCACTAGGCTAATAGAGAACCTCAGACTCCAGGGAATATTCATTGGAGTGAGGTCTCACGGAGTTCCTCATCTCAGCACGAAGACCCAGCTCTACCCAATAGCTTACAAACCCCAGTTTTGGAAGCCTCAGGCCAAACAACCAGTAAGACAGGAAAACAATCCCACTCATTAAAAAAAAAAAAAGAGAGACAGCAAAAAATATATCACAGATGAAGAAGCAAGGTAAAAACCTACAAGACCAAATAAATGAAGAGGAAATAAGCAATCTACCTGAAAAAGAATTCAGAGTAATGATAGTAAAGATGATCCAGAATCTCGGAAATAGAATGGAGGCATGGATTGAGAAAATACAAGAAATGTTTAACAAAGATCTAGAAGAACGAAAGAACAAACAAACAGAGATGAACAACACAACAACTGAAATGAAAAATACACTATAAGGAATCAATAACAGAATAACTGACACAGAAAAACAAATAAGTGAGCTGAAAGACAAAATGGTGGAAATAACTGCCAAGGGACAGAATAAAGAAAAAAGAATGAAAAGAATTGAAGACAATGTCAGAGACCTCTGGGACAACACTAAACACACCAACATTCTAATAGTAGGGGTCCCAGAAGAAGAAGAGAAAAAGAAAGGGTCTAAGAAAATATTTGCAGAGATTATAGTTGAAAACTTCCCTAACTTGGGAAAGGAAATAGTTAATCAAGCCCAGGAAGCACAGAGAGTCCCACACAGGATAAACCCTAGGAAAAACACACCAAGACACATATTAATCAAATAGCAAAAGTTAAATTCAAAGAAAAAATATTAAAAGCAGCAAGGGAAAAACAAAAAATAACTGCAAAGGAATCCCCATAAGGTTATCAGCTGATTTTTCAGCAGAAACTCTGCAAGCAAGAAGGGAGTGGCAGGATATATTTAAAGTGATGAAAGAGAAAAAACTTACAACCAAGATGACTCTACCCAGCAAGGATCTCATTCAGATTCGATGGAGAAGTCAAAAGCTTTTCAGACAAACAAAAGTTAAGAGAATTCAGCACCACCAAACCAGCTTTAAAACAAATGCTAAAGAAACTTCTCTAAGTGGGAAACACAAGAAAAGAAAAAGACCCACAAAAACAAACCCAAAACAATTAAGAAAATGATAATAGTAATATACATATCAATAATAACCTTGAATGTAAGTGGTTTAAATGCCCCAACCAAAAGACACAGCCTGGCTGAATAGATACAAAAACAAGGCCCATATATATGCTTTCTACAAGAGATCCACTTTAAACCTAGGGACACATACAGACTAAAAGTGAAGGGATGGAAAAAGATATTCCATGCAAATGTAAATCAAAAGAAAGTTGGAGTAGCAATACTCATATCAGACAAAATAGACTTTAAAATAAAGACTCTTACAAGAGGTAAGAAGGGACGCTACATAATGATCAAGGGATCAATCCAAGAAGAAGTTATAACAATAATAAATGTTTATGCTTCCAACATAGGAGCACCTCAAAACATAAGGCAAATGCTAACAACCATGAAAGGAGAAATTGACAATAAGACAATAATAGTAGGGGACTTTAACACCCTACTTACAACAATGGACAGATCATCCAAACAGAAAATAAATAAGGAGCCACAAGCTTTAAATGACACAATACACCAGATAAATATAATTGATATTTATACAACATTCCACCCAAAAGTGGCAGAATACACTTTCTTCTCAAGTGCACATGGAACATTCTCCAGGATAGATCAGATCTTGGGTCACAAATCAAGGCTAAGTAAATTTAAGAAAATTGAAATTGTATCAAGGATCTTTTCTGACCACAATGCTATGAGACTGGAAATCAATTACAGGAAAAAAAGCTGTAAAAAACACAAATACATGGAGGCTAAACAGTGCACTACTAAATAACCAAGAGATCACTGAAGAAATCAAAGAAGAAATTAAAAAATACATAGAAACAAATGACAATGAAAACATGACGATCCAAAACCTATGGGACACAGCAAAAGCAGTTCTAAGAAGTTTATAGCAATACAATCTCACCTCAAGAGATGAGAAAAATCTCAAATAAACAATCTAACCCTACACTTAAAACAACTAGAGAATGAAGAACAAAGAAAACCCATAGTCAGTAGAAGGAAAGAAATCATAAAGATTGGAGCAGAAATAAATGAGATAGAAACAAAGAAAACAATAGCAAAGATCAATAAAACTAAAAGCTGGTTCTTTGAGAAGATAAACAAAATTGATAAACCATTAGCCAGACTCCTCAAGAAAAAGAGGGAGAGGATGCAAATCAATAAAATTAGAAATGAAAAGGGAAAATCACAACTGACACTTCAGAAATACAAAGGATTATAAGAGACTACTACAAAACAACTTTATGCCAATAAAATGGACAACCATGAAGAAATGGGCAAATTCTTGGAAAGGTAAAACTTTCCAAGACTGAACCAGGAAGAATTAGAAAATATGAACAGACCTATCACAAGTAATGAAATTGAAACTGTAATTAAAAATCTTCCAACAAACAAAAGTCCAGGGCCAGATGACTTTACAGCTGAATTCTGTCAAACATTTAGAGAAGGCCTAACACCGATCTTTCTCAAAGTCTTCCAAAAAATTGCAGAGGGACAAACACTCCCAAATTCATTCTATGAAGCCACCATCACCCTGATACCAAAACCAGAAAAAGATATCACACAAAAAAGAAAATTATAGACCAATATCACTGATGAACATAGATGCACTGATGAACAAAATACTAACAAACAGAATCCAACAGCACATTAAAAGGATCATCCACCATGATCAGGTGGGATTTATCCCAGGGATGCAAGGATTCTTCAATAACCACAAATCAATCAATGTGATATACCACATTAACAAATAAAGGAATAAAAACCATACGATCATCACAATAGATGCAGAAAAAGCTTTTGAAAAAATTCAACACCCATTTATGATAAAAACTCTCCAGAAAATGGGCATAGAGGGTACCTACCTCAACATAATATAGGCCATATATGACAAACCCACAGGAAGCATCATACTCAAAGGTGAAAAACTGAAAGCATTTCCGCTAAGATTAGGAACAAGACAAGTATGTCCACTCTCACCACTCTTATTCAACATAGTTTTGGAAGTCCTAGACACAGCAATCAGAGAAGAAAATGAAATAAAAAGAATACAAATCGGAAAAGAAGAAGTAAAACTGCCACTGTTTGCCGATGACATGATACTATACATAGAAAATCCTAAAGATGCCACCAGAAAACCTCTAGAACTAATCAATGAATTTGGTAAGGTTGCAGGATACAAAATTAATGCACAGAAATCTCTGGCATTCCTATACACCACCAACAAAAAATCAGAAAGAGAAATTAATGAAACAATCCCATTCACCGTTGCAACAAAAAGAATAAAATACCTAGGAATAAACCTGCCTAAGGAGACAAAACACTTGTACTCAGAAAGCTATAAAACACTGATGAAAGAAATCAATGATGACATAAACAGATGGAGAAATAAACCATGTTCTTGGATTGGAAGAATCAATATTGTGAAAATGACTATACTACCCAAAGCAATCTACAGATTCAATGCAATCCCTATCAAGCTACCAATGGCATTCTTCACAGAATTAGAACAAAAATTTTTGCAATTCGTATGGAGACAGAAAAGACCCCCGAACAGTCAAAGCAATCTTGAGAAAGAAAAACGGAGTTGGAGAAATCAGACTCCCTGACTTCAAACTATACCACAAAGCTACAGTAATCAAGACAGTATGGTACTGGTACAAAAACAGAAATATAGACCAATGGTACAAGATAGAATGCCCAGAGATAAACCCATCCACATATGGGTACCTAATTTATGACAAAGGAGGCAAGAACATACAATGGAGAAAAGACAGCTTGTTCAATAAGTGGTGCTGGGAAAACTGGACAGCTACATGTAAAAGAATGAAATTAGAACACTACCTAACACCATACACAAAAATAAACTCCAAATGGATTAAAGACTTAAATGTAAGACCAAACACTATAAAACTCTTAGAGGAAAACATAGGGAAAACAGTCTTTGACATAAACCACAGCAAGATCTTTTTTGACCCACCTCCTAGAGTAACAGAAATAAACATAAAAATAAACAAATGGAACTTAATTAAACTTAAAAGCTTTTGCACAGCAAAGGAAACCATAAACAAGACAAAAAGACAGCTCTCAGAATGGGAGAAAATATTTGCAAATCAAACAACAGACGAAGGATTAATCTCCAAAATATACAAACAGCTCATGGAGCTCAATATCAAAAAAACAAACAATCCAGTTAAACAATGAGCAGAAGACCTAAATAGATGTTTCCAAGGAAGACATACAGATGGCCAAGAGGCACATAAAAGATGCTCAACATCACTATTATTAGAGAAATGCAAATCAAAATTATAATGAGGTATCACCTCACGCTGGTCATAATGACCACTATCAAAAAATCTAGAAATAATAAATGCTGAAAAGGGTGTGGTGAAAAGGGAACCCTCTTGTACTCTTTGTGGGAATGTAAGTTGATACAACCACTATGGAAAACAGTATCAATATTCCTTAAAAAACTAAAAATAGAACTACCATATGACCCAGCAATCCCACTACTGAGCATATACCCTGAGAAAACCATAATTCAAAAAGAGTCATGTACCACAATGTTCATTGCAGCACTATTTACAATAGCCAGGACATGGAAACAACCAAAATGTCCATCGACAGATGAATGCATAAAGAAGATGTGGCACATATATACAATGGAATATTACTCAGCCATAAAAAGAAATGAAATTGAGTTATTTGTAGTGAGTTATTTGTACTTCACAGAGTGAAGTAAGTCAGAAAGAGAAAAACAAATACCGTATACTAATGCATATATTTGGAATCTAAAAAAAAAAAAAAGGTACTGATGAACCTAGTTGCAGTGCAGAAATAAAGAGGTAGACATAGGAAATGGACTTGAGGACATGGGGTGGGAAGGTGAAACTGGGGCAAAGTGAGAGTAGCATTGACATATATATACTACGGAATGTAAAATAGTTGGCTGGTGGGAAGCAGCAGCACAGCACAGGGAAAGCGGCTTGGTGCTTTGTCATGACCTAGAGAGGGTGGGATAGGGAGGATGGGAGGGAGGCTCAAGAGGGAGGAGATATTGGGACATATGTATGCATATGGCTGATTAGCTTTGTTGTGCAACAGAAACTAACACAGTACTGTGAAGCAATTATACTCCAATAAAGATCTATCTAAAAAACTAATATAATGTCATATGTCAATTATATCTCAATTAAAAAATAAATAAAATCTAAAAGAAAAAAAAAGAGGTCCCAGAGAGCTTCCTCCACCTTTCTACTATGTGAGAATACAGCAAAAAGACAGCCATCTATGAACCAGGAATTTTGCCCCCACCAGACACCGAATCTCTTGGCTCTTTGATCTTGGACTTCCCAGCCTCCAAGACTGTGAGAAGTAAGTTTTTGGTGTTTATAAGCTGCCTAGTTTATTGTATTTTTTTATAGCAGCCTGAATGGACTTAAGACAATGGACAACCACTTAGAAAACAGTGACAATTTCTTAAAAAGTTAAGCTACACCTACCATAAAATTCAGCTATTCCACTTCTGGGTATTTATTAAAGAAAATGAAAGCATATGGCTGTACAAAGTCTCGTAGATGAATGTTCAGTACAACTTTATTTGTAATAGCCAAAAACTGGAAACAACCCCAATGTCTCTCAACAAGTGAATGAATAAATAAATTGTGTTATAGTCATTGAATACAATACTACTCAGCAGTAAAAAGGAATGAACCATTAATACACATGAAACATGACTACATAGATGAATCAGCGTAATTATGCCAAGTGAAAGAAGTCAAACATAAAACATACTCTAAATTCCAGTTATAAAAAATTTTTAGAAAATGAGACTTATCTATAGGGATAGAAAGCAGATTAGTGGTTACAAAAAAACTTTTGGCAGTAATGGATCTGTTCATTATCTTGAATGTAGTAATGTTTCATTGTGTATACATGAAATGTATACACACATTTAATGTATTCACACATTTAATGATCACTATATCTTTTAAGTATATTGCATATACTTTTTATCATCATGCATTTTCTCATTCAAACAACATACTACAATGTGCTTATTGCACAAAGCTCATATTAAAAAGGAAATTAAGAAATTATGTTGGAGAAATTATTTAGAAATTAATGATCACATTTATTAATTATTTAGAAATTAATGATCACATTTAATGTATTCACACATTTAAGCAAAGAACTTTTGGAGTCTCCTACATCTGTTCCCTTGAGTAGAGAGCAACTTGGGTACCTGAAACTCAATTTACACTATTTTCAATTTTTGTCTTAAGTGTGCAGATTTGACTGAATACCCCCAAATGTCATACTCTCAATATTACTATTAGACATTTTAAATAATTAGTTCCACCTCTCCTTGGAAAATGGTAGATTGTGCATCATCTTGTGCACCATCTAGTTCCAAGTCCTCAAATTTACATTAAATTGTTAAGACTCTGGGTGTCACCAAGCCTCCAACATAATTTCTAAATTTCCTTTTTAATATGAACTTTGTGCAATAAGCACATTGTAGTATGTTGTTTGAATGAGAAAATGCATGATGATAAAAAGTATATGCAATATACTTAAAAGATATAGTGATCATAAAACATTAGGCACCTAACAACATAGCATTTACATTCCTATATTTAAAAATTGCTTAGAATACAAGTAAAACTTGTCAGAAGGATGGTTATGTTTCTTTTCATTCTAATTAACTTGGCCAGTTAACAGTCTCATGACGGTGTCTCTTGTCCTGATCACTGCAGTGGTTTCTTCTAATTTCTATCTGGTGGAGCTATCTAGCCTCATATCCACAAACTGGTTAGCCAGAAGTCAGTTTTTCTACTGCCAAGTTCTTTCACCAATGTGTCATAATGCCTTAACAGACTGGGCTAACTTTTGAAACTAATCTGTTCTATTAGTGGTTACACATAACATTTTAAGAAACATACAAATCTATATTTTTCTATCAGTAATGAGAATTAATTAGTGTTGATATCCCTAACTCCCAGCAAGATGAAATATTAGCATTTATTTCTCTCAGTCTCTTCATTTCATTGAAATAAGCTGAAATTGTATTCCTTTATTACTTTAAAAAATCATTTCCTGTTTTATGAATCCTCTCCTAGTAATAGTTATGTTAGAAATTTTATTCTCAGCAGTTTGGGAATTTACTATTACTGTTTTCTTTGCTCACCAGTATATCTTGAGTTCCATAACTTGCCCCTCTTTTTGGAAATATTTATTTTAATCTATTTTTTAAGTTGAAGTATAGTTGATTTACAACATCATACTAGTTTCAGGCATACATCATAGCAACTCAACATTTTTATAGATTATACTCCATTGAAAGTCACCATAAAATAATGACTATATTTCCCCGTGCTGTACAATACATCCCTGTAGCCTATCTGTTTTACACATTTGTATTTCTCAATCTGCACCCCATCCCACCTCTCCCCACCTCCCTCTCCCCTCTGGTAAACACCAGTCTGTTTTCTATGCCTGTTATTTTTTTGTTTTGTTATATTCATTCATTTGTTTTATTTTTTAGATTCCACATATAAATGATAACATCCAGTATTTATCTTTCTCTGTCTGTCTTATTTCACTTAGCACAGTATCCTCCAGGTTCATCCATGTTGTTGCAAATGGCAAAATTTTATTCTTTTTTATGTGTGAGTAGCATTTAGACTTGCATACAAAAGTATGCTATTTTTATTCTTGTTCTTTAATTTCTCTGTCTGGAAATATTTTGGACTTTCTCTTTATCCTAGGTTACTAAACCAAACTGTTTTCCTTTCTTTCTTCATTTTCTCACTTCTCTGATTAAATTTATTCTTTGACTAAAGTTTTTCTACAGACAAAAGGCAGGCAGAGGACATGGTGGGTGGTATGTTCAGGAAAGACCCCATAGAGACCTGCTCAGTTACAATTCCCCCATTTCCTTGGATACTCCTCAGTCTTGAGAGAGAACAGATGCAGAACAAGAAAGGGAATAAAGTTTTGGATTGAGAGGTTAATCATAAACTTGGCAGAGGAACTCAGCTTTAGTTTCCATTTCTGTTTCAATTTTCCCCAACTCTTTGAGGGAATGAGGTGATGACCACTCTGGCTACTTCCTGCTGAAATGGGGCATAGTCCTGCCTAATTTGGGAAATGGACACAGAATTGGAAATAGTCTCTAGTTCCAAGCTCAGCATCAATATTTTGTATTATGAAAACAGTACTTCCATCTTTGATTGTTTTGTTATAGCACCTGGACAAACATTTGAATATTAATAGACATATTACAATGAGGATAATGATCAAATTACACCCTTATAGTATTTTTCAAAAGAGTCCTCCTACTTTAGATGGCAACCAGGAAAATAAGTTTTAGAGTGTTTCCTCTTTACATACATTCAGTAATCAAGTAGATTTTTGAATTGTTCTATATTTGGGTTTTAACTTTTCCAGGGGTACTAATTATACGTAACAGTAACTATTGGCCACTATACATGTCTCCCTTTTTTTTGGCCAAAATATAATTTAAAGCAATTTTATTAGCTAATATTATTCTGACTAAAGAAACAAGTGCCTTTTGCTGGGAGGCTATAGTTTGAGCTGTCTAATTTGCCAATACTATTTCTAAAGTGGGAAAATGTTTCATAGTTACAAGACCTTGAAACCATAAGGTTGCATTTGGCAGCTGTTAGCAGATATTGTTTTGAGAACAGCTGGTGATGTCCTTAAGTCTAATAAAGTTTAGAAAACAAGTTCTCAGTAATATAGGAATGTGTCTGAACCCAGGTCCACAAAGGCCACCTATCTCCATTTTGGATGTCTGAACCACAGTTATTCCATTCTGATTTTTTAAATGTATTTTTCCTTAATGGCTAAAGCAGATATACAATGCATGTTTAATAGCCCACAAACAGGCTGTTTTGGTTAGCCTAAAGCCAGAATGACCTCCATGTACCTCAATATGTAAAAATTTCTTTCATTATTTTCAACTTTTGATTGCAAATCTTTCAATAGAAAGTATTGATAATCAGAATATCTGTCTCTTGATGCTGGGGTGGTTCAGCTGCCTGCCCCAGGGTTAGATCATGTCCCTAGGTGTTAGGCCTCCTTTATATTTGCCTAGGTATCCACGTTGGGGAAAACTAATCAGATATTGTGAACAGGTTCAGAGGTATGTTAATGGGGAAACATTTTATAGGCTATACATTTTATCAATAATTGTCACAAAAATCAGTTGTCACATAAGCATTGTACATGTGCTTTCAGCAATAGGTTTAAGCCAGCAGTTTTACACATCATGAGTAGTTATACTCTGTGAAAGCTCCATTAGAGAATTGTGTTCCTATCCTAAACACTGAGGGCAGCAGTGTGGTTAAAAGTAAAACAGTAACTTTCAATGTTGATAGGGAGACAAACATTTGGTAAATAGTTCCATTAGATTTGTATGATAGGTCTTACAGGTCCAGTCTGGTTCAACTGCCTACCACTGCTGTTGTCTTTTTCTCATTCTGGTATTAATATTGTTTGGGGTCAGCAGTCCTTTCTATAGACCAGTCCAATGCAGAGGCCTTTCTTAAGTAAGAAATATGAATTTGAGTTAATCCATTTCAGTTTCTTTGTTCATCATGTACTTAAGAATACCTGGTAAGTAGTCTTTCATCTAGGTTGGAGATAGTCCTTTAAATGATGCTTTTTTCCGGTATGCATAATTCCCTGGTTATAGATCATGGGGCATCTGTTCTTCATCTAAAAATAGATTACAGTGATCAGAAACAAGCTTAGAATATCTTCTTAATAACTCAATTAAGTTTTACAATAATGTAACATAGCAACAAAGAGCTATTTGGGAAATGAGTTTTAGACAGTAAATACTATGTCAATGAACAAAACTAGAATTTAATATATAACAAAACACAATCTTTTTCTCTCTAAATTTACCCTCATTTTTACCAAATATAACCAAATTAAGATTAATTTGTTTGTAAAATAAGTCTGATTAATTGATCACATAGGCTTTTAAAAAATTGGCTGTGCTTAAACTTTTCATAAGGAAACTCAGACTGAACTTTTAAAAAGAATCTCAAGGCCAGTAAAGCCACACCAAGGGTTGTCACAGATTCTGCCTGCAATATCTATAGACTTGGGTGAATTCTTCTCTTCTCAAGGTCCCCAAAATAGCTTGAGATTTTACATGCACACACACACACACACACACACATATGCCACAGCAGTGACAGCACTGAATCTTAAACACTAGGTCACCAGGGAACTCCCTTGAGATTCTTGAACTTTTTAAGAGGTGGCCTTCCTTATTCATCTGATAAGGCTTCTGGGAACCAGAGAGTTTCTAATTTCTGGAGGGATCAGGTAGAGAGAAAAGATAAATATTTCAATTTATAAGGTATAATTTACCAAATTGTTATAAATCATAATCAGCTTAAGGCGAAAGGTTCCCTCACATCTGAAAAACAAAGATTGAAAGCCAGTAATATGTCAGACAAAAAATCATAAAAATTATAATATATTTTTCAATTCATTCAGTCCCATGTAATTAATTTTTGTTATGTTTGAGTCCACTTTTTCCATTAGTTTTGTTGACCTTGCCTGATGATTGAGAATGATAGTGACAGTGATAATTTCAACAAGTTTGTGGGATTTTTTTAAGGCTTGTATGTTTTGTCTAGTGAAGTGGGTGCCTTGATCACTGGAGACTGTAGAAAGTATACCCCAAGTAGAAAATACATTTTTAACCATTTCTTTTTTTTACTGTGAGAGCATCAGCATTGCATCAAGGGAAGGCTTTAACCCACCAAATAGAAAAATGGGGTTTTCCAGGGAGCCAGGAAGAGCCAATTGGCTGTATTAGGTTTCCCATAGCCCTGATTATTTAATTCACAACTATTGTTTACCTATCTTAATTTCTCTGATTTAGGAGCAGACTGTTGCCATGACACAAGGATATCAGGATGGCAAAAGTCTGACATGAGGGGTTAATTTTTTGTAGAAGTAGAATGGACTTTATCTATATGTGCCATAATCTTTACAGATTCTGTTGTTGTTGCCTTTACATGAAAGTCAGCTAGGGCATTTCCTTAATACTCGGGTTCAGTCCCTTTAGAGTGAGCCTCAGTTTTGAGGACAGATAACATTTTATGCTAGGACATATGTGATTTCCAGGAACTTCATATAACTTCTGGAACACCTATAATATACACTTATATAGACATAACATAAGAAGGCTTAACGTTACCTTTTATTTGACAATGCTTCCCCTGTAATCCAATCTACCAAGTAATCCTAGTTAGTTTAATATTTTTCTGAGATGCTTCAGGGGCCCTGTAAAGCATCCTAAAGTTAGCTAGAGAAAGAGATTTAGCCTGTTATCAAAAGCAGCATTCTAAGAAAACTTTGTTCTTAACAGAGAGAGAGAACCAGATTCCAGCCTTAAATTAGTTTACTGTTAATAACAAAATTCATTTAACTAATTAAATTCACTAAAATCTTAATCAATCCTGACCATGTACAAAACTCTTTTTTCAAGGTTCTTTTCTACAAATTTTTCATAGTTTTCTGAATCCATATTGTCCCATTTTTCCATCCAGAAATAACCAACTCTAAGAAAAAATTATTCTCCTTTTTTCTCCAACAAATGTATTTCTAGTCTTCATATTTTCTATCACTGACAACCTATATCCTCCATTCTTTCCACACTGAAATGCTTCCTTTGTCATTTTTAGTAGCTTGAATTACATATATTACCATTTTTAACCCTTAAAAACCTTAATCTCAAATGAAAATCAAGAAACAAGCAATTGTGAACTGTATGTCATACCAGTAATTCCTGAATAGCAAAGAACTTAACAACATATACCATAACCTCTAAAAACACACATTTCTATAGCATAACTTTTAATGTGGTACAAGACATGTACCTAATAAACCCAAATATCTTTAGTTTTTTTCTCTTAATAAAAAGACTTGTCTGGCAAACAATGTTCTAGCATTTTATCTTAATTAAAATGACCTACACTTTCAATGAATTTTTATCATTGAAGTTAACTTAGCAAAACCTTAAAGTTTCAAGTTACTAAGAATCTAGAAAAACTAAAACATAATTATTTCTAAAGATTTCACGTAAGACATCTTTACCATTTATCTCTTTTTCATTAGTTATGACAATATCATCATATCAAGATAATTTTCTTGCTGACAAATTTTGTAATAAATATAATATGAACTTATTGACTTTCAGGATACCTAGGTACAGTAAAAAACTATTATACTTAATGCTGATGACTCTAAAGACATGTCTGTATTAATTAATAAACTTAATCAAAATTTAATACCACATATTAGTTTAATACTGAATATTTCCCAGATCACGTGAAGCTGGAAGTCATTTGGATTATTTTCTGTTGTATTTAATTAATTAATTTATTTAAAAAAATTTTTTTAACATCTTTATTGGGGTATAATTGCTTTACAATGGTGTGTTAGTTTCTGCTTTATAACAAAGTGAATCAGCTATACATATACATATATCCCCATAAGTCCTCCTTCTTGTATCTCTTTCCCAACTTTCCTATCCCAAACCTCTAGGTGGTCACAAAACACTGAGCTGATCTCCCTGTGCTATGTGGTTGCTTCCCACTAGCTATCTATTTTACATTTTGTAGTGTATATATGTCCATGCCACTCTCTCACTTGGTCCCAGCTTACCCTTCCCACCCCCGTGCCCTCAAGTCCATTCTCTACATCTGCGTCTTTATTCCTGTCCTGCCTGTAGGTTCTTCAGAACAATTTTTTTTTTTTAGATTCCATATATGTGTGTTAGCATACGATATTTGTTTTTCTCTTTCTGACTTACTTCACTCTGTATGACAGACTCTAGGTCCATCCACCTCACTACAAATAACTCAATTTCGTTTCCTTTTATGGCTGAGTAATATTCCATTGTATATATGTGCACATCTTCTTTATCCATTAATCTGTTGATGGACACTTGGGTTGCTTCCATGTCCTGGCTATTGTAAACAGAGATGCAATGAACATTGTGGTACATGACTCTTTTTGAATTATGGTTTACTCAGGGTATATGCCCAGTAGTTGGATTGCTGGGTCGTATGGTAGTTCTTTTTTTAGTTTTTTAAGGAACCTTCATACTGTTCTCCATAGTGGCTGAATCAATTTACATTTGCACCAACAGTGCAAGAGGGTTCCCTTTTCTCCACACCCTCTCCAGCATTTACTGTTTGTAAATTTTTCGATGATGGCCGTTCTGACTGGTGTGAGGTGATACCTCATTGTAGTTTTGATTTGCATTTCTCTAATGATTAGTGATGTTGAGCCTTCTTTCATGTGTTGTTGTGGGCCATCTGTATATCTTCTGTGGATCAATGTCTATTTAGGTCTTCTGCCTATTTTTGGATTGGGTTGTTTGTTTTTTTTGATATTGAGTTGCATGAGCTGATTGGAAATATTGGAGGTTAATCTTTTGTCATTTGCAAATATTTTCTCCCATTCTGAGGGTTGTCTTTTCGTCTTCTTTATGGTTTCCTTTGCTGTGCAAAAGCTTTTAAGATTGATCAGGTCCCAATTGTTTATTTTTGTTTTTATTTCCATTTTTCTAGGAGGGGGGTCAAAAGGATCTTACTGCGATTTATGTCATAGAGTGTTCTGCCTATATTTTCCTCTAAGGGCTTTATACTGTCTGGCCTTACATTTAGGTCTTTAATCCATTTTGAGTTTATTTTTCTGTATGGTGTTAGGGACTGTTCTAACTTCATTCTTTTACATGTAGCTGTCCAGTTTTCCCAGCACCACTTATTGAAGAGGCTGCCTTGCTTCATTCTATATTCTTGCCTCCTTTATCAAAAATAAGGTAACCATATGTGTGTGTGTTTACCTCTGGGCCTTCTATCCTGTTCCATTGATCTATATTTCTATTTTTGTGCCAGTACCATGCTGTCTTGATCACTGTAGCTTTGTAGTAAAGTCTGAAATCCAGGGGCCTCATTCCTCCAGCTCCCTTTTTCTTTCTCAAGCTTGCTTTGGCTATTCGGGGTCTTTTGTGTTTCCATAAAAATTGTAAAATTTTTTGTTCCAGTTCTGTGAAAATGCCATTCGTAGTTTGATAGGGATTGCACTGAATCTGTAGATTGCATTGGATAGTATAGTCATTTTCACAAAGTTGCTTCTTGCAATCCAAGAACATGGTATATCTCTCCATCTGTTTGTATCATCTTTAATTTCTTTCATCAGTGTCTTATAGTTTTCTGCATAAAAGTCTTTTGTCTCCTTAGGTAGGTTTATTCCTAGGTATTTTATTCTTTTTGTTGCAATGGTAAATGGGAGTTTTTCCTTAATTTCTCTTTCAGATTTTCATCGTTAGTGTATAGGAATGCAAGAGATTTCTATGCATTAATTTTGTATCCTGCTCCTTTACCAAATTCGTTCATTAGCTCTAGTAGTTTTCTAGTAGCATCCTTAGGATTCTCTATGTATAGTATCATGTCATCTGCAAAGAGTGACAGCTTTACCTCTTCTTTTCCAATTTAGGTTCCTTTTATTTCTTTTTCTTCGCTGATTGCTGTGGGTAAAACTCCCAAAATTATTTTGAATAATAGTGGTGAGACTGAACCACGTTACCTTGTTCCTGATCTTAGAGGAAATGGTTTCATTTTTTCACCACTGAGAACGATGTTGGCTGTGGGTTTGTCATATATAGCCTTTATTATGTTGAGGTAAGTTCCCTCTATGCCTAATTTCTGGAGGGTTTTTATCACAAATGGGTGTTGAATTTTGTCAAAAGCTTTTCTGCATCTATTGAAATGATCATATGGTTTTTCTCCTTCAATTTGTTAATATGGTTTATCACATTGATTGATTTGCATATACTGAAGAATTCTTGCATTCCTGGGATAAATCCCACTTGATCATGGTGTATGATCCTTTTAATGTGCTGTTGGATTCTTAGTTGCCTAGTATTTTGTTGAGGATTTTGGCATCTATATTCATCAGTGATATTAGCCCATAGTTTTATTTCTTTGTGACATCTTTGTCTGGTTTTGGTATCAGGGTGGTGGTGACCTCGTAGACTGAGTTTAGGAGTGTTCCTCCTCTGCTATATTTTAGAAGAGCTTGAGAAGGATAGATGTTAGCTCTTCTTTAAATGTTTGATAGAATTCGCCTGTGAAGCCATCTGGTCCTGGGCTTTTGTTTATTGCAAGATTTTTAATCACAGTCTCAATTTCAGTGCTTATGATTGGTCTGTTTATATTTTCTATTTCTTCCTGGTTCTGTCTGAGAAGGTTGTGTTTTTCTAAGAATTTTTCCATTTCTTCCAGGTTGTCCATTTTATTGACATATAGTTGCTTGTAGTAATCTCTCATGATCCTTTGTATTTCTACAGTGTCAGTTGTTACTTCCTTTTCATTTCTAATCTGTTGATTTGCGTCTTCTCCCTTTTTTTCTTGATGAGTGTGGCTAATGGTTTATCAATTTTGTTTATCTTCTCAAAAACAGAGCTTTTAGTTTTACTGATCTTTATTATTCTTTCCTTCATTTCTTTTTCATTTATTTCTGATCTGATCCGTGTGATTTCTTTCCTTCTGCTAACTTTGGAGGGTTTTTTTTGTTCCTCTTTCTCTAGTTGCTTTAGGTGTAAGGCTAATTTCTTTATTTGAGATGTTTCTTGTTTCTTGAGGTAGAATTGTATTGCTATAAACTTCCCTCTTAGAACTGCTTTTGCTGCATCCCATAGGTTTTGGGTCATTGTGTTTTCATTGTCATTTGTTTCTAGGTATTTTTTAATTTCCTCTTTGATTTCTTCAGTGATCTCTTGGTTATTTAGTAACGTATGGTTTAGCCTACATGTGTTTGAATTTTTTACAGATATTTTCCTGTAATTGATATCTAGTGTCATAGCATTGTGGTCGGAAAAGATACTTGATATGATTTCAATTTTCTTATATTTACCAAGGCTTGATTTGTGACCCAAGATATGATCTATCCTGTAGAATGTTCCTTGAGCACTTGAGAAGAAAGTGTAATCTGCCATTTTGGGATGGCATGTCCTATAAATATCAATTAGGTCCATCTTCTTTAATGTGTCATTTAAAGCTTGTGGTTCATTATTTATTTTCATTTTGGATGATCTGTCCATTGGTGAAAGAGGTGTGTTAAAATTCCCTACTATGATTGAGTTACTGTCGATTTCCCCTTTTAATGCTGTTAGCAGTTGCCTTATATATTGAGGTGCGCCTATGTTGGGTGCATAAATACTTACAATTGTTATATCTTCTTCTTGGATTGATCCTTTGATCATTATGTAGTCCTTCTTTGTCTCTTGTAATAGTCTTTATTTTAATGTCTATTTTGTCTGACATGAGAATTGCTACTCCGGCTTTCTTCTGATTTCCATTTGCATGGAATATCTTTTTTCATCCCCTCACTTTCAGTCTGTATGTGTCCCTAGGTCTGAAGTGGGTCTCTTGTAGACAGCATATATACGGGCCTTGTTTTTGTGTCCATTCAGCTAGTTTATGTCTTTTGGTTGGAGCATTTAATCCATTTACATTTAAGGTAATTATCCATATGTATGTTCCTGTTACCAGTTTCTTAATTGTTTTGGGTTTGTTTTTGTAAGTCTTTTCTTCCTCTTGTGTTTCCTGCCTAGAGAAGTTCCTTTAGCATTTGTTTTAAAGATGGTTTGGTGGTGCTGAATTCTCTTAGCTTTTGCTTGTCTTTAAAGGTTTTAATTTCTCTGTCAAAACTGAATGAGATGGTTGCTGGGTAGAGTAATCTTGCTTGTAGGTTTTTCCCTTTCTTCACTTTGTTTTTGTATATGTCCTGCCAGTCCCTTCTGACTTGGAGAGTTTCTGCTGAGAAATCAGCTGTTAACCTTATGGGGATTCCCTTGTATGTTATTTGTTGTTTTTCCCTTGCTGGTTTTAATATTTTTTCTTTGTATTTAATTTTTGATAGTTTGATTAATATGTGTCTTGGCATGTTTGTCCTTGGGTTTATCCTGTATGGGACTCTCTGTGCTCCCTGGGTTTGATTAACTATTTCCTTTCCCATATTAGGGAAGTTTTCATCTATAATCTTTTCAAATATTTTCTCAGTCCCTTTCTTTTTCTCTTCTTCTTCTGGGACCCCTATAATTCGAATGTTGGTGTGTTTAATGTTGTCCAGTGGTGTCTGAGACTGTCCTCAATTCTTTTCATTCTTTTCTCTTTATTCTGCTCTGTGGTAGTTATTTCCACTGTTTTATTTTCCAGGTCACTTATCCGTTCTTCTGCCTCAGTTATTCTGCTATTGATTTCTTCTAGAGAATTTTTGATTTCATTTATTGTGTTGTTCACATTGTTTGTTTGCTCTTTAGTTCTTCTAGGTCCTTGTTAAATGTTTCTCTTATTTTCTCCATTCTAGTTCCAAGATTTTGGATCATCTTTACTATCCTTATTCTGAATTCTTTTTCAGGTAGACTGCCTATTTCCTCTTCATTTGTTTGGTCTGATGAGTTTTTACCTTGCTCCTTCATCTGCTGTGTGTTTCTCTGTCTTCTCATTTTGCTTCACTTACTGTGTTTGGGGTCTCCTTTTTGCAGGGTGCAGGTTCATAGTTCCCGTAGTTTTTGGTTTCTGCCCCTAGTGGCTAAGGTTGGTTCAGTGGGTTGTGTAGGCTTCCTGGTGGAAGGGACTAGTGCCTGTGTTCTGGTGGATGAGGTTGGATCTTGCCTTTCTGGTGAGGAGGACCACGTCTGGTGGTGTGTTTTGGGGTGCCTGTGACCTTATTATGATTTTAGGCAGCCTCTCTGCTAATGGGTGGGGTTGTGTTACTTTCTTGGTAGTTGTTTGGCATAGGGTGTCCATCATGGTAGCTTGCTGGTCGTTGAGTGGAGTTGGGTCTCAGCGTTGAGATGGAGATCTCAGGGAGATCTTTCACCATTTGATATTACATGGAGCCGGGAGGTCTCTGGTGGACCAATGTCCTGAACTCAGGTCTCTCACTTCAGAGGCACAGACCTGACATACGACTGGAGCACTGAGACCTTGTCTGCCACATGGCTCAGAAGAAAGGGAGAAAAAAAGAAAGAAAGAAAGGGAAAATGAAATAAAGTTATTAAAATAGAAAAAAATATTAAAAATTAAAAAAATTTAAAAATAATTTAAAAAAACCAAAAACAGACAGACAGAACCCCAGGACAAATGGTTTAAGCAAAGCTATACAGACAAAATCACACAAAGAAGCTTACATATACCCATTCACAAAAATAGAGAAAGGAAAAAATATATATATATCTATATATATTTTAAAAAAGGACAAGAGCAACCAAATCAATAAACAAATTGACCAATGAAAATAAACTCTAAATACTAAACTAAGATAAAAATAAAACCAGAAACAAATTAGATGCAGAAAGCAAACCCCACGTCTATAGTTGCTCCATAAGTCCACTGCCTCAATTTTGGGATGATTCATTGTCTATTCAAGTATTCCAGAGATTCCGGGTACATCAAGTTGATTGTGGAGATTTAATCTGCTGCTCCTGAGGCTGCTGGGAAAAATTTCCCTTTCTCTTCTTTGTTCGCCCAGCTCCTGGGGCTCAGCTTTAGATTTGGCCCCGCCTCTGCATGTTGGTTTCCTGAGGGCATCTGTTCTTCACTCAGACAGGATGGGGTTTTGTCTTGCTTGACTGGTTTCCTTTCTCTCTGTGTTCTCTCACTTCCTTGATTCATTTTGTTCTTTGATTAAAATTTTTCTACAGAGAAAAGGCAAGCAGAGGATACTGGGGGGGGTGGTGTGTTCTGGGAAGGGCCCATAGGGTCCTGCTTTGTTACACTTGGATTTCTAGATTTCACCAGGATGTGTTCAAGTGTGTTTTTTTTTTTCTTCAATATATTCCTGTATGGCACTGATTTTTTTTTTTTCTTCAGTAAAGGGCAATTTTCTTCTGTTTCCTTGATTATTACTTCTTTTCTGGCCTCTCTACTTTTTCTTACTGAAATTCCTATTAAAATATCTGAAGCTATCCTCCATATGGATGAATTAACATCTCCCAGTTTTCTCTTTGTCTTTCTGTTTTACATTCTGATATAATTCCTTATAGACATCTTATGGAACATCTTCCAAACACAGGTTTCAACCATGTTCATACTGCTCTTCAGCTTTTTGCTTGAGCTTTAAATTTTGGTAATATAAATTGATTTCTAAGAGTCTTTTCTTAGCCTCCATTTGCACCTGACTCTTGATTTATGATTATCTTTAATTCCATGTTTGGGAATTCTCTACACTAGAAAAAGTGTATACTAAAAAACCAAAACATAACAACAAAACCCTGTAAGAAACAACTATGACTGGAAAAGAAGGAAACTGTGAAAGAATTGTTAAAGTGCTCAGAGGAAATCAGGAGAGGTAATGTCATGAAATTCAAACAAAGAAGGGTTTACATAAGAAAGGAATGTTGAAGCATTTTTAATTCTGCAGATAATTGAATGAGAAATGAAAGAGTATATGCAATTTTTAAAATAATGTAAGCAAAATTTAGGTTCTGAGAAAGAAATAAACCAAATAACCAAGTGGCATAAAAAGGCTCCAAATCCATTTACCTGTATGGCCATAGCTTTGAGCTTAACAAAAAAACCCCAAAAAAAACTGTCAAGAGGGAAGAGAAAGGAGGATACCACAATTTAAGTGAGAAACAAGGGGAAAGTTATAAGATGACAATGTTGTACAAATTGTTGAAAACATGAGAGAAAATGCAGAAGACCACAGTCCCCACCCCTTTGCCATATTACCCCATCAGGTTTTTTTAACAATTCTAGGCCTTGGTTTCCTGATTTGTAAAATAAGGACAAACCATAATAGTACCCTAAGTTTGTTTTGCCGATTCAATGAGAATGTCTGTAAACACTTAGCAAAGTGTTTGGCACATTGTGAGCTTTCAATAAGTGTTAGTTCTTAATATTATCATTACTAAGAAATGAATAATAAATAACATATCATTTGAACAAAATTAATGATCAGGGAACTGTCCACCAGAGGGCAACTGATGGTGAAACATGAGGCACTGACAACAATAAGAAAGACATAATTATCATTTATTGATTGCTGAGTTTGTTTCCAGGACTATGTTAAACAATTCCAGATGAGAAATATTTGAAGGAATTGGGGTTGATTAGCTTGGAAAAGAGAAAATCTGGTGAGGGGGCTGGGATTAAGGTGGGGAGTGGAACAGTGTAATAACCGTGGCCAGATATTTGAAACACTGTTGTTTGGTTGATGGCATCAAGGTGTCTCCATAAGGCAGAACTAGTCACCGTGGATCTTGTTCCAGGAAGCGGACTTCAGTTCAACATAATGTTTCCTGCCGGTCCTCCTGCCTCCACCAAGTGTAGTCATTCCCCAAGGACTACACCTGGACCTCTAGTAAGCAGATGCTGCTGTGGGAATGTCTCATTTTGTAGTTGAATCTTGAATGTACCCAAACAAAATTTTTTAAATTCTGTGTTTCATTCTTATGAAATCCTCCCTAGCTACTTAGTGTGTGGGGCCATGAACTTAGAGGTTGTTTATCTAATAGATTTTGTTTTTCTAGCTGGCTTAAAAAACCATCAGCAGCTTGTGGGTAACCTAAAATGATAAATATCAATGGAGGAGGGGATAAATTCTGCAACAGTTTTGATATTTTCAGCATGCAAACTAAAACCAATCACTTTTTATATCAACATATGGAAATCTATTTTGGGGTCATGAAAAACAAAGATGTTTATGTTTAATTGTTAATCATAGACAGTGTGAAACACCTGAAGCTTACTAGTGCTCTCTCCAGTTGTTTGGAGAAAAAAACATGTGGAGAACAGTAAGCCCCCTACACACACAAACACACACACACACACACACACACACACACATGCTCAAGTGCACATCTTCCTTAAGTTATTTGCTCAGAGTCCACTATTAGCATCTAATCCATATCTTCTGTGCATAGGGAGAGGTTCAGTTTTTAAATACAACTCATTTTTTTCTTCCTCTCTCCTCATGTCTCTTATTTCTCTCCTACTTTTTTAAAAAAAATTATTTGAAGAGAAGGTAAGGGAACTAACTTAAAAACAGAAAGATCAATGTTAGTTTAAAAAGTATATTCTTCTAAAAAATTCCAGTAACCTGGAATTAGAGACAGATACAAATGAAAAACTAAAAAAATTCTGTGACTATGTACCGGGGATAATTATTCTATTTATGTTATTCTATTTATGTGACTTTAAAAAAAAGGCAAATAATCATGGAAATTAAGTGGAATAAAGAAGAGAAAACAAATATGCTTTTCAGAAGGGACAGTATGGTGGCTCTGAGTGAAAGGTCAATCTTCCTCCTTGTTATTTGGACTCTACCCTTTTACCTCTCTCCATCCTGCATCACCAATTTCTACCTCATCACTGGACAGCAATGTAAATACACACACAAACATGCTTTATAAACTAATCC
Organism: Balaenoptera physalus; assembly: GCF_965194825.1. Classification (NCBI taxonomy): domain Eukaryota; kingdom Metazoa; phylum Chordata; class Mammalia; order Artiodactyla; family Balaenopteridae; genus Balaenoptera; species Balaenoptera physalus. The sequence continues at coordinate 78,969,104 of NC_138882.1, read as the reverse complement.
CCACAGTATCATATGCTAACCTCACATCTTCTACCACAGTGGTCCCCAACCCCCAGGCCATGGACCAATATCGGTCCATGGCCTGTTAGGAACCAGGCTGCACAGCAGGAAGTGAGTGGCGGGTGAGTGAGTGAAGCTTCATCTGTATCTACAGCTGCTCCCCATCACTCGCATTACCGCCTGAGCTCCACCTCCTGTCAGATCAGCAGCAACATTCGATTCTCATAGGAGCCTGAACCCTGCTGTGACTGCACATGGGAGGGATCTAGGTTGCATGCTCCTTATGAGAATCTAATGCCTGATGATCTGAGGTGGAGCTGAGACAGTGTTGCTAGCAATGGGGAGTGTCTGCAAATACAGATTATCATTAGCAGAGAGGTTTGACTGCACAGAGACCATAATGAATCAATTGCTTGCAGACTCACAGCAAAACCCTATCAGTAAGTGGCAAGTGAAAACAAGCTCAGGGCTCCCACTGATTCTGCATTATGGTGAGTTGTATAATTATTTCATTATATATTACAGTGTAATAATAATAGAAATAAAGTGCACAATAAATGTAATGTGCTTGAATCGTCCCCAAACAATACCTCCCACCCTAGTCTGTGGAAAAATTGTCCTCCTCGAAACTGGTCCATGGTGCCAAAAAGGTTGGGGACCACTGCTCTACCATATACCATCTCATTTTCTTTCCTCCTATTAAAAGCAAGACTTATTGAACTATGAAAATAGTGTCATTGTCTTCATGTCCTTACTTTACTTTCTTATTTCAGCCCTCTCCAATAAATCTCAACTCTGCTAAAACTCTTCCTGTCAAGTTAATCTGTAACCTCCACATTGTGAACTGTATTGGTCAATTCTTTGTTCTCTTCTTTTTAAAATAATTGTATAATTTATCATCGAAACCAGATGTTTGAGATTTAAAGGGGCACTTTAATACTATTTGATTTTTTGAAATATTAGTATTTTGGATGACAAATTGATTTTTATTATAATGGTGAACTGGTAAAATAGTTTGTAAGAATATTTTCAAAATGAAATTTTTTTCTAAAAAGACATGTTTATGTTTATTGAAGTAAAATAAAAACTTTCTTTATTACTATTTGTACATTAAATTATATTTATATTATTGGTCATCTGAACATCAAAAATAGCATAAAATAAAATTTTAAAATAACATAAATAGAATAATTATCTTTGGAACATAGTCACAGAGTTTCATTAGTTTTTCAGTTATATCTGTCTCTAATATCAGGTCACTGGAATTTTTTATCATTAAAAAAATTTTTTTATTGGAGTATAGTTGATTTACAATGTTGTGTTAGTTTCAGGCATACAGCAAAGTGAATCAGTTATACAGATACATATATCCACTCTTATTTTAGATTCTTTTCCCATATAGGCCATTACAGAGTCTTAAGTAGAGTTCCCTGTGCTATACAGTAGGTTCTTATTAGTTATCTATTTTATATAGAGTATTGTGTATGTCAATCACAATCTCCCAATTTATCCTTCCCCCCACCCCTTATCCCCTGGTAACCATAAGTTTGTCTTCTACATCTGTGACTCTTTTTCTGTTTTGTAAATAAGTTCATTTGTACCATTTTTTTAGATTCCACGTATAAGCCATATCATATGATATTTGTCTTTCTGTGTCTGACTTACTTCACTCAATATGACAATCTCTAGGTCCATCCATGTTGCTGCAAATGGCATTATTTTGTTCTTTTTTGTGGCCGAATAGTATTCCATTGTATATATGTACCACATCTTCTTTATCTATTCCTCTGTTGATGGACATTTAGGTTGCTTCCATGTATTGGCTATTGTAAATAGTGCTGTAATGAACATTGGGGTGCATGTATCTTTTCAAAGTATGGTTTTCTCTGGGTATATGCCTAGGAGTGGGATTGTTGTGTCATACGGTAGTTCTATCTTTAGATTTTTAAGGACAGGTCACTGGAATTTTTAAGAAAAATGTGTTTTAAGCTAACATTTATCTTTTCATTTTAGGTTAATTCTCTTATAAAATGACCTGTAAGCTTCCTCAAATTTACATTTTATTATTATTTTGAATTGTTGGCACCTTCAAATGACTTTTCTAGAAATACAATATTTTTAGTTAAGAAGCTGATCTCTCCATAGGTGCTGAGGTTCATGGTAAACTCAGAGAAAATTCTGCTAAGTGGATACTCTGAATTCTAAATTTTTATATGAAAGCCTGTGAACATTTTAGCCCAAATATTTTCAAATTCCATATTAGTACCTCCATTCAAAATATTTTCTTTTACAAATATTATTTATGATACAATGTTTGTCAAATAAATTATATCTAATTATAATTCTTTGGTTATTTTGCTAAATTTAAGTGCTACAAAATTATAAGCCTTATTAATTTCATTCAAATCCGATGCAGAATAAAAATGTAACCAATTAAAAATAAGAATTTGACTCAGAAATTCTTTGCAGAAGTCAAGATATTGCAAAGTATAAGTCTTCCACTTCCAAGTGGGATGTAACAGTTTGCACCAGGTCAATGCTGCAAACATTTTAAACAAATTTTTAAAGGCCAGATGAATTACAAAAGTCTTATTTTTAAAGGTATCAGAAGACTGTGGAAAGAATGGGACCCCATGACCTAAAATTCCAGAGAGGCAGAACTTTTCTGAAGTTAGCTGACAATCACCAGCCATTTTTACACTTGGAGGTAGGGGAGATTGGTTTACTCTATTCATTAGCTGAATATTGAACTTGGTCCAGATTGAGGAAGGGAGAGACAGTAAGGATTTTTGACTGTGCAAATCTAGAGGGAAAATTGGAAACCTGAGGCAGTCTCTAACACATGGCTGATTTTCTGAACAGATATTTGCTTGGTTCCAGGAGTACATAGGAGGGTGACGAGCTAGACTGATATCTTCTAAGAGAAGAGTGAAATCTTTCACAGTCCTGCAGCCCTGTGAAAGAGACCTGCCATGATGGTCCTTCCCTTAATTCATTGCTAGATTTTGAAGCTGTGTGGGATGGAGGCTGAAGAGCTAGATCTTCCACTGTCCTTCAGATCTGAGGAGGTGGATGCCTTAATCAAAGGCGCATGAGAGCCACACCCAAAGGACAGGGTAAAGCAGAGATAAATTGTCTTGTTTAAATTGAAACCCAGCCCAATCAAGCAAACTCTCTGATTGCACTGAGGTGATCAGCCTCTTACCCTATCTGCCTAACAGGAAAAAAAAGGGAACCTTTTCTGCTGAAAGATAACATAATTTGAAGCTTCTTTGGTTCTTTTATACATAATATACAGCATTATATTGAAAAAATTCTATGCAGACAAAACTATGGTTGATAATAAAGAAAGAAAATAGACATTAGAGGCAGACCTACAGATATAGATAAAGATTTTAAAATAACTATGATTAATATTTTGAAGAAAATAGAGGAAAAGATGTACACAATAGATGGAAAGATGGAGAATTTCAACAGAGAATTTGAATCTATTAAAAAAATTAATTTGACATACTAAACCTATTAGATGATGAAATAGAAGAATATCTTTATAACCTTGAGAGTGAGGAAATTTTTAACCAAAATATAAAAAACGCAAATAATAAAGTGAAAATTTTGTTCTTTTTTTATGGCTGAGTAATATTCCATTGTATATATGTACCACATCTTCTTTATCCATTCATCTGTTGATGGACATTTAGATTGCTTCCATGTCCTGGCTATTGTAAATAGTGCTGCAATGAACATTGGGGTGCATGTATCTTTTTGAATGGTTTTCTCCAGATATATGCCCAGGAGTGGGATTCCTGGGTCATATGGTAGCTTTATTTTTATTTTTTTAAGGAACTTCCATACTGTCCTCCATAGTGGTTGTACCAGTTTACATTCCCACCAATAGCGTAGGAAGGTTGCCTTTTCTCCACACCCTCTCCAGCATTTATTGTTTGAAGATATTTTTGATGATGGTCATTCTGACTGGTGTGAGGTAATACCTCATTGCAGTTTTGATTTACATTTCTCTAATAATTAATGACATTGAACATCTTTTCATGTACTTTTTAGCCATCTGTCAGTCTTTTTTGGAGAAATGTCTATTTAGATCTTCCACCTATTTTTTGATTGGTTTGTTTGTGTTTTGGTATTGAGCTGCATGAGCTGTTTGTATATTTTGGAGATTAATACCTTGTCAGTTGCTTCATTTGCAAATATTTTCTCCCATTCTGAGGGTTGTCTTTTCGTTTTGTTGATGGTTTCCTTTGCTGTGCAAAAGCTTTTAAGTTTCATTAGGTCCCATTTGTTTATTTTTTTTAAAATTTTCATTACTCTAGGAGATGGATCAAAAAAGATCTTGCTGCGATTTACGGCAAAGAGTGTTCTGCCTATGTTTTCCTCTAAGAGTTCTATAGCATCTTGCCTTACATTTAGGTCTTTAAACCATTTTGAGTTTATTTTTGTGTATGGTGTTAGGAAATGTTCTAATTTCATTCTTTTACATGTAGCTGTCCAGTTTTCCCAATGCCACTATTGAAGAGACTGTCTTTTCTCCATTGTACATTCTTGCCTCTTTTGTCATAGATTAGGTGACTATAGGTGCTTGATTTTATCTCTGGACTTTCTATCCTGTTCCACTGATCTCTATCAATAGAGGAATAGGTAAAGAAGATGTGGTACATATATACAGTGGGATATTACTCAGCCATAAGAAGAACAAAATAATGTCATTTGCAGCAATGTGGATTGACATAGAGATTGTCATACTGAGTGAACTAAGTCAGACAGAGAAAGACAAATATCATATGATATCACTTATATGTGGAACCTAAAAAAAAGTTACAAATGAACTTATCTACAAAACAGAAATAGAATTATAGTTGTAGAAAGAAAACGTATGGTTACCAGGAGGTAAGGAGTGGGTAGGGATAAATTGGAAGATTGGGATTGACATATACCCGTTACTTTATATAAAATAGATAAATAATAAGGACCTACTGTATAGCACCGGGAACTCTACTCAGTACTCTATAATGGCCTATATGGGAAAAGAATCTTAAAAAGAGTGGATATATGTATCTGTATAACTGATTCACTTTGCTGTACACCCGAAACTGACACAACATTGTAAATCAAGTATATGCCAACAAAAAAGTGAAAATTTATAACTACATCAATTTAAGTTTTATACGTAGAGAAAGACACTATGCACAGTGTTAAAAGAGAGGTGTGGGGCGTCCCTGGTGACGCAGTGATTGAGAATCTACCTGCCAATGCAGGGGACATGGGTTCGAGCCCTGGTCTGGGAAGATCCCACATGCCGCAGAACAACTGGACCCGTGAGCCACAACTACTGAGCCTACGCATCTGGAGCTTGTGCTCCGCAACAAGAGAGGCCGCGACAGTGAGAGGCCTGCACACCGCGATGAAGAGTGGCCTCCGCTCACCGCAACTAGAGAAAGCCCTCGCACAGGAACTAAGACCCAACACAGCCAAATAAACAAATAAATAAATAAATAAAATATATTTAAAGAGCCAACATGTTTCTTTAAAAAAAAAAAAAAAGACAGGTGTATGTAACCAACTGAGACTTAATATCCCAAACATATAGGAATAACCTGCATATTACCAAGAACAGAACAGAATATCTCATGATACTGAGTCAATAATATGCATAGGCAATTCAGAAAAATGGAAACTAGATCAGCAAACAAGCATATGGAGAGATGCAATATCCCTCAATAGGGATCAGAGGAGTGAAAGTTAAGACAACTATGCTATATCACATACTTGAGTGGCCAAAACAAGCAAACAAAACAGATAATATCAAGTGCTGTTGAAGATGGGGGAGAGGAGAAACTCTAATGTACTCTCAGCAAGAGTATAAATTTTGCAGAACAATTGCACATATCTAGAGAGCTATTTACATAATTTATTACCCAGCAATTCCACCCCTGTTACTACCCAGAAAATCACTTATATGGGTGGCAAAAGAGATATAAAATGATGGATATATGGTCGTTCATCATAGTATTGTTTGAAATAATAGAGAGTTAGAAAAACTTCAATGTCTATCAATAGGGAAATGGATAGATGAAAATGTAGCATGTCTGGAGGATGTAATACTATACAGTATTGAAAAAGGTTGACCTAAAGCTACATGTTTCAGCCTAGAAAGATCTAAAAATCACAACATTGAGCAACAAAACCGAAATGAAGCTGAGAAGCAGAATGAGATGCCTATATACGTAACTTGAAAACAATTCTAGATATTCATGTATACTTATAAACACACACATAAATAAATATATAGATAATGAACTAAAAGGGCACACATTAGATAGATTCTATTCAGGGACATGGAGGTGGGACAGAGAACAGGGATGTGGTATGAAGGGGGAAAAAATAAGAATAAAATTAAAATGAGATAAAAGAGGTGTGGTACATGGACCAGTGATGATCATATACCATGAATTGAGGAATATGCTTAAATGTACTCATCCATTTCTGTAGACCTGAGGCCAACTTAAAAACCAAAATGACTGTATATTGCTCATATCATGGAAGATAACAGTTCCATTCTTGTCTGCATTGGTACATCTGAAGCAGAGTTCAATCTTGAGCAGTAAATTTTAAGAGGCATTGACGAACTGGACTGTGTTCAGAGGAGAGCAGTCAGGACAGTGGGAGGGACATGTAAGTGGCGTGTGTCATGTAACAGATAATTGAAAAAAAAGGAGACTTAGACACAATAGAATCTTAGGAGAAGGAGGTCTTCATTTCCATTGTTACTTAAAACTTTTTAACTAAAATAAGCTTACTCTCCTCACTCCTGAAGTCTGAGTTTTGTGCACCTCCTCTGTGCTTACTGAATATCCCTTACCTTCTCTGTCCTTAGGGGGACTACACATTCTGATTTGCCCAGCCATTGACACAGTATAATTATTAACAGCACCTCCTTTTACTTTCAAGCAGTCCCAGTAGAGCATATGGTTGTCTACCTACTGTAGTATGTATGTATTTATTTATTTATTTATTTATTTTAATTTTACTGGAGTATAGTTGATTTACAATGTTGTGTTAGTTTCAGGTGTACAGCAAAGTGATTCAGTTATACATATATTCATTCTTTTTTTAGATTTTTTTCTTACATAGGTTATCACAGAATATTGAGTAGAGCTCACTGTGCTATACAGTAAGTCCTTGTTGGTTATCTATCTTATATATAGTAGTGTGTGTGTGTTCATCCCAAGCTTCCGATTTATCCCTCCCCCCACATTTCCCCTTTGGTAACCATAAGTTTGTTTTTGATATCTTTAAGTCTCTTTCTATTTTGTAAGTAAGTACATTTGTATCTTTTTTAAAAATTAGATTCTACATATGAGTGATATCGTATGACATTTGTCTTTCTCTGTCTGACTTACTTCACTTAGTATGATAATCTCTAGGTCCATCCATGTTTCTGTAAATGACATTATTTTGTTCTTTTTTATGGTTCAGTAGTATTCCATTGTATATATGTACCGCATCTTCTTTATCCATTCCTCTGTTGATGGACATTTAGTTGCTTCCATGTCCTGGCTATTGTGAATAGTGCTGCAATGAACATTGGGGTGCATGTATCTTTTTGGATTATGGTTTTCTCCAGATATCGGATATTGTAGTATTTTAATTGCCTGTATTCTTTGTATCTCCTACTGGATGACAACCCCTAATGCTTAGTGGGAACTTAATAACTATTTGTTAAATGAGTGAAGCACTGAGTAGAATTAGGAGTCTTCTGTGAAAGAAACTTATTGCAGTTAACTTTGATTACAGTCTGTTATCAACTCACATTGGGCCTCCTTATCTCTAGGGGGAGGGGTAAACTCTCCTTCCAGCCTGTAAGTGCTGTGAACTGATGAGAATCCAGCCACCATTTCAGCAAGTCTATGACTAAGTCCACATCCTTTAGATGCAAGCGAAGTGGTGTTGGAGATGCTGGTGTGGGGTGGACTATATTGCTACATCTCCCTCTTGTGGTTGTTGTGTGGAACTCTTCACAAAATCCTCTGGTTATAACCATAGGCTCTAAGTTGGTGGTTCTATAGATCGGGGTCCCCAACCCCCGGTCCACGGACCGGTTCTGGTCCGCAGTCTGTTAGGAACTGGATCGCACAGCAGGAGGTGAGCAGCAGGCGAGTGAGCGAAGCTTCATCTGCCATTCCCCATCACTTGCATTACCGCCTGAACCATCCCCCCCCCCTCCTACCTCCCACCCCTCCCAGCCCGGGACAACAAAACTGGTCACTGGTGCCAAAAATGTTGGGGACCGCTGCTATAGATCTTCACCCAGATTTCATTTGTGTTTGAGGTAGGGTTTGGGCAGGGACCTCTAATATTTAGATAACCTTGGTAATATTGGCAGATGTGGGTCATGCTTAAGTGACTAGGTGGCCACTTTCAAAATATGATTTTTGATAGATCTACTACTTGGTATATTGATGTGTACTTAGTCTATGCAAAGATGACTAGGGAGCCAGTATGTTTCTAGATCAGCAGCTCTCAATTTAGGGGTTCTCAATCAGTGGGAAGATTTTGCCCAGTAAGGAATATCCGTCAATGTCAGGAAGCATTTTTGATTGTACTGACCAGGGACAGGGGATGTGCTACTGGCATCTAGTGGGCAGAGGCCAAGGATGCTGATAAACATCATATGATGTACAGAACAGCCCCCATGTCAAGCAATTATCTGGACCAAATTGTCAATAGTGCTGCAGTTGAGAAACCCAGTCTAGATTTGCTCCACAAGGGGAATTTGGAGAAATTCAGGAAAGGCAATTACCCTGGCAGTGACAAAAATTAAACAAGCCTTTAAAAACAAGTTATCTTCTCCATGTGGAGTGTGACTTCTGACCTCCCCCCTAGGATAAGGACAACCTCATACTTCATCACATCAAATCAGCCACCTTCAGTGCTTCACACCATAGCTATAGAGACACAAGGTCATGAAACATGTTTTGCCACACTGCTATGTTATGCATTCTCTGGACAACACAAAGACAAAAGTGCAATTTCTTGGATGGACTGTCCATATTTTACTCATTTCCAGGAGGTAGAAACAAAATCTTGAGGAAGAGAAGTAACTTACTGTAATCAGTGGTTCCTTGGTCAGCATATGGACTCTTTACCAATCACATCCTGGTTGTGTGACTAGAGTTAGTGTCCTAAGGAAGCTCAAGGTTATGCCCAGCTGTATTTCAGAACCCCAGCCCCTTAAAACTGAGAATGGGCCTGTTCCTCCTGAGTTCTCCAGAGTTCAGATATGATCAGTCAAAAGAAAACATTAGAGAAGAAACATGGGGAAAACAGAAACTGACGTATCAGTTTTATTTTAAGCCTGAGGAAGAAGAAAACTTCAGCTCATGCACAGTGCCTTAGGGGAAAATTGGAGAATGGTAAGAGAATAATCTGACGGGTTCTCTGCTTTCCCACTTGAACCTGGGACCTGGTGGTGCAGGACATACATCAAATGTTGTTTGAAGAATGGCTCCAAAGACCCCTAATCACAGCCATCCTCCCAGTGAACTATTGAGTCTTGTCAGAGAATTTTGAGGGGATAGCCTCTTCTTTCCCCCTTTGTTTCTGCCCTTCCATCAAGTAGAATTCAGCCACAGGAAAAACCCAAATGTTGGGAACTGAGCTGTTAAAACAATCTGAGTTATAGTAAAAGAATGATTGCTCATAACCCCAGGGTTTACAAACCCTGGTGAGTAGCTCCTCGGTTTTTTAGTATAGACAGCTAATGAGCCTAAGATTATACAAGGGTGGTATAGTGGACATTGTGTATGTGTGTGTGTGTATGTGTGTGTGTGTGCCTGTCCAACATGGAATCTCACTGCTTGTGTTTGGGGAATTTCCTAATTCATAAGAGACAGACCCCACCACCACCACCACTATGAACATGGAAAATGCCAGGTATTCAATTCCCAACCTCCCTTGGAGGTAGAACATGGATGTGTGACCTAGGATTGGCTGCTTGGTCCCGGACTCTGATTTAGAAACTATAGAGATGAAAAGATGAAGAATGGACCCTGGAGAAGTCACTTTGGTACAGACAGTACAACAGCAATTTGGAGTTTTCAAGTCCAGCTGAGGCAGGGAGGGAATGATGGAGCCTGGGTCTAGTGCTGGGAGGACAATAGCAAAACAACTGGTGCCCAGCATTGTCATCCCTGGGCTAGTTTTGTGATTTGGGCTGTGGCCTTAGCCACAGTCCAAGTCTTCCCTTGCTTGCTCATTTTCAAACCATCATTTTACAGAACCTCCTAGCAGTTATCTGAACCAAGCAGTATCTTTTCCGCAGATTCCTTTTCTACATAGAAAAATGCAGAGTCAGTTTCTGTTCTTCACAAAAAAGAATACTACTGCATTGGTTCCAGGAAGTGGGATGCTCCAAACAACAGAACTAAAATGTGAATTGATTGAATAGAGGGGATAAAGTACAAGACTATAAGGAGCTCAGAGTTTTGAGCTGGAAAGTTGGTGACTCTTATTATATGGGTGTAAGAGATTTGGTGATTTCTTAAAGTGCTCACTAGGGTCACACAAGACCCTATCAGAAAGAAGTGCTTAAATTGAAGAAGGCCTATCTGAGAGTGAGAATAGAAAGGAAATAGGACTTTAATGGAAGAGGCTCTTTCTGTCTGCAGCCGATAATTTAAGTTATTAAGCATTCAATTACTTGAAACTGTTGGGCCAATATATGTTATTGTCTACTTCAGGATAAATTTAGTGATGGGAAGAGGTATGCAAGGATTAAGAAGTGTCTGGTAGAGACCCTGAGGATGTGAGGCCATGGATGTAAAATGGACTCAGAATCAGTTTGAAGAGTCTTAGTTGAGGCTCCAGGTTTAGTTGTTCAATGGAGTAAGCAGAGAACTAGGATTTAAAAATCATTTTGGGAAGTGAAAAATCACTCTGGGACAAGTTCCGATTATCCCAAGTTCCTTTGTAACAGCATCACCATACTCTTACCACTTTTCTTTAAATCTGAACATCATTTGCACAGAACTGTACTTTTAAGAATCTTAGATTTTTTTTCATTCCGTGATTCAAAGCTCAGAGACCTCAAAGTCATATTTTCAGTTTATTGACAGTTAGCTTCCATGTTTTACAAATAAAATACTTTATTAGCTTCTTTTATGGAATAATCTCAGAGTGTTTATTAATCTCATTGAGACAATAATCTCATTGTCTATCCAGAGAGAGAAACTGAGGCCCAGAGCCTTGATCAAGTCTGCATGGTGATCGAGAGCAGCTCCCAGACCGAGTACAGGCAACCCAAGTGTAAGCTGTTCCAGACTTTGTGGCTGGTGGTCAGCTGTCTGAGATAGGTACTAGATGTCCTGTCCTGGTTTTCTGCCTTTGGCTTTTATTACCCAATTGCAGCAAAGAGTGAGACACCTCACTGGACCGGCATTATCCATTTCGTCTGCTACACCACAGAGATGGAAAGCTATTCCAAGTAGCTCTTTGCTCTGAGCCTGTGCCTCCCACAGAGCAGGCTAAGTGCTTGGGAAGCCTCACTTCCTTATCTATCTCGCGGGTAGATGTGGGAGAAACATCACCAGGGAGTCGATCCGAGAAGAGTACAGATGTGTAGATGTCACAAGAAACTTGGGACTTGGGACCAAGTTCAGTGTTTATTTTGGCTCCTCTGTATTCCTTCAGAAAGTCCTTTCACTGGATCTGTGGTGTCAGCTCTCTGGAAGTGTCACGCTGGCATAGACTGTGATGGAGCTTGATTCCTGGGGGCAAAACAGAACAAGTCTGTGGGTGGAGGGACCAGCACTAGGTTCACAGGCTATAAATAGAAACAGTGATGCTTAGAAAAAGGAAAGTGTCTCAAGAATCATGTAGCATTGCAACTTGCTCAGGGTCTGCCACAGCGGGGTATTGCTAGAGGTAGCACTCAGATTCCCAGACTGCCTGCTCACCCACAAGATGGGTTACAGCTCCCTTCAAGCATCCGCATGTCATCAGGGAGATTAGGAGACCTGTCCCAGTCATCTGAGGACCTGCACTCAGTTTAGAGAAGCCAAAAGAGTTCTAAATTACTGAGCTTTAAAAAGGGGGGGATTAGTGAGACCCAAAGGGAGAAGGAAGAAGTGGTTCCGGCAAGAGAGGGATGGGGAAGAGATGAAGATTGTGGGCAAAGACCTCTCCCAGGGAGAGGAGATTCAAGAGTCTGAGACAGAAAGAGACAGGAATGAGGGAATTTAGGTGGTTTTGCTGTAAAATGTGAAATATACCGAGCGCTGTGTTTCTTCCCCAAGAAAATATCATTAAAAATCTACATTATTTATTAAAGCTTTTAAAGTCAGATTTATGTTTTTACTTCCCTTTGGATAAGAGAGTGGTCTGTGAATACACCTCAAGATGAAGACAAGGCATCCTCCCAAGCATTGCTGGGTATGTGTACAGTAGGAGCTTTGAGGAAAATGGGTAAATGTAGGCATTTCTGTGGCCTTTTGATCCTCCATTGTCTCCTAAAATGCTTTATTTGATAGGGCCCAACTAGAGCCAAGATTTTAGCCCAGAATTTACTTCTGTTCATTTAGTAAAAGGAAAGATTCCTGTCAAGTAAATTTAATCCATGCTGATCTTGCAATGGGGTAGAACAGGTGGGCCATGTGTCATACTCTCTTCTAGGCTTTACACCTATGCAGACTTCTACTCCTAAATGTTCTGATTAAACAGGGCTGAATGGAGACTAGGCATGAGCATTTTTACAAAGCTCCCCTGGCAATTCTGTTATGCAGCTGGACTTGAGAACTCCCGGACTCAAGGTGTGATGCCTGAACTTAAATGTGCATCAGGATCACCAGGAGGATGTTGTTTTTTAACATGTAGGTACCTGGTTACCCACCATAGACATTCTGATTGAACAGAATCCTAGGTAGAAGGTCCTGGGAATCTTTATTTTTAACAAATATGTCAGTTGATTCTGATGTGACAGCTCTCAGAGAAACCCTGGTGAGCAGAGAGTGAGCAGAGACCCCATGTAAGCAGCCATGAGGGGTTTCCCGGACGCCCTGCAATTGAGGCTGCAGATACTCCTTGCTACCTGCTTGCAAGGGCCTATGTCTTCCATTTCAGCTCTACACAGGTTCCACCCTTTCCCCTCCTCCACCTATTCCCTCTCTACAGAGCGGAAGCACAGAGCGATGCCTCACCTGGACGGGCTCTGGAACAGGCTCTGTGGCAGCAACGTAAATGGTGGTGCAGGGGTCCTGAGCTGGCAGAGAGTCAGGTTTCTTCTGAATAGACTACAAGGGAAGCAAAGAAAGCAGGCTATTAGCTGAGCAGCAAGTTATTTCCCATTCAACTTTCCCCATGGAGAAGCGTAGCATCAAGAAGTTATGAGTTAGAAAGCTCCTTGGAGTCATTTGGTCCAGCCTCCTTCCCAGGTGAAAATTCTCCCCCAAATTCCCTGGAACTCAATTCTCTGGGCTTTGCTCAGACTCCCCGAGTGACATCTTGGAGCTCACAGCCTTGTGAGGCAGCCTGATTCATCATTACCACTTCCCAGATGTTTTAAACATCTTCCTCACAGTGAACTGAAATTGGTGTGGTTCTTACATGGACAGCTGAAGGGAATGGGATTTTTATAGTATTTTAGTCTCACTCATATCACCCACAACATGCAGAGGTCCTGCTATTCCTCACTTTAATATGGTTTCTCATCAATTCTCTTTCCTGTCCAAATATTGAACTTAATAATAACCACACATGTGCAAGTGTGTTAAAGTTTACCAAGTTCTTCACATATATCTTCCCATTTGTCTCACAACCACTCTATGTGTTAAATACTGTTACTCACATTTTACAGATGAAGAGGCTAAAGCCCAGAAAGATTTAGTACTTTCTTAATGTGCACATGCAAGAAGTATCAAAGCCAGGATTTTAACTTAAAATATCTTTTAACTTAAAGCGCATGTATTTTCCATTATACTGTTCTTCTTTGGTTACCCCAACTTATAATGACCTCTCCTTTACCTAAATTCCTCAGGTACCTAAAGTCTAATGCACACATTATGGCACTTAACTGTACACTGTATTTAAGACACTCTGATATATTTACACATCGTTTCTCCAAACAGACCATCAATTCCTTGAGAAATAGCCTATTTTTTTTTTTTTTTGCATTCCCCACGAAACAGTGCTAGGCACATAAGAACCTTCAGCTGATGTTTGTTAATGTTACTTAGAATGAATTAAAATCCACAATACCAGGATGAAGTCAGTGTAGGCATAAATTGAGACCCCGTCCCTCTAAGATGGAGACGACATATCTTATGCCTGGAAAGTCATCTTTTCAACATACTTGGGGGTACTGGTGTAGGATAATGCTATTCTCTGCCTTTCCTGGACATAGAACAAGCCTTAAAACTGAAGCACATGGGTGATAATGGGAGAGAACTTGGAATCTTGTCATCTGATGGAAGAGATAAGGAATTGAAAAACTTTACTGGAGGAAAGAAGATTCAAGGTGGGACATGATCTTTCTCTTCATATAGCTAATGGGTTGCCATGTAGAAGAGGAATTACATTTGTTCTGTACGGTCTGTCAGCTTTAGACCAAGTTTGGAATTTTTAGGGTAATATTTTGGTTCAATATAATGAAGATCTTTCTAATAGTAAGAAGTGCTCAAATGTGGGATGTATTACCTTGAGAGGCAGTGAATTTCCCATTACTGGAAGTGCTTGGGGTAGAGCAGGGCTTCTCACACTTTAATGTGCGTATGAATTACCTGAAATCTTGTTAGAAGTCTGGTTCTATTTCAGAAGATCTGGGGTGGGGCCTGACTTTTTGCATTTCTAATTAGGTCCCAGGTAATGCTTTTAGTAAAAGGAGCTAGCCAGCACTTTGGAAGTAATGTTGCAGAAGGTAATTCAAGGAGTGATTGGGTAAAATTAAAGAAGATCTAAATAAAGGAAAGGATATATCATTTTGTGAATTGAAAGACTCAATAGGAAAACATATATGGTCTTCTGAAATTGATCAATGAAGTTCTAATTAAAATTCCAGCAGGATTTTAAGGAGGATTTTTACCAACTGAATCTAAAATATATAGATGAAAATGCAAAGGACCAAAAACGGCCAAGAACTTGAGGAACAAGGACAAGTAAGAAGATTTGTTTTACCAGGTATCAAACTTGTAATAAATCTGCAATCACAGATTTGTTAAGACAGTATGGTTCTGGTGCAATTGTAAAGAAATAAACCAATGGAGCAGAATAGAGAACTTCAAAATAGATCCACACACAGATGGATTTATAATGAGGTGGCACTG